>NW_027140484.1:0-315000 GCF_036365525.1 Heterodontus francisci | reverse complement strand
CAGCATGGGGCATTGTGCTGACCATACTAGAGCCCTGACCAGCATGAGGCACTGTGCTGACCATATTAGAGCCCTGTCCAGCATGGGGCATTGTGCTGACCAAACAAGAGCCATGTCCAGTATGGGGCACTGTGCTGACCACTCTAGAGCCCTGTCCAGCATGGGGCATTGTGCTGACCACACTAGAGCCCTGTCCAGCATGGGGCATTGTGCTGACCATACTAGAGCTCTGTCCAGCATGGGGCATTGTGCTGACCATACTAGAGCCCTGTCCAGCATGGGGCACTGTGCTGACCACTCTAGAGCCCTGTCCAGCATGGGGCATTGTGCTGACCACACTAGAGCCCTGTCCAGCATGGGGCATTGTGCTGACCATACTAGAGCTCTGTCCAGCATGGGGCATTGTGCTGACCATACTAGAGCCCTGTGCAGCATGGGGCATTGTGCTGACCACACTAGAGCCCTGTCCAGCATGGGGCATTGTGCTGACCATACTAGAGCCCTGTCCAGCATGGGGCATTGTGCTGACCATACTAGAGCTCTGTCCAGCATGGGGCACTGTGCTGACCATACTAGAGCCGTGTCCAGCATGGGGCATTGTGCTGACCATACTAGAGCTCTGTCCAGCATGGGGCACTGTGCTGACCATACTGGAGCCCTGTCCAGCATGGGGCATTGTGCTGACTATACTAGAGCTCTGTCCAGCATGGGGCATTGTGCTGACCATACAAGAACCCTGTCCAGCATGGGGCATTGTGCTGACCATACTAGAGCTCTGTCCAGCATGGGGCACTGTGCTGACCATACTAGAGCCCTGTCCAGCATGGGGCATTGTGCTGACCACACTAGAGCCCTGTCCAGCATGGGGCACTGTGCTGACCACACTAGAGCCCTGTCCAGCATGGGGCATTGTGCTGATAATACTAGAGCTCTGTCCAACATGGGGCATTGTGCTGACCATACTAGAGCCCTGTGCAGCATGGGGCATTGTGCTGACTATACTAGAGCCCAGTCCAGCATGGGGCATTGTGCTGACCATACTAGAGCTCTGTCCAGCATGGGGCACTGTGCTGACCATACTAGAGCTCTGTCCAGCATGGGGCATTGTGCTGACCATACTAGAGCCCTGTGCAGCATTGGGCATTGTGCTGACTATACTAGAGCCCTGTCCAGCATGGGGCATTGTGCTGACCATACTAGAGCTCTGTCCAGCATGGGGCATTGTGCTGACCATACTAGAGCTCTGTCCAGCATGGGGCATTGTGCTGACCATACTAGAGCCCTGTCCAGCATGGGGCACTGTGCTGACCATACTAGAGCCCTGTCCAGCATGGGGCATTGTGCTGACCATACTAGAGCTCTGTCCAGCATGGGGCATTGTGCTGACCATACTAGAGCCCTGTCCAGCATGGGGCACTATGCTGACCACTCTAGAGCCCTGTCCAGCATGGGGCACTGTGCTGACCATACTAGAGCCCTGTCCAGCATGGGGCACTGTGCTGACCATACTAGAGCTCTGTCCAGCATGGGGCATTGTGCTGACCATACTAGAGCCCTGTCCAGCATGGGGCACTGTGCTGACCATACTAGAGCTCTGTCCAGCATGGGGCATTGTGCTGATAATACTAGAGCTCTGTCCAGCATGGGGTATTGTGCTGACCATACTAGAGCCCTGTCTAGCATGGGGCATTGTGCTGATAATACGAGAGCTCTGTCCAGCATGGGGCACTGTGCTGACCATACTAGAGCTCTGTCCAGCATGGGGCATTGTGCTGACCATACTAGAGCTCTGTCCAGCATGGGGCATTGTGCTGACCATACTGGAGCTCTGTCCAGCATGGGGCATTGTGCTGACCATACTAGAGCTCTGTCCAGCATGGGGCATTGTGCTGACCATACTAGAGCTCTGCCCAGCATGGGGCACTGTGCTGACCATACTAGAGCCCTGTCCAGCATGGGGCACTGTGCTGACCATACTAGAGCCCTGTCCAGCATGGGGCATTGTGCTGACCATACTAGAGCCCTGTCCAGCATGGGGCATTGTGCTGACCATACTAGAGCTCTGTCCAGCATGGGGCATTGTGCTGACCACACTAGAGCTCTGTCCAGCATGGGGCATTGTGCTGATAATACTAGAGCCCTGTCCAGCATGGGGCATTGTGCTGACCATACTAGAGCCCTGTCCAGCAAGGGACACTGTGCTGACCACACTAGAGCCCTGTCCAGCATGGGGCATTGTGCTGACCATACTGGAGCATTGTCCAGCATGGGGCATTGTGCTGACCATACTAGAGCCCTGTCCAGCATGGGGCACTGTGCTGACCATACTATAGCTCTGTCCAGCATGGGGCACTGTGCTGACCATACTAGAGCCCTGTCCAGCATGGGGCACTGTGCTGACCACGCTAGAGCCCTGTCCAGCATGGAGCATATTGCTGACCATACTAGAGCTCTGTCCAGCATGGGGCATTGTGCTGACCATACTAGAGCCCTGTCCAGCATGGGGCATTGTGCTGACCATACTAGAGCTCTGTCCAGCATGGGGCATTGTGCTGACCATACTAGAGCTCTGTCCAGCATGGGGCATTGTGCTGATAATACTAGAGCTCTGTCCAGCATGGGCACTGTGCTGACCACACTAGAGCCCTGTCCAGCATGGGGCATTGTGCTGACCATACTAGAGCTCTGTCCAGCATGGGGCATTGTGCTGACCATACTCGAGCCCTGTCCAGCATGGGGCATTGTGCTGACCATACTAGAGCTCTGTCCAGCATGGGGCATTGTGCTGATAATACTAGAGCTCTGTCCAGCATGGGGCACTGTGCTGACCATACTAGAGCCCTGTCCAGCATGGGGCACTGTGCTGACCACACTAGAGCCCTGTCCAGCATGGGGCATTGTGCTGACCATACTGGAGCATTGTCCAGCATGGGGCATTGTGCTGACCATACTAGAGCTCTGTCCAGCATGGGGCATTGTGCTGACCACACTAGAGCCCTGTCCAGCATGGGGCATTGTGCTGACCATACTGGAGCCCTGTCCAGCATG
Organism: Heterodontus francisci; assembly: GCF_036365525.1. Lineage (NCBI taxonomy): Eukaryota > Metazoa > Chordata > Chondrichthyes > Heterodontiformes > Heterodontidae > Heterodontus > Heterodontus francisci. The sequence goes on along the minus strand of NW_027140484.1, from coordinate 311,952 downwards.
GGGCACTGTGCTGACCATACTAGAGCTCTGTCCCGCATGGGGCATTGTGCTGACCATACTAGAGCTCTGTCCAGCTTGGGGCATTGTGCTGATAATACTAGAGCTCTGTCCAGCATGGGGCACTGTGCTGACCATACTAGAGCCCTGTCCAGCATGGGGCATTGTGCTGATAATACTAGAGCTCTGTCCAGCATGGGGCGTTGTGCTGACCACACTAGAGCCCTGTCCAGCATGGGGCACTGTGCTGACCATACTGGAGCATTGTCCAGCATGGGGCATTGTGCTGACCATACTAGAGCTCTGTCCAGCATGGGGCATTGTGCTGACCATATTAGAGCTTTGTCCAGCTTGGGGCATTGTGCTGACCATACTAGAGCTCTGTCCAGCATGGGGCATTGTGCTGACCATACTAGAGCTCTGTCCAGCATGGGGCATGTGCTGATAATACTAGAGCTCTGTCCAGCATGGGGCATTGTGCTGACCATACTAGAGCCCTGTCCAGCATGGGGCATTGTGCTGACCATACTAGAGCCCTGTCCAGCATGGGGCACTGTGCTGACCATATTAGAGTTTTGTCCAGCATGGGGCATTGTGCTGACCATACTAGAGCTCTGTCCAGCATGGGGCATTGTGCTGACCATACTATAGCTCTGTCCAGCATGGGGCACTGTGCTGATAATACTAGAGCCCTGTCCAGCATGGGGCACTGTGCTGATAATACTAGAGCTCTGTCCAGCATGGGGCATTGTGCTGACCACACTAGAGCCCTGTCCAGCATGGGGCATTGTGCTGACCATACTGGAGCATTGTCCAGCATGGGGCATTGTGCTGACCATACTAGAGCCCTGTGAAGCATGGGGCATTGTGCTGACCATACTAGAGCCCTGTGCAGCATGGGGCATTGTGCTGATAATACTAGAGCTCTGTCCAGCATGGGGCATTGTGCTGACCATACTAGAGCTCTGTCCAGCATGGGGCATTGTGCTGACCACACTAGAGCCCTGTCCAGCATGGGGCATTGTGCTGATAATACTAGAGCTCTGTCCAGCATGGGGCACTGTGCTGACCATACTAGAGCCCTGTCCAGCATGGGGCACTGTGCTGACCACACTAGAGCCCTGTCCAGCATGGGGCATTGTGCTGACCATGCTAGAGCCCTGTCCAGCATGGGGCATTGTGCTGACCATACTAGAGCTCTGTCCAGCATGGGGCATTGTGCTGACCATAATGGAGCATTGTCCAGCATGGGGCATTGTGCTGACCATACTAGAGCTCTGTCCAGCATGGGGCATTGTGCTGACCATATTAGAGTTCTGTCCAGCATGGGGCATTGTGCTGACCATACTGGAGCTCTGTCCAGCATGGGGCATTGTGCTGACCATACTAGAGCTCTGTCCAGCATGGGGCATTGTGCTGACCATACTGGAGCCCTGTCCAGCATGGGGCATTGTGCTGATCATACGAGAGCCCTGTCCAGCATGGGGCATTGTGCTGACCATACTAGAGCTCTGTCCAGTATGGGGCATTGTGCTGACCATACTAGAGCCCTGTCCAGCATGGGGCATTGTGCTGACCATACTAGAGCTCTGTCCAGTATGGGGCATTGTGCTGACCATACTAGAGCTCTGTCCAGCATGGGGCATTGTGCTGACCATACTAGAGCTCTGTCCAGCATGGGGCATTGTGCTGACCATACTAGAGCTCTGTCCAGCATGGGGCATTGTGCTGACCATACTAGAGCATTGTCCACCATTGGGCACTGTGCTGACCACACGAGTGTACTGCCCACCATGGGACACTGTGCTGACCACACTAAAAGTGGCCGGCTGTGTGGTTCGCATCATTTTATGGGTCCCATCTTCTGCGCCCTCAGCACCAGTGGGTCTGTAGAGTTGAAAATCGTGGCTGGGAACAGATACAGAGAGAAAGAAATTCACTTTAAAAAGAGAATTGAGAAAAGATTGAAGGCATATTATTTGCAGAAATATGGGAAATGCACAAGAGAATGGGACTAATGGAGTGGTGAGGCCATGGAGGGATACAGACTCAAGAATGAGAATATTAAAATTAAGGTGCTGCCAGACCGTGAGCCATTGTAGATCAGTGAGCACATGGGTGATGGGTGATCGGGATTTGGTGTGAGTTAGGATACAGGCAGCAGAGTTCTGGATGGGCTGTGGTTTATGGAGGTTTATAACTGGGAGGGTGACCAGGATAGATTCGGAATAGTCAAGTGTGGATTTAACAAAGGCACATATGAGGGTTTATGCAGCAGATGGGCTGAGGCAGAAGTGGAGACGGGTGATATTACTCAGGTGGTAGTAGACAGGGTTGGTGATGGAGAGAATTTGGAGATGAACTCAAGTAAGGTAAAAATAGAACACAGAGGTTGTAAACTGTCTGGTTCAGCCTCAGGATCGGGTATGTGGTTCACAGATAGGGGATGGAGTTTGTGATGGAGACCAATGGACCAATGACACTGTCTTCTCTCTTCCCACAATTTACGTTCCAGAACAGTATTTCAGTAAACAGGGTTTACAGATCTCCTAGCTGGAAATAGAGACAGTATCAGCAGCAAAGAGGAGAGAGTAAATTACAAGAACTGAAATACCGTTAGCAGTGGTTTATACAGCTGATTTCTGGAGATAGAGATTCAGCAGAAATAACAACAGCAGCAAGGAGGGCAGAGAAAATTACAGGAGCAGTAATGCAGTTAAACATGGTTAATCAAGGTAATTACTGGAGATATTCACCGGGATTAACAACAGCAGCAAGGAGGGTAGAGTAAATTACAGGAATATAATACAGTTAAACATGGTTAATCAAGGTAATTACTGGAGATATTCACCGGGATTAACAACAGCAGCAAGGAGGGTAGAGTAAATTACAGGAATATAATACAGTTAAACATGGTTTAAGGAATAAATACCTGGAAACAGATACTAACCAGGGACACCAACAAGACCGAGGATGGGATAATAAATGTATTGAGCAATCCGAAGTGCGAGGTAGATGCGAAAGTCTAATGAGAACCGATCATAATGTGTAGAAAGATCGTGAAGTTCTGAGGATAAACTCTTGCTCATTGTTGTAACATTCCAATCTATTGTTCTCAGATTCTGACCCATTGTTCTCAGACTCTGACCCATTGTTCTCAGACTCTGACCCATTGTTCTCAGACTCTGACCCATTGTTCTCAGATTCTGACCCATTGTTCTCAGATTCTGACCCATTGTTATCAGATTCTGACCCATTGTTCTCAGACTCTGACCCATTGTTATCAGATTCTGACCCATTGTTCTCAGATTCTGACCCATTGTTCTCAGATTCTGACCCATTGTTCTCAGATTCTGACCCATTGTTCTCAGACTCTGACCCATTGTTCTCAGATTCTGACCCATTGTTCTCAGACTCTGACCCATTGTTCTCAGACTCTGACCCATTGTTCTCAGACTCTGACCCATTGTTCTCAGACTCTGACCCATTGTTCTCAGATTCTGACCCATTGTTCTCAGACTCTGACCCATTGTTCTCAGATTCTGACCCATTGTTCTCAGATTCTGACCCATTGTTCTCAGATTCTGACCCATTGTTATCAGACTCTGACCCATTGTTCTCAGACTCTGACCCATTGTTCTCAGATTCTGACCCATTGTTATCAGACTCTGACCCATTGTTATCAGACTCTGACCCATTGTTCTCAGACTCTGACCCATTGTTCTCAGATTCTGACCCATTGTTATCAGACTCTGACCCATTGTTCTCAGACTCTGACCCATTGTTCTCAGATTCTGACCCATTGTTCTCAGACTCTGACCCATTGTTCTCAGACTCTGACCCATTGTTCTCAGATTCTGACCCATTGTTCTCAGACTCTGACCCATTGTTCTCAGATTCTGACCCATTGTTCTCAGATTCTGACCCATTGTTCTCAGATTCTGACCCATTGTTATCAGACTCTGACCCATTGTTCTCAGACTCTGACCCATTGTTCTCAGATTCTGACCCATTGTTATCAGACTCTGACCCATTGTTCTCAGATTCTGACCCATTGTTCTCAGACTCTGACCCATTGTTCTCAGACTCTGACCCATTGTTCTCAGATTCTGACCCATTGTTCTCAGATTCTGACCCATTGTTATCAGATTCTGACCCATTGTTCTCAGATTCTGACCCATTGTTCTCAGATTCTGACCCATTGTTCTCAGACTCAGACCCATTGTTCTCAGACTCTGACCCATTGTTCTCAGATTCTGACCCATTGTTCTCAGATTCTGACCCATTGTTCTCAGACTCTGACCCATTGTTCTCAGACTCTGACCCATTGTTCTCAGACTCTGACCCATTGTTCTCAGATTCTGACCCATTGTTCTCAGATTCTGACCCATTGTTATCAGACTCTGACCCATTGTTCTCAGACTCTGACCCATTGTTCTCAGACTCTGACCCATTGTTCTCAGATTCTGACCCATTGTTCTCAGATTCTGACCCATTGTTATCAGATTCTGACCCATTGTTCTCAGATTCTGACCCATTGTTCTCAGATTCTGACCCATTGTTCTCAGACTCAGACCCATTGTTCTCAGACTCTGACCCATTGTTCTCAGATTCTGACCCATTGTTCTCAGATTCTGACCCATTGTTCTCAGACTCTGACCCATTGTTCTCAGACTCTGACCCATTGTTCTCAGACTCTGACCCATTGTTCTCAGACTCTGACCCATTGTTCTCAGACTCTGACCCATTGTTCTCAGATTCTGACCCATTGTTCTCAGATTCTGACCCATTGTTCTCAGACTCTGACCCATTGTTCTCAGATTCTGACCCATTGTTCTCAGACTCTGACCCATTGTTCTCAGATTCTGACCCATTGTTCTCAGATTCTGACCCATTGTTCTCAGATTCTGACCCATTGTTCTCAGATTCTGACCCATTGTTCTCAGACTCTGACCCATTGTTCTCAGACTCTGACACATTGTTCTCAGATTCTGACCCATTGTTCTCAGATTCTGACCCATTGTTCTCAGACTCTGACCCATTGTTCTCAGATTCTGACACATTGTTATCAGATTCTGACCCATTGTTCTCAGATTCTGATCCATTGTTCTCAGATTCTGACCCATTGTTCTCAGATTCTGATCCATTGTTCTCAGACTCTGACACATTGTTCTCAGATTCTGACCCATTGTTCTCAGATTCTGACCCATTGTTCTCAGATTCTGACACATTGTTATCAGATTCTGACCCATTGTTCTCAGATTCTGACCCATTGTTCTCAGATTCTGACCCATTGTTCTCAGATTCTGACCCATTGTTCTCAGATTCTGACACATTGTTATCAGATTCTGATCCATTGTTCTCAGATTCTGACCCATTGTTCTCAGATTCTGATCCATTGTTCTCAGACTCTGACACATTGTTCTCAGATTCTGACCCATTGTTCTCAGATTCTGACCCATTGTTCTCAGATTCTGACACATTGTTATCAGATTCTGACCCATTGTTCTCAGATTCTGTCCCATTGTTCTCAGATTCTGACACATTGTTATCAGATTCTGACCCATTGTTCTCAGATTCTGACCCATTGTTATCAGATTCTGACCCATTGTTCTCAGATTCTGACCCATTGTTCTCAGATTCTGACCCATTGTTCTCAGACTCTGACCCATTGTTATCAGATTCTGACCCATTGTTCTCAGATTCTGACCCATTGTTCTCAGACTCTGACCCATTGTTCTCAGACTCTGACCCATTGTTCTCAGACTCTGACCCATTGTTATCAGATTCTGACCCATTGTTCTCAGATTCTGACCCATTGTTCTCAGATTCTGACCCATTGTTATCAGATTCTGACCCATTGTTCTCAGACTCTGACCCATTGTTCTCAGACTCTGACCCATTGTTCTCAGATTCTGACCCATTGTTATCAGATTCTGTCCCATTGTTATCAGATTCTGACCCATTGTTCTCAGATTCTGACCCATTGTTCTCAGATTCTGACCCATTGTTCTCAGACTCTGACCCATTGTTCTCAGATTCTGACCCATTGTTCTCAGATTCTGACCCATTGTTCTCAGACTCTGACCCATTGTTATCAGATTCTGACCCATTGTTCTCAGATTCTGACCCATTGTTCTCAGACTCTGACCCATTGTTCTCAGACTCTGACCCATTGTTATCAGACTCTGACCCATTGTTCTCAGATTCTGACCCATTGTTCTCAGATTCTGACCCATTGTTCTCAGATTCTGATCCATTGTTCTCAGATTCTGACCCATTGTTCTCAGACTCTGACACATTGTTCTCAGATTCTGACCCATTGTTCTCAGACTCTGACACATTGTTCTCAGATTCTGACCCATTGTTCTCAGACTCTGACCCATTGTTCTCAGACTCTGACCCATTGTTCTCAGATTCTGACCCATTGTTCTCAGATTCTGACCCATTGTTATCAGATTCTGACCCATTGTTCTCAGATTCTGACCCATTGTTCTCAGATTCTGATCCATTGTTCTCAGATTCTGACCCATTGTTATCAGATTCTGACCCATTGTTCTCAGATTCTGATCCATTGTTCTCAGATTCTGACCCATTGTTCTCAGATTCTGATCCATTGTTCTCAGATTCTGATCCATTGTTCTCAGATTCTGACCCATTGTTATCAGATTCTGACCCATTGTTCTCAGATTCTGATCCATTGTTCTCAGATTCTGACCCATTGTTCTCAGATTCTGACCCATTGTTCTCAGATTCTGACCCATTGTTCTCAGATTCTGATCCATTGTTCTCAGATTCTGACCCATTGTTCTCAGATTCTGATCCATTGTTCTCAGATTCTGATCCATTGTTCTCAGATTCTGACCCATTGTTATCAGATTCTGACCCATTGTTCTCAGATTCTGATCCATTGTTCTCAGATTCTGACCCATTGTTCTCAGATTCTGACCCATTGTTCTCAGATTCTGACCCATTGTTCTCAGATTCTGATCCATTGTTCTCAGATTCTGACCCATTGTTCTCAGATTCTGACCCATTGTTCTCAGATTCTGACCCATTGTTCTCAGATTCTGACCCATTGTTCTCAGATTCTGATCCATTGTTCTCAGATTCTGACCCATTGTTCTCAGACTCTGACACATTGTTCTCAGATTCTGACCCATTGTTCTCAGACTCTGACACATTGTTCTCAGATTCTGACCCATTGTTCTCAGATTCTGACCCATTGTTCTCAGACTCTGACCCATTGTTCTCAGATTCTGACCCATTGTTATCAGATTCTGACCCATTGTTCTCAGATTCTGACCCATTGTTCTCAGATTCTGATCCATTGTTCTCAGATTCTGATCCATTGTTCTCAGATTCTGACCCATTGTTCTCAGATTCTGACCCATTGTTCTCAGATTCTGACCCATTGTTCTCAGATTCTGACCCATTGTTCTCAGACTCTGACCCATTGTTCTCAGATTCTGACCCATTGTTCTCAGATTCTGACCCATTGTTCTCAGATTCTGACCCATTGTTATCAGATTCTGACACATTGTTCTCAGATTCTGACCCATTGTTATCAGACTCTGACCCATTGTTCTCAGACTCTGACCCATTGTTCTCAGATTCTGACCCATTGTTCTCAGATTCTGACCCATTGTTCTCAGATTCTGACCTATTGTTCTCAGATTCTGACCCATTGTTCTCAGATTCTGTCCCATTGTTCTCAGATTCTGACCCATTGTTCTCAGATTCTGACCCATTGTTATCAGACTCTGACCCATTGTTCTCAGACTCTGACCCATTGTTCTCAGATTCTGACCCATTGTTCTCAGATTCTGACCCATTGTTCTCAGATTCTGACCCATTGTTCTCAGACTCTGACCCATTGTTCTCAGATTCTGACCCATTGTTCTCAGATTCTGACCCATTGTTCTCAGATTCTGACCCATTGTTCTCAGATTCTGACCCATTGTTCTCAGATTCTGACCCATTGTTCTCAGATTCTGACCCATTGTTCTCAGATTCTGACCCATTGTTCTCAGATTCTGACCCATTGTTCTCAGACTCTGACCCATTGTTCTCAGATTCTGACCCATTGTTCTCAGATTCTGACCCATTGTTCTCAGATTCTGACCCATTGTTCTCAGATTCTGATCCATTGTTCTCAGATTCTGACCCATTGTTATCAGATTCTGACCCATTGTTCTCAGATTCTGACCCATTGTTCTCAGATTCTGATCCATTGTTCTCAGATTCTGATCCATTGTTCTCAGACTCTGACCCATTGTTCTCAGACTCTGACCCATTGTTCTCAGACTCTGACCCATTGTTCTCAGATTCTGTCCCATTGTTATCAGATTCTGACCCATTGTTCTCAGATTCTGACCCATTGTTCTCAGATTCTGACCTATTGTTCTCAGATTCTGACCCATTGTTCTCAGATTCTGACCCATTGTTCTCAGATTCTGACCTATTGTTCTCAGATTCTGACCCATTGTTCTCAGACTCTGACCCATTGTTCTCAGATTCTGACCCATTGTTCTCAGATTCTGACCCATTGTTATCAGATTCTGACCCATTGTTCTCAGATTCTGACCCATTGTTCTCAGATTCTGATCCATTGTTCTCAGATTCTGATCCATTGTTCTCAGATTCTGACCCATTGTTCTCAGATTCTGACCCATTGTTCTCAGATTCTGACCCATTGTTCTCAGATTCTGACCCATTGTTCTCAGACTCTGACCCATTGTTCTCAGATTCTGACCCATTGTTCTCAGATTCTGACCCATTGTTATCAGACTCTGACCCATTGTTCTCAGACTCTGACCCATTGTTCTCAGATTCTGACCCATTGTTCTCAGATTCTGACCCATTGTTATCAGATTCTGACCCATTGTTCTCAGATTCTGACCCATTGTTCTCAGACTCTGACCCATTGTTCTCAGATTCTGACCCATTGTTCTCAGATTCTGACCCATTGTTCTCAGACTCTGACACATTGTTCTCTGATTCTGACCCATTGTTCTCAGATTCTGACCCATTGTTCTCAGACTCTGACCCATTGTTATCAGATTCTGACCCATTGTTCTCAGATTCTGACCCATTGTTCTCAGATTCTGACCCATTGTTCTCAGATTCTGACCCATTGTTATCAGATTCTGACCCATTGTTCTCAGATTCTGACCCATTGTTCTCAGACTCTGACCCATTGTTCTCAGATTCTGACCCATTGTTATCAGACTCTGACCCATTGTTCTCAGATTCTGACCCATTGTTATCAGATTCTGTCCCATTGTTCTCAGATTATGACCCATTGTTCTCAGATTCTGACCCATTGTTCTCAGACTCTGACCCATTGTTCTCAGATTCTGACCCATTGTTATCAGACTCTGACCCATTGTTCTCAGATTCTGACCCATTGTTCTCAGACTCTGACCCATTGTTCTCAGATTCTGACCCATTGTTATCAGACTCTGACCCATTGTTCTCAGATTCTGACCCATTGTTCTCAGATTCTGACCCATTGTTCTCAGACTCTGACCCATTGTTCTCAGATTCTGACCCATTGTTATCAGATTCTGACCCATTGTTCACAGATTCTGACCCATTGTTCTCAGATTCTGACCCATTGTTCACAGATTCTGACCCATTGTTCTCAGATTCTGACCCATTGTTATCAGATTCTGACACATTGTTCTCAGATTCTGACCCATTGTTATCAGATTCTGTCCCATTGTTCTCAGATTCTGACCCATTGTTCTCAGATTCTGACCCATTGTTCTCAGATTCTGACCCATTGTTCTCAGACTCTGACCCATTGTTCTCAGATTCTGACCCATTGTTCTCAGACTCTGACCCATTGTTCTCAGATTCTGACCCATTGTTATCAGATTCTGACCCATTGTTCTCAGATTCTGACCCATTGTTCTCAGATTCTGACCCATTGTTATCAGATTCTGTCCCATTGTTCTCAGATTCTGACCCATTGTTCTCAGATTCTGACCCATTGTTCTCAGATTCTGAACCATTGTTCTCAGACTCTGACCCATTGTTCTCAGACTCTGACCCATTGTTATCAGATTCTGTCCCATTGTTCTCAGATTCTGACCCATTGTTCTCAGACTCTGACCCATTGTTCTCAGACTCTGACCCATTGTTCTCAGATTCTGACCCATTGTTATCAGATTCTGTCCCATTGTTCTCAGATTGTGACCCATTGTTCTCAGATTCTGACCCATTGTTCTCAGATTCTGAACCATTGTTCTCAGACTCTGACCCATTGTTCTCAGACTCTGACCCATTGTTATCAGATTCTGTCCCATTGTTCTCAGATTCTGACCCATTGTTCTCAGACTCTGACCCATTGTTCTCAGATTCTGACCCATTGTTCTCAGATTCTGACCCATTGTTCTCAGATTCTGACCCATTGTTCTCAGACTCTGACCCATTGTTCTCAGATTCTGACCCATTGTTCTCAGATTCTGACCCATTGTTATCAGATTCTGACCCATTGTTATCAGATTCTGACTCATTGTTCTCAGACTCTGACCCATTGTTCTCAGATTCTGACCCATTGTTCTCAGACTCTGACCCATTGTTCTCAGATTCTGACCCATTGTTATCAGATTCTGACCCATTGTTCTCAGATTCTGACCCATTGTTCTCAGACTCTGACCCATTGTTATCAGATTCTGACCCATTGTTCTCAGATTCTGACCCATTGTTCTCAGACTCTGACCCATTGTTCTCAGATTCTGACCCATTGTTCTCAGATTCTGACCCATTGTTATCAGATTCTGACCCATTGTTATCAGATTCTGACCCATTGTTCTCAGACTCTGACCCATTGTTCTCAGATTCTGATCCATTGTTCTCAGATTCTGACCCATTGTTCTCAGATTCTGATCCATTGTTATCAGATTCTGTCCCATTGTTATCAGATTCTGACTCATTGTTCTCAGATTCTGACCCATTGTTCTCAGATTCTGACCCATTGTTCTCAGACTCTGACCCATTGTTATCAGATTCTGACCCATTGTTCTCAGACTCTGACCCATTGTTCTCAGATTCTGACCCATTGTTCTCAGATTCTGATCCATTGTTCTCAGATTCTGACCCATTGTTCTCAGACTCTGACCCATTGTTCTCAGATTCTGACCCATTGTTCTCAGATTCTGTCCCATTGTTATCAGATTCTGACTCATTGTTCTCAGATTCTGATCCATTGTTATCAGATTCTGTCCCATTGTTATCAGATTCTGACTCATTGTTCTCAGATTCTGACCCATTGTTCTCAGATTCTGACCCATTGTTCTCAGACTCTGACCCATTGTTATCAGATTCTGACCCATTGTTCTCAGACTCTGACCCATTGTTCTCAGATTCTGACCCATTGTTCTCAGATTCTGATCCATTGTTCTCAGATTCTGACCCATTGTTCTCAGACTCTGACCCATTGTTCTCAGATTCTGATCCATTGTTATCAGATTCTGTCCCATTGTTCTCAGATTCTGACCCATTGTTCTCAGATTCTGACCCATTGTTCTCAGACTCTGACCCATTGTTCTCAGATTCTGACCCATTGTTCTCAGATTCTGACCCATTGTTATCAGATTCTGACCCATTGTTCTCAGATTCTGACCCATTGTTCTCAGACTCTGACCCATTGTTATCAGATTCTGACCCATTGTTCTCAGATTCTGACCCATTGTTCTCAGACTCTGACCCATTGTTCTCAGATTCTGACCCATTGTTCTCAGATTCTGACCCATTGTTATCAGATTCTGACCCATTGTTATCAGACTCTGACCCATTGTTCTCAGATTCTGATCCATTGTTCTCAGATTCTGATCCATTGTTATCAGATTCTGACCCATTGTTCTCAGATTCTGACCCATTGTTCTCAGATTCTGATCCATTGTTATCAGATTCTGACCCATTGTTCTCAGATTCTGACCCATTGTTCTCAGATTCTGATCCATTGTTATCAGATTCTGACCCATTGTTCTCAGATTCTGACCCATTGTTCTCAGATTCTGACCCATTGTTCTCAGATTCTGATCCATTGTTCTCAGATTCTGATCCATTGTTATCAGATTCTGACCCATTGTTATCAGATTCTGACCCATTGTTCTCAGACTCTGACCCATTGTTCTCAGACTCTGACCCATTGTTATCAGATTCTGACCCATTGTTCTCAGACTCTGACCCATTGTTCTCAGACTCTGACCCATTGTTCTCAGACTCTGACCCATTGTTCTCAGACTCTGACCCATTGTTCTCAGACTCTGACCCATTGTTCTCAGATTCTGACCCATTGTTCTCAGATTCTGACCCATTGTTCTCAGACTCTGACCCATTGTTCTCAGATTCTGATCCATTGTTCTCAGATTCTGACCCATTGTTATCAGATTCTGACTCATTGTTCTCAGACTCTGACCCATTGTTCTCAGATTCTGACCCATTGTTCTCAGACTCTGACCCATTGTTATCAGATTCTGACCCATTGTTCTCAGATTCTGACCCATTGTTCTCAGATTCTGACCCATTGTTCTCAGACTCTGACCCATTGTTCTCAGACTCTGACCCATTGTTCTCAGATTCTGACCCATTGTTCTCAGATTCTGACCCATTGTTATCAGATTCTGACCCATTGTTCTCAGACTCTGACCCATTGTTCTCAGACTCTGACCCATTGTTCTCAGATTCTGACCCATTGTTCTCAGATTCTGATCCATTGTTCACAGATTCTGACCCATTGTTATCAGATTCTGACCCATTGTTCTCAGATTCTGACCCATTGTTATCAGACTCTGACCCATTGTTCTCAGACTCTGACCCATTGTTCTCAGATTCTGACCCATTGTTCTCAGACTCTGATCCATTGTTCACAGATTCTGACCCATTGTTCTCAGATTCTGACCCATTGTTCTCAGACTCTGACCCATTGTTCTCAGATTCTGACCCATTGTTCTCAGACTCTGACCCATTGTTCTCAGATTCTGACCCATTGTTCTCAGACTCTGACCCATTGTTATCAGATTCTGACCCATTGTTCTCAGATTCTGACCCATTGTTCTCAGATTCTGACCCATTGTTATCAGATTCTGACCCATTGTTCTCAGATTCTGACCCATTGTTCTCAGATTCTGTCCCATTGTTCTCAGATTCTGACCCATTGTTATCAGATTCTGACCCATTGTTCTCAGATTCTGACCCATTGTTATCAGATTCTGACCCATTGTTCTCAGATTCTGACCCATTGTTCTCAGATTCTGACCCATTGTTCTCAGACTCTGACCCATTGTTATCAGATTCTGACCCATTGTTCTCAGATTCTGACCCATTGTTATCAGATTCTGACCCATTGTTCTCAGATTCTGACCCATTGTTCTCAGATTCTGACCCATTGTTCTCAGACTCTGACCCATTGTTATCAGATTCTGACCCATTGTTCTCAGATTCTGACCCATTGTTCTCAGATTCTGTCCCATTGTTCTCAGACTCTGACCCATTGTTCTCAGATTCTGACCCATTGTTCTCAGACTCTGACCCATTGTTCTCAGATTCTGACCCATTGTTCTCAGATTCTGACCCATTGTTCTCAGATTCTGACCCATTGTTCTCAGACTCTGACCCATTGTTCTCAGATTCTGACCCATTGTTCTCAGATTCTGACCCATTGTTATCAGACTCTGACCCATTGTTCTCAGACTCTGACCCATTGTTCTCAGATTCTGACCCATTGTTCTCAGACTCTGATCCATTGTTCACAGATTCTGACCCATTGTTCTCAGATTCTGACCCATTGTTCTCAGACTCTGACCCATTGTTCTCAGATTCTGACCCATTGTTCTCAGACTCTGACCCATTGTTCTCAGATTCTGACCCATTGTTCTCAGACTCTGACCCATTGTTATCAGATTCTGACCCATTGTTCTCAGATTCTGACCCATTGTTCTCAGATTCTGACCCATTGTTATCAGATTCTGACCCATTGTTCTCAGATTCTGACCCATTGTTCTCAGATTCTGTCCCATTGTTCTCAGATTCTGACCCATTGTTATCAGATTCTGACCCATTGTTCTCAGATTCTGACCCATTGTTATCAGATTCTGACCCATTGTTCTCAGATTCTGACCCATTGTTCTCAGATTCTGACCCATTGTTCTCAGACTCTGACCCATTGTTATCAGATTCTGACCCATTGTTCTCAGATTCTGACCCATTGTTATCAGATTCTGACCCATTGTTCTCAGATTCTGACCCATTGTTCTCAGATTCTGACCCATTGTTCTCAGACTCTGACCCATTGTTATCAGATTCTGACCCATTGTTCTCAGATTCTGACCCATTGTTCTCAGATTCTGTCCCATTGTTTTCAGACTCTGACCCATTGTTCTCAGATTCTGACCCATTGTTCTCAGATTCTGACCCATTGTTCTCAGATTCTGTCCCATTGTTCTCAGACTCTGACCCATTGTTCTCAGACTCTGACCCATTGTTCTCAGACTCTGACCCATTGTTATCAGATTCTGTCCCATTGTTCTCAGACTCTGACCCATTGTTCTCAGATTCTGACCCATTGTTCTCAGATTCTGTCCCATTGTTCTCAGACTCTGACCCATTGTTCTCAGACTCTGACCCATTGTTCTCAGATTCTGACCCATTGTTCTCAGATTCTGTCCCATTGTTCTCAGACTCTGACCCATTGTTCTCAGATTCTGACCCATTGTTCTCAGATTCTGTCCCATTGTTCTCAGATTCTGACCCATTGTTCTCAGATTCTGACCCATTGTTCTCAGACTCTGACCCATTGTTCTCAGACTCTGACCCATTGTTCTCAGACTCTGACCCATTGTTATCAGATTCTGACCCATTGTTCTCAGATTCTGACCCATTGTTCTCAGACTCTGACCCATTGTTCTCAGACTCTGACCCATTGTTCTCAGACTCTGACCCATTGTTATCAGATTCTGACCCATTGTTCTCAGATTCTGTCCCATTGTTCTCAGACTCTGACCCATTGTTCTCAGATTCTGGCCCATTGTTCTCAGACTCTGACCCATTGTTATCAGATTCTGACCCATTGTTCTCAGATTCTGACCCATTGTTCTCAGATTCTGTCCCATTGTTCTCAGACTCTGACCCATTGTTCTCAGATTCTGACCCATTGTTCTCAGATTCTGTCCCATTGTTCTCAGACTCTGACCCATTGTTCTCAGACTCTGACCCATTGTTCTCAGACTCTGACCCATTGTTATCAGATTCTGACCCATTGTTCTCAGATTCTGACCCATTGTTCTCAGATTCTGACCCATTGTTCTCAGACTCTGACCCATTGTTCTCAGATTCTGACCCATTGTTCTCAGATTCTGACCCATTGTTATCAGATTCTGACCCATTGTTCTCAGATTCTGACCCATTGTTCTCAGACTCTGACCCATTGTTCTCAGATTCTGACCCATTGTTCTCAGATTCTGACCCATTGTTCTCAGATTCTGACCCATTGTTATCAGATTCTGACCCATTGTTCTCAGACTCTGACCCATTGTTCTCAGATTCTGACCCATTGTTCTCAGATTCTGACCCATTGTTCTCAGATTCTGACCCATTGTTCTCAGATTCTGACCCATTGTTCTCAGACTCTGACCCATTGTTCTCAGACTCTGACCCATTGTTCTCAGATTCTGACCCATTGTTCTCAGATTCTGACCCATTGTTCTCAGACTCTGACCCATTGTTATCAGATTCTGACCCATTGTTCTCAGATTCTGACCCATTGTTCTCAGATTCTGACCCATTGTTATCAGATTCTGACCCATTGTTCTCAGACTCTGACCCATTGTTCTCAGACTCTGACCCATTGTTCTCAGATTCTGACCCATTGTTCTCAGATTCTGACCCATTGTTCTCAGATTCTGACCCATTGTTCTCAGATTCTGACCCATTGTTCTCAGATTCTGACCCATTGTTCTCAGATTCTGACCCATTGTTCTCAGATTCTGACCCATTGTTCTCAGATTCTGACCCATTGTTCTCAGATTCTGACCCATTGTTCTCAGACTCTGACCCATTGTTCTCAGATTCTGACCCATTGTTCTCAGATTCTGACCCATTGTTCTCAGACTCTGACCCATTGTTCTCAGACTCTGACCCATTGTTATCAGACTCTGACCCATTGTTCTCAGACTCTGACCCATTGTTCTCAGACTCTGACCCATTGTTCTCAGATTCTGACCCATTGTTCTCAGACTCTGACCCATTGTTCTCAGATTCTGACCCATTGTTATCAGATTCTGACCCATTGTTCTCAGACTCTGACCTATTGTTCTCAGACTCTGACCCATTGTTCTCAGACTCTGACCCATTGTTCTCAGATTCTGACACATTGTTCTCAGATTCTGACCCATTGTTCTCAGATTCTGACCCATTGTTCTCAGACTCTGACCCATTGTTCTCAGATTCTGACCCATTGTTCTCAGATTCTGACCCATTGTTCTCAGATTCTGACACATTGTTCTCAGATTCTGACACATTGTTCTCAGATTCTGACCCATTGTTCTCAGATTCTGACCCATTGTTCTCAGACTCTGACCCATTGTTCTCAGATTCTGACACATTGTTCTCAGATTCTGACCCATTGTTCTCAGATTCTGACCCATTGTTCTCAGACTCTGACCCATTGTTCTCAGACTCTGACCCATTGTTCTCAGACTCTGACCCATTGTTCTCAGATTCTGACCTATTGTTCTCAGATTCTGACCCATTGTTCTCAGACTCTGACCCATTGTTCTCAGATTCTGACCCATTGTTCTCAGATTCTGACCCATTGTTATCAGATTCTGACCCATTGTTCTCAGACTCTGACCCATTGTTCTCAGACTCTGACCCATTGTTCTCAGATTCTGACCCATTGTTCTCAGATTCTGACCCATTGTTCTCAGATTCTGACCCATTGTTCTCAGATTCTGACCCATTGTTCTCAGATTCTGACCCATTGTTCTCAGATTCTGACCCATTGTTCTCAGATTCTGACACATTGTTCTCAGATTCTGACCCATTGTTCTCAGATTCTGACCCATTGTTCTCAGACTCTGACCCATTGTTCTCAGACTCTGACCCATTGTTCTCAGATTCTGACCCATTGTTCTCAGACTCTGACCCATTGTTCTCAGATTCTGACCCATTGTTCTCAGATTCTGACCCATTGTTATCAGATTCTGACCCATTGTTCTCAGACTCTGACCCATTGTTCTCAGACTCTGACCCATTGTTCTCAGATTCTGACCCATTGTTCTCAGATTCTGACCCATTGTTCTCAGATTCTGACCCATTGTTCTCAGATTCTGACCCATTGTTCTCAGACTCTGACCCATTGTTCTCAGATTCTGACCCATTGTTCTCAGATTCTGACCCATTGTTATCAGATTCTGACCCATTGTTCTCAGACTCTGACCCATTGTTCTCAGACTCTGACCCATTGTTCTCAGATTCTGACCCATTGTTATCAGATTCTGACCCATTGTTCTCAGACTCTGACCCATTGTTCTCAGATTCTGACCCATTGTTCTCAGATTCTGACCCATTGTTCTCAGATTCTGACCCATTGTTCTCAGACTCTGACCCATTGTTCTCAGATTCTGACCCATTGTTCTCAGATTCTGACCCATTGTTCTCAGACTCTGACCCATTGTTCTCAGATTCTGACCCATTGTTCTCAGACTCTGACCCATTGTTATCAGATTCTGACCCATTGTTCTCAGTTTCTGACCCATTGTTCTCAGACTCTGACCCATTGTTCTCAGATTCTGACCCATTGTTCTCAGACTCTGACCCATTGTTATCAGATTCTGACCCATTGTTCTCAGATTCTGACCCATTGTTCTCAGACTCTGACCCATTGTTCTCAGATTCTGACCCATTGTTCTCAGATTCTGACCCATTGTTCTCAGACTCTGACCCATTGTTCTCAGATTCTGACCTATTGTTCTCAGATTCTGACCCATTGTTCTCAGATTCTGACCCATTGTTATCAGACTCTGACCCATTGTTCTCAGACTCTGACCCATTGTTCTCAGATTCTGACCCATTGTTATCAGATTCTGTCCCATTGTTCTCAGATTCTGACCCATTGTTCTCAGACTCTGACCCATTGTTCTCAGATTCTGACCCATTGTTCTCAGATTCTGACCCATTGTTCTCAGATTCTGACCCATTGTTCTCAGATTCTGACCCATTGTTCTCAGACTCTGACCCATTGTTCTCAGATTCTGACCCATTGTTATCAGATTCTGTCCCATTGTTCTCAGATTCTGACCCATTGTTCTCAGACTCTGACCCATTGTTCTCAGATTCTGACCCATTGTTCTCAGATTCTGACCCATTGTTCTCAGATTCTGACCCATTGTTCTCAGACTCTGACCCATTGTTATCAGATTCTGACCCATTGTTCTCAGATTCTGACCCATTGTTCTCAGATTCTGACCCATTGTTCTCAGATTCTGACCAATTGTTCTCAGATTCTGACCCATTGTTCTCAGACTCTGACCCATTGTTCTCAGACTCTGACCCATTGTTCTCAGATTCTGACCCATTGTTCTCAGATTCTGACCCATTGTTCTCAGATTCTGACCCATTGTTCTCAGACTCTGACCCATTGTTCTCAGACTCTGACCCATTGTTCTCAGATTCTGACCCATTGTTCTCAGACTCTGACCCATTGTTCTCAGACTCTGACCCATTGTTCTCAGACTCTGACCCATTGTTATCAGACTCTGACCCATTGTTCTCAGACTCTGACCCATTGTTATCAGACTCTGACCCATTGTTCTCAGATTCTGACCCATTGTTATCAGATTCTGATCCATTGTTCTCAGATTCTGACCCATTGTTCTCAGATTCTGACCCATTGTTCTCAGATTCTGACCCATTGTTATCAGACTCTGACCCATTGTTCTCAGATTCTGACCCATTGTTATCAGATTCTGATCCATTGTTCTCAGATTCTGACCCATTGTTCTCAGATTCTGACCCATTGTTCTCAGATTCTGACCCATTGTTCTCAGATTCTGACCCATTGTTCTCAGATTCTGACCCATTGTTCTCAGACTCTGACCCATTGTTCTCAGACTCTGACCCATTGTTATCAGACTCTGACCCATTGTTCTCAGATTCTGACCCATTGTTATCAGATTCTGATCCATTGTTCTCAGATTCTGACCCATTGTTCTCAGATTCTGACCCATTGTTCTCAGATTCTGACCCATTGTTCTCAGATTCTGACCCATTGTTCTCAGATTCTAATCCATTGTTCTCAGATTCTGACCCATTGTTCTCAGACTCTGACCCTTTGTTCTCAGATTCTGATCTATCCTCTCCCTCTCTCTGGAGCCGCTGATCCCTGTGAGTGCCGGGCGTGATGCTCCCGCTGACAGTATGGGATAACACATCGAAAGGAGTCCCATATTAATAGGAGAGGGAAACCCTCCTGTGACACAATCAGGGTCCATGGAGACTGACATTAATTACAGTCACTGAACAAACAGTTTCAGTTAACACCTTTCAATCCAACACCTTTTTGTACCACAATAAACTGGAACTCTTACCCAGTCTGAATGGATGTTTTGGGGTTTCTGAGGGAAGGAATAGTGGAAATAGCAGAGGCACTGGCCAGAATCTTCCAATCCTCCTTGGATATGGGTGTGATGACAGAGGATTGGAGGATTGTAAATCTTACATCCTGTTTAAAAAAGGAGATATGCGATAAATGATGTAATTACTGACTAGTTAGACTAGTGTCACGACTGGGGACATTTGTAGACGTGACAACCCAAGAGAAAAATACTTGTTGCTTGGAAAAACATTGGATAGTAAATGGTTAGCAACCTGGATATGCTAAAGACTATTGATGTCTGGCAAACAACAACAACAACAAAAATTTATATTTAGATATTGCCTTTAATGTTATAAAAAATCCCAAGGTGCTTCACAGGAGCATCATGAATCAAAGTGCGAACTGAGATACAACAGGAGATATTAGGTCAAAGGACCAACAGCTTAGCCAAAGAGGAAGGTTTCAAGGAATGTCTTAAAGGAGGAAAGTGAGATGGAGAGGTGCAGAGGTGGAGATGTGTAGGGAGGATACTGCAGCTTGGGCCCCGGCAGCTGAAGGCACGGTCGCCAGTGGTGCAGTGATTAAAATAACGGATGTAAAAGAGACCAGAATTAGAGGAGCACAGATGTCTCGATGGGTTCTGGAGCTGGAGGAGATTACAGAGATAGGGAGGGGCGAGGCCATTGAGAGATATGACAACAAGGATGAGAATTTTAAAATCAAGATATTGCTTGATTGGGAGCCAATGTCGGTCAGTGTCATATAAACGGGACTTGGTGTGAGCTAAGACATGGGCAGCAGAGTTTTGGATGACCTCATGTTTACAGAGAGTAGATGTGGGAGATCAGCCAGGAGTGAGTTGGAATAGTCACATCGAGAGGTGACGAAGGCATGAATGAGGTTTCAGCAGCAGACGGGCTGAGACAGGGGTGAAGTCAGGCGATGTTACTGAGATGGCAATAGGCGGTTGTAATTCTACCCTGAAAATGAGGTTAAAGCTCATGTTGTGATGAAATGTGACACCAAGGCTGTAAACATATTGTCTCAATCTCAGACTGTCACCAGGAAGAGGGATGGAATCAATAGCAAGGGAACAGAGTTGGAGTGGGGAGTTAAAACAATGGCTTCAGTCTTCCCAATATTTAATTGGAGGAAATTTCTGCTCATCCAGTACTGGATGTCGGATAAGCAGTCTGATAATTTAACAACAGTGGAGGAGTGGAGAGAGGTGGTGGTGAGGTAAACATGATGGTGTTCTTTGATAAAACAATGGAGAGGGTTGATGAGGGTGGTGTGATTGAAGTTATATATATGGACTTTCAAAAGGTGTTCGATCAAGTGACATTCAATAGACAGCTTAGGAAAACTGAACACTATGGATTAAACGTACAGTGACAGTGTGGATATAACATTGGCTAAGGAACAGTAAACAGAGAGAAGTGGTGAAAGGTTGTTGTTCAGACTCGATGGGAGTATACAGTGGTGTTCCCCTGGGCTCAATATTAGGACCACTGCCCTTTTTGCTCTTGGAACCCCAGGGTGGGTAGGGCAGAGGCCATTCCTCCTCTTTCTTTCCAGAGCTTTCACTCTCTCTGCAGCTTCTGCTCCATTTGTTGATCATGTTACAGACGCAGAGACACTGTAACTACAGTCCCCATTCATCGTACAGAGTTGTGTCACCAAGTCCTCTCTCCTCCCTGAATGTCTGCAGCAGCTCATAACACAACCTCCAGAAAACCATCCACAGCACCTCCACTAACTTTGTAATAACAGAAGTAAGTCAAAAGCCCCTCACCTGCAAGTTGGACGCCTGGTCCTTTTAACTAACACTAGAGGGGGATCCTCGTGCTGCTGAATGTATGTTCAGCTGAGAGTGACTAACACAGGTGGTCAGTATACATGCAAGGACCAAGTATCAAAGACGTACATCAAAGTTGCTGAAATGGCTGATCGACTTCATATTCAGACCTCTCCTCACACTACAGACACACACACGTTACACCGACACGAGCACCCCGGCCAACCTGGGTGTCCTGTACAATGTGCTGGATGTGACCGGCAGTGCAGCTCACACCATTTTATGGATCCAAGCTTCCACAGCATGAGTGGAGCAGGAGAGATGAAATGTGTGGTCAGGAAAACCACACTGTGGCTGTCTGGATACAAAATTGTCTGGCCCATAGAAGACAGAGGGTGTTAGTAGATGGAAAGTATTCAGCATGGAGCTCGGTGACCAGTGGTGTTCTGCAGGGATCTGTTCTGGGACCTCTGCTCTTTGTGATTTTTATAAATGACTTGGATGAGGAAGTGGAAGGCTGGGTTAGCAAGTTTGCCGATGACACGAAGGTTGCTAGAGTTGTGGATAGTGTGGAAGGCTGTTGTAGGTTGCAACGGGACATTGGCAGGATGCAGAGCTGGGCTGAGAAGTGGCAGATGGAGTTCAACCTGGAAAAGTGTGAAGTGATTCATTTTGGTAGGTCGAATTTAAATGCAGAATACAGGCTTAAAGACAGGGTTTTTGGTAGTGTGGAGGAACAGAGGGATCTTGGGGTCCATGTCCAGAGATCGCTCAAAGTTGCCACCCAAGTTGATAGGGTTGTTAAGAAGGCGTATGGTGTGCTGGCTTTCATTAACGGGGGATTGAGTTTAAGAGCTGCGAGGTTATGCTGCAGCTCTATAAGGCCCTGGTTCGACCACACTTGGAATATTGTGTTCAGTTCTGGTCGCCTCATTATAGGAAGGATGTGGAAGCTTTAGAGAGGGTGCAGAGGAGATTTACCAGGATGCTGCCTGGACTGGAGGGCATGTCTTATGAAGAAAGATTGAGGGAGCTAGGGCTTTTCTCATTGGAGCGAAGAAGGATGAGAGGTGACTTGATAGAGGGGTACAAGATGATGAGAGGCATAGATAGAGTGGATAGCCAGAGACTTTTTCCCAGGTGGAAAGGGCTATCACTAGTGGGCATAATTTTAAGGTGACTGGAGGAAGGTTTCAGGGAGATGTCAGAGGTAGGTTCTTTACACAGAGAGTGGTGGGTGCGTGGAATCCGCTGCCAGTGGTGGTAGTAGAAGCAGATACATTAGGGAAATTTAAGCGACTCTTGGATAGGCACATGGATGATAGGAGAATGAAGGGTAGGTAGTTAGTTTGATCTTAGAGTAGGTTAAAGGTTCGGCGCAACATCGTGGGCCGAAGGGCCTGTACTGTGCTGTACTGTTCTATGCTCTATGTTCTATGTTATATGAAGAGAGGCAGAGGGAAAGAAACTCACTTTTAAGCCGGAATTGGAAAAAAGATTTTTAAGATGAACAAGTTTCAGGAACATTGGAAATGAACAGGGGATTGGGATAATCAGAGGGGTGAGGACATGGAGGGATTTGATCACATGAGTGAGAATATTAAAATTGAGGTGTTACTGGACCAAGAGCCAATGTAGGTCAGTGAGCACAGGGATGTTGGGTGAACAGAATTTGGTGCAAATTAGAAGATGGCAGCAGAGTTTTGGATGACCACAGGTTACAGAGAGTAGGATGTGGGAGACCAGCCAGGAGTGTGTTAGAATAGTCAAGTCTCGAGATAAAAAAGGCATGGATGAGGTTTTTAGCAGCAGCTGAATTGAGCTCTCTCTCTCTCGTTCTTTCTCTCTCTGTCGGCCTCATTTGCTCTGTCCCACACTCAGAATCTTATAAGTTTCAATCAAGTCGCCTCTTACTCTTCTAAACTCCAGCTGACATCAGCCTAGCCTGTGCAGCCTTTCCTCATTAGAGAACACCCCCATTCCAGGCATTAGTCTAGTAAACCATCTCTGAACTGCTTCGAATGCATTTCCACCTGTCCTTAAATGAGGAGACCAATACTGTACACAGTATTCCAGAAGTGGTCTCCCTATATAACTGAAACATAACCTCCCTACATTTGTATTCAATTCCTCCTGCATTGGACGATAACATTCTATTAGTTTTCCTAACTACTTGCAATGCCTACATATTAACCTTTTACAATTCATGCACAAGGACTCTCAGTTCCCCCTGGATGGTAGAGCTCTGAAATCTCTCACCATTGTGATTATATGCTTAATTTTTATTCTTCCTGCCAAAATGGACAATTTCATATTTTCCCACATTATACTCCATTTACCAGATCTTTGCCCAATCACTCAATCTATCTACCCCTTTGTGGTTCACTTGTGTCCACGTCACAACATACTGTCTGACCGACGTTTCTGTCATCAGCAAATTTAGCAAACATACCTTTGGCCCCTTCATCCAAGTGATTTATATAAATTGTAAAGAGCTAAGGCACCCGCACTGATCTCTGTGACACACCACTCGTTACATCTTGCCAAACAGAAAATGATCCATTTAAGCCTACTCTCTGTTTCCTGTTCGCTAGCCAATCTTCTATCCAAGCCAATAGGTTGCCCCCTACACCATGAGCTTTTATATTCCGCAATGAACTTTGATGTGGCACATTATGAAATCCCTTCTGGAAATCAAGGTACAGTACATCCACCAGTTCCCCTTTATCCACAGCACCTGTTACTTCTTCAAAGAACTTCAATAAATTGGTTGAACATGGTTTCTGTTTCACAAAAGCATGTTGACTCTGCCTGATCACCTTGAATTATTCTGTGTGTCCTGTTATAACGTCTTTACTAATAGCTTCTTACATTTGATCCATAGCCAGAAAGCCTTTCTCACCTGCCACAGGCCGTATGTCCACTATGTCTATTCTGATTTTGTGCTGTATTTGAACTGTTACTCCTCAATAAACTGCTTGTGACCCTTCGATCTCCTTTTGGTTAATCTGTGACCCTGGATCAGATCTTACATTGGTGTAGGAGAGGGAACACAGCTCATGTCAAAGTCCTGCCTCCCTTTTATATGATCCTGTATAATGGACAGGGACTACTGGGCAGTAATGTGCTCAAAGGTTATCAGCAGTAATTGATTATCTCTATATTTGTATATTGTAGAACATTAAAACATACCCCTACTCGGGTGTCCAGTACACCCTCAATATTCATGATTAAAATATCAGAGGAGTGGGAACCAGACAGCTCTGATCACCCTGAGGTACAGGCGATTCTCGAGTCCGTGTCGAGTGTATCCACAACCCATAAAGATAACTGTGCAAACATGAGCAGACCTGAAGAAATTAACTGACCATTGCATGATCCATGAAGCAGTATTCATACCGAGCTGAGATTATATCATACATTCCAGACAATATCATGTCATTGTTATACCAGGGTGTAGTTCACGAAGCCATGTTCCCTTCTATCTGCCCGATTTGACTGGTTGGAAAGCCGGATGGCAGCTGGTGACTGACTATTGACCACCACAAACTCAATTCCGTCAACCCTGCGTGAACCCGGTTGTCTGATAGACACCCACCCTACTCTCCCGGATTCTCAGTGGCAGGGCTGTCTTCTCTACCCTGGATATCTCTAATGTTTATTGTAGTATCCCAGTAAAACTAGAGAAACAAATTAAATTCGCATTCACTTCTGAGGACCAGAGATACCCCTGGACATGTCTGTCACAAGGGGTTCCACAATAACCCCACTATTTTCAACAAACGTGTAGCCGGGTCCCTTCTGAGCTTTTCACAGTCTTCCTGCTCGCTGCAATATGTCGATGATCTTCTCATCACCACAAACCGTGTCCACACATTTAACCCTTTTACAGGAACTACTGCAGTTAGTTTGGGAGCTGGACTAAAAGACCATCCACGTAAGGCCCAGCTGGTGCAAGACCGTGTCACCTTTCTACGTGCCCAGATCAGATCATCCTGCATCAGCCCACACCAGCATCAGGCCGAGACCATCCAGTGTCTACCCCTGTTCACCTCAAAGTCCTGCCCTGTGTCCTATCCTCAGGCTGGTGGGGTATCAGTGGACCCTCATCCAGTATCTACCCCTGTTCACCTCAAAGTCCTGCCCTGTGTCATATCCTCAGGCTGGTGGGGTATCAGTGGACCCTCATCCAGTATCTACCCCTGTCCACCTCAAAGACTACCCTGTGTCCTATCCTCAGGCTGGCAGGGTATCAGTGGACCCTCATCCCTCGATTTGCAGAGACTGTGACTCCTCTTTATGAACTAACTAATGGTGATGATGACCAGATTTAACCTGGTTGGACTGAAGAGAGCAGAGAAGCAGCAACACAATTGAAGAAATCTGTCGCCCAGGCAACGTGTCTTATCTCACCTAACCCTGACAAGACTTTCAACATGGAGGTGGTGGACACAGTGAAAAGCCTGACTGCTGTCCTATGTAGAGAAAACGAGGAGAAATTACTCCCCATTGTGAATGACTCCAGAATTGTCAGTGGGATTTAACTGATTTACTCTGTTTGTGAAGGACATTTGTTAACCACGTTCTGGGGCATCAAACATTTCACTTACATCACGGGGTTCTCCAGGGTGATACTGCCCAGTCCATTATAAACTTTCCCAGTATAGGGCGGCACAGTGGTGCAGTGGTTAGCACCGCAGCCTCACAGCTCCAGTGACCCGGGTTCAATTCTAGGTACTGCCTGTGTGGAGTTTGCTAGTTCTCCCTGTGTTTGCGTGGGTTTCCTCCGGGTGCTCCGGTTTCTACCCACATGCCAAAGACTTGCAGGTTGATCGGTAAATTGGCCATTAGCAATTGCCCGTAGTATAGGTAGGTGGTAAGGAAACATAGGGACAGGTGGGGATGTGGTAGGAATATGGAATTAGTGTAGGATTAGTATAAACGGGTGGTTGATGGTCCGCACAGACTGGGTGGGCCGAAGGGCCTGTTTCAGTGCTGTATCTCTAAACTAAACTAAAAGTAGTAATAGTATTCCCCTGTCAGAGAGTCGTAGAGTCATAGTCATTTCAGCACAGAATTAGGCCATTCTGCTCATCGAGTCCATGCCAGCTCTTTGTCGATAAATCCAGCCAGTCTCATTCCCCAGCTCTGACTCCATATTCCTGCAAGTTTATTAACATCAAGTGTTCTTCCAATATCCTTTTGAAATAATTCACCTTCTCTGCTTCCACCACCCTCGGAGGCAATGATTTCCAGGCCATTACCACTCGTTGTGTAAAAATGTTGTTCATCACATCCCCCTTAACTCTTGCCCTCAATCTTAACTCTAGTCATTGTACCATAAGCTAATGGGAACATCTTTTCCTGTCTACCTTATCCAAACAGGTCATCATCTTGTATACATGTATCAAATCTCCCCTCAATCTCCTTTACTCCAAGGAGGACAATCCCAGCTTTTACAGACTATATTGTACTGAAAATCCTCCATCTCTGGAACCATTAAAGTAACCCTCCTCTACACCCTGTCAATGACCCTCACATCCTTCCTAAAGTGTGGTGAACAGAACTGGATGCAGTACTCCAGTTGGGGCCTAACCAGAGCTTCATAAAGTTACAGCATAACTTTCCTTCTTCTGAACTCACCACCTCTATCTATGAAGCCCAAGATCCCATATGCTTTACTGACGACTCTCTCAATATATCCTGCCACCTTCAGGGATCTATGTGCATGAACCCCATGTCCCTTTGTCTCTGCACACTCTTTCGAACTTTACCATTAAGTGTATATTGCCTCTCCCTGTTACTTCTGATAAAATGCATCACTTGACACTTGTCTGTATTAAATTCCATTTGCCTCTCGTCTGCCCATTCTGCTAGCCTATCTCTGTCCTCTTACATCGATTGGTATCAACCTCAATGCCTGCCCCGCCTTCAAGTTTGGTATCACCTGCAAATTTTGAAATGTTTCTCTGTAAGCCATTATCCAAATCATTTATACATATCAGAATAAAACAGTGTTCCTAGCACTAACCCTTGGGGAACACAACTGTCTATTTTTCTCCAGTTTGAATACCAACTATTTACCGCAACTCACTGTTTTCTGTCATTAAGTCAGTTTTATATCCAAGCTGACACTGACCTTCCTTTTCCATCAGCATCAATTAACTGTCCAATTCTCACAAACTGATTGTGAAATAAAGTACAAATTCAGATTAAAATTAAGTGAAATGCTAAATGTAAAATTAACAAATTGTTGGAAAGAGATCGACTCTTAGATCACTTGAAATTCAATCACTCGATAACTTTACTGCATTTAGTACTCTGTCCAAGCAGGACTCCCTAAAACTGGACTCAGTGCAGCTTATTGCATTTAGGGTTTGGGGAGAGAATTCAAAAGCTTAGGGATGAGACCAGAAAGTGCTGGAAATACTCAGCAGGTCTGGCAGCATCTGTGTAGAGAGAAACAGAGTTAATGTTTCCGGTCTCTGACCCTTCATCAGAACTGGTAAACGTTAGGAATGTAACAGTCTGTAATTTAATCTATCCCCTCTCCGTCTCATCACAGTCCTTCCTTCTTGTTCTTCTTCCCACTTCCCCTCTTTCACTTGCTCAAAGACTGTTACCTTTCTAACGTTTACCAGTTCTGATGAAGGGGCACAGATCTGAAACATTAACTCTGTTTCTCTCTGCACAGATGCTGCCAGACCTGCTGAGTATTTCCAGTGTTCAGCATCCGCAATATTTTGCTTTTATTTTAGTGTTTAATTCACTGACATTTATCTTCCAGGAATTACTCCCTGGAAGTTCTGCTCTACTCTTCCAGAGCGTAGGGCCTCGGCAGCTGAAGGCAGGACCACCAATGGTAGAGCAATTAAACTCATAGATGCTCAAGAGGCCAGAAATAGATGAGTGCAGATATCTCGGAGGGTTGTCGGGCTGGAGGAGATTACACAGATAAGGAGTAGTGAGATAATGAAGGATTTGAAAAGAAGGCTGAGAGTTTTAAAATTGAGGTGTTGCTGACCAGGAGCCAATGTAGGTCAGTGAGTCCAGGGGGTAATGGGTGAACAGGACTTGGTGTGAGTTAGGACATGGGCAGCAGTGCATTGGATCACCTCAGGGTTATGGAGAGTAGAATGTGGGAGACCAGCCAGGATTGTGTTGGACTAGTCGAGTCTACAGGTAACACAGGCAAGGGGGACTGTTTCATCAGCAGAAGAGCTGAGAGAGGGGCAAAGTTGGGTGATGATACGGAAGTGTAAGTAGGCTGTTTTAGTAATATTTAGCAGGAAGCTCGTCGCAGCGTCAACTATGAAACCAGGTTGTGAACAGTTTGCTTTAGTTTCAGACAGTTGCCAAGGAGAGAGATCCAGTCTGTAGCTAGGAAACTTTTGACGTGGGGTTTGAAAACAACGGCAGCAGTCTTCCTAATATTTAATTGGCATGGCAGATGTGTGAGGAGATATATTGTCAGAAGAATTGATATATATTATCCGTTCATGGGATGCGGGTGTCGTTGACTAGGCCAGCATTTATTGCCCATCCATAATTGCCCTTGAGAAGGTGATGGTGAGCTGCATGCAAAGAACAAAGAATAAAGAAAATTACAGCACAGGAACAGGCCCTTCGGCCCTCCAAGCCTACGCCGATCCAAATCCTCTATCTAAACCTGTCGCCTATTTTCTAAGGGTCTGTATCTCTTTACTTCCTGCCCATTCATGTATCTGTCTAGATACATCTGAAAAGACGCTATCGTGCCCGAGTCTACCACCTCCACTGGCAATGCGTTCCAGGCACCCACCACCCTCTGCATAAAGAACTTTCCACGCATATCCCCCCTAAACGTTCCCCTCTCACTTTGAACTCGTGTCCCCTTGTAATTGAATCCCCCACTCTGGGAAAAAGCTTCTTGCTATCCACCCTGTCTATACCTCTCATGATTCTGTACACCTCAATCAGGTCCCCCCTCAACCTCCGTCTTTCTAATGAAAATAATCCTAATCTACTCAACCTCTCTTCATAGCTAGCGCCCTCCATACCAGGTAACATCCTGGTGAACCTCCTCTGCACCCTCTCCAAAGCATCCACATCCTTTTGGTAATGTGGCGACCAGAACTGCACGCAGTATTCCAAATGTGGCCGAACCAAAGTCCTATACAACTGTACCATGACCTGCCAACTCTTGTACTCAATACCCCGTCCGATGAAGGAAAGCATGCCGTATGCCTTCTTGACCACTCTATTGACCTGCGTTGTCACCTTCAGGGAACAATGGACCTGAACACGCAAATATCTCTGTACATCAATTTTCCCCAGGACTTTTCCATTTACTGTATAGTTCACTCTTGAATTGGATCTTCCAAAATGCATCACCTCGCATTTGCCCTGATTGAACTCCATCTGCCATTTATCTGCCCAACTCTCCAAACTATCTATATTCTGCTGTATTCTCTGACAGTCCCCTTCACTATCTGCTACTCCACCAATCTTAGTGTCGTCTGCAAACTTGCTAATCAGACCACCTATACTTTCCTCCAAATCATTTATGTATATCACAAACAACAGTGGTCCCAGCACGGATCCCTGTGGAACACCACTGGTCACACGTCTCCATTTTGAGAAACTCCCTTCCACTGCTACTCTCTGTCTCCTGTTGCCCAGCCAGCTCTTTATCCATCTAGCTAGTACACCCTGGACCCCATGCGACTTCACTTTCTCCATCAGCCTACCATGGGGAACCTTATCAAACGCCTTACTGAAGTCCATGTATATGACATCTACAGCCCTTCCCTCATCCATCAACTTTGTCACTTCCTCAAAGAATTCTATTAAGTTGGTAAGACATGACCTTCCCTGCACAAAACCATGTTGCCTATCACTGATAAGCCCATTTTCTTCCGGATGAATGACCAGAGATAATACAAGCTGAATGGCACAACTTTAAAGCTATTGAGAGTAACAGAGAGACCTGAGGTGTTTGTATGCAATCTTTGAAAGTAGCTGGACAGGTTAACAAACAGTTCACAAAGCAAATAGATTACTCGGCTTGATTAATAGAGACACAGAGTAGACTGGCCAGGATACTGTGTTAACCCTATAGAAAAGACTAGTCCGGCTCCATCTGGAGTATTGTGTCCAATACTGGAAACCACACTTTCGGAAGGACATGAAACCTTGGAGAACGGACAGAAGAGTTTTACTGGAACTTTTCCAGGGATGAGGGATTACAGTTATGTAGCTGGGATTGTTTTCCTTGGAGCAGGGACATTTACAAGGTGATCAGATAGGGATATTTAACATCATGAAGGGTTTATGTAAATTATATAATGTTTCTAATATATGAGGGGCCATTAACCAGAGGACATAGATTTATGGTGATTGGAAAAAAGAAGCAGAGTTGACATGAGGATTATTTTAATGCAATTTTTGTTTCGGATTTGCAAATTATTGTATGATAGGCTGAAGGATACAGATTCAAAAGTAGGTTCAAAAAGTGATTTGGTTAGATATTAAGGGGAAACGTTCAAGGATCTGGGAAAGATCCAGGGTGTGGAACTCACTGGAAACTCATCAAAAGAGCCAGCACAGACTTCATAGACCAAATGACCCCCTTCCATGCAATGCTATTATATATTTCTATGACTTTTCCTGCCTGTACTTTTACAATTTTCCTATCGTTTCAAAAGGTGTTTGATAAAGTACTATATAACAGCCGTGTGACCCAATTAGAAACACATGGGATTAAAGGGCCAAAGTCAGCCGGGGCTCAGTTTGGAGCTCTCTCCCCTTTCAGTCACAAGCTTCCAGGATCAAGTGTCATGAAATGACTTTTTCACAAGAATCAAGGCTGACAGTGCAGCGACAGTACTGAGGGAGTATTGCGCTATCAGATGAGCAGTCTTTCGAATGAAACGTTAAACCAAGGCCCCATCTGCCCTCTCAGGTGGATGATAATGATCCTTTGGGATTATTTAGAAGCAGATCAGGGGAATTATTCCCTGTGGCCTGGACAATATTTATCCATCAAGCAACATCATAAAAACAGATCTGGTCATTATCACATTGCTGCTTGTGGGATCTTGCTGTGCGAAAATTGGCTGCCCTTTTTCCGACAGTACAAGAGTGAGTCGGCATTATAAGTATACGTTGATTGTAAATCGCTTTGGAACATGCAGTTGTCATGAAAGGCGCTACATAAATGGAAGTCCTTTTTTTTTCTTTTTCAATCTCAGCATGCAAGAAATTACCTAGGTGACAGGTATCAGAGAGTAGGGAATAATGGCTGCTTTTCAGCTGGAGCGAAGTACACAGTGGGGTTTCCCAGGGTGACTGTTGGGATCCCTGGTGTTGCATGCTAATGCAGTGGGCTTGTGTACAGAGGGGGTAATGTCCAAGTTTACAGATGGAAGGAAACTCAGAAATGTTAATAAACAGTGAGAAGGATAGTAACAGACTTCAGGAGGACAGAGACTGACAGGTAAAATGGGCAGGAACATGGCAGATGGAATTTAACACAGTGAAATGTGAAGTGAGACATTTGGGTAGGAAGTATGAGAAGAAAAAAAATAAAATAAATGGTGCCATTATAGAGTGAGTGCATGATTAGAGAGACCTAGGGTGTAAACACACAGATCTTAGATAGTAGCATGCAGTGTCCTTGGTGTCAGAGAGAGAGACACAGAGTAATAAAACCCAGGAGGAAATGCTGATATTTATACATCATTGGTTAGGTCCCAGATGGAAAATTGTGTCCAATTCTGATCACCACACTTTGGTAAGGATGTCAAGGACGTAGTGAAGATACAGAGGTGAATTACGAGAATGGTACCAGGGATCTGGGAATACAGTTATGTGGATAGATTCGAAAAGCTGGGATTGTTCTCATTAGAGCAGTGATAGGTAAGGGGAGATTTGATATAAAATTCAAAATTATGAAGGGTTTTGATAAGGTAATCAATGTGAAACTGTTTCCAGTGTCAGAAACAGGGTTGGCACAGTGGTGCAGTGGTTAGCATTGCAGCCTCATATTATGGGTACTGCCTGTGTGGAGTTTGTGGGTTTCCTCCCTCAGCCAAAAGTCTTGCAGGTTGATAGGTAAACTGGCCATTATAAATTGCCCCTAGTATAGGTAGGTGGTAGGGGAATATAGGGACAGGTGAGGATGTGGTAGGAATATGGGATTAATGTCAGATTAGTATAAATGGGTGGTTAATGGTCGGCACAGACTCGGTGGGCCGAAGGGCCTGTTCGAGTGCTGTATATCTAAATCCAAAAATCTAAAGTTCAGTATTAAGAAGACACAGACTGAAGGTAATTGACAAAAAACCAGAGGTGAAATGAGGAGAATTTTCTTCCACAGCGAGTTATTGGGATCTGGAATTCACTGGCTGAAAACATGGTGGAAGCAGATTCAATAATATCATTCAAAAGGAAATTTAGCAAATACTTGAAAAGGGAAAGAAAAACAGGAATCTGGGGAAAGAGGAGGAAAAAGGAACTAATTAGATGGCTCTTTCGAAGAGACAGCACTGACACAAAGGGCCGAATAGCCTTCTTCTGTGCTGCATCAATCTCTTATTTTGTGAGCAAGAGAAAGTGAGTGAAGAGGGAGAGAAAGACAGAGAGTAAGTGTGAAAGAGAGAACAGCAAATAGAAATAGAGAGTACGTCGTGTTTTTGGGCAGAGGGATCATGATCTGCCCGTGCCCGTTCCTGTTGAGGCAGGTGACAAACACACTTCCTGCTGCCTCCTCATTTCCATGAATTCTACATGCCACCCCGGGTAACCCGCGCTGCTGTCTGTCTGGATGCTTAACAGGGCCCTAAAGGTGTGTGAGGCTGACACATGTTTAAGCCAGGTTCAGCTTTTAAACGCAGTCTGTCCCTCTTAAAGAGAAGATGCACTGATTCACTGGAGGCTGCTGCTGCTCACTGTGAATTCTGCAATTGGAGACAAGGTAAATAGCACACTGCAACAGAGGGTTCTGCGGTTCACGGATGTGGGGATGGATGTCTTAGTTACGAAGGGTGACAGGAGGAGAGAGGCTCTGTTTCCGTGTGGTGGGGTGGAGACTCTCAAGGAACGTCCTCCGAAGGGAATCGGTGAAGGTGGTCAGGGAGCTCAATGCAAGAATTCTCGCCACGAGACTCTGGCAGCAGAGCCAGAAGAAGTTTAATGAGCTCATACGGGTGGTCAATGTCATTGAATTAATCTCCAAATGGCATCTCCTACCCAAAACATCACCAACCTCTCACACTGCTCAATGCACCACACCCCCATCACTCACCCATCAGCAGTCCCTAACACTCAGGACTCACACCTAACATTCACATACTCCACCTTACCCTCACACACCTTGTACTGATAGCAGCCTCACACCCACCTCTCACTGCCTCCAATTACCTCCAGCTGTTCAGCTATGGCAGGCACATCATCAAAACAGAGTGTAAAACAATCAGTAATATTCTGCCTTCTTTCTTACAGGACAAGGTGACCCATAATCACAGGGAGCAGCAAGTGAACCGGCGAGCGCCAGGCATACCTTCAACCCCTGAGCTTGAGGGAGGAGATGATTCTTCACATCATGGGACCGGCTGTGACAGAGCCCCTGGCATCCGACATCGCCGAGAGCATTCAGGATGATGCTATGTTCCTGCCTTATGCCCCTTCTTAACTCCCACCTCCCCCTGCATCCTGCTGTCTGGGATGATGTACAAGCTGCGGATGGTGGGATCATGGACCTCCTGCTTTCCAACCCACCCACAATCTCTCATCCCAATACGACCCTTCTGATTTTACACTTCCCAATGGTCCCCCAAAACTGCCAGCTTCCCAGTCACAGCAGCTCCAGGAGACAGAGAGAGAGAGCATCAGCACAGGACTGATGGTGAAGCCCCATCACTTAGTCTGATACTCACAGCCTCCAGCTCAAATACTTCCACTGTGTATGCCTTAGAGGCTGGTATAGAGTCGGAATCTGCACTTGCTGATTCATCGAACACGCACGAACTGCAGCCAGGGCAGGGGGAAAGGATAGTGCATGTGGCAGCTCCCGGACAGCGAGGTCACAAACGTGCTATAATACACAGGACTCAGATCAGAACATTACTGGGCTGCTGCCTATGTCGAGGTGGTACAGTTTGAATCGAAGCACTCAAGGCCCAGAGCTGCTCGAGGACGTCCTGCAAGGTCATCTGCAGTCTCCCCGAATGAAAGTCAGCAGTCTTCCACCAGCCATGCTGCAGTCACTAGGGAAACACTGGGGAGCACGAGGCAAGTCGAGGGAACGCACAAGACAGAGACGAAGGGAATATACAAGGGTGAATAGTTCCATTTTCCTTTTGTATAATTGGATGTGTTGTTGGATAAAGATGTTACTGAAAAGGTTTATGTAGGTGGTTTTTATTACAGGATGGTGACCAAGGGGACACTGTGATGGGGCGTCTCAGATGGGTGAAATGGTGGAGATTGGGGGATCCATGGTGGGAAAGGGAAGTTGTCCTATGGGAAACAAAATCTTAGCAGGGACTCTCCGATAGCCTGTCCAGTTCGAAGGCGTCCAGGAAATATCCTCCCTGCGTCCTCCTCCTCCTCCTGAGGTGTCCTCCGGATTCCTGGTGCCAATGCCTGTGTCCTCATGATGGTGATGATATGAAGGGTGCAGCAGAACACCATGAACTTGGACACCTGCTCCAGTGTGTACTGAAGGGCTCTCCCCGTGCGGTTCAGACATTGGAAGCATTGCTTCATCACACCGATGGTCTGTCCCACCATGTTCCT
Source organism: Heterodontus francisci (assembly GCF_036365525.1). Taxonomy (NCBI): domain Eukaryota; kingdom Metazoa; phylum Chordata; class Chondrichthyes; order Heterodontiformes; family Heterodontidae; genus Heterodontus; species Heterodontus francisci. The sequence goes on along the minus strand of NW_027140484.1, from coordinate 276,772 downwards.
GGTGACTCCATTGCTCACATTATACACATGTTAATTGTGGGAGGTTGGGTGGCGGTGGTAGGTGGTTTGGGGATGTAGAAACATGAGCTGTGTCTAGACGGTTTTTCTCTTTGCCTCCGAGGAGCCACATTCTGGTTCTGTATGGAAGCCCTAAGTGTTGAGAATGGCTGACTGCTTCAGAATGAAGGTATGGTGGCTGCTGACAGGGTAGTGAACATTCACCAACATGATGTACTGGGCATGCTCACACACCAACTGTACTTTAATGGAGTGAGAGTTCTTTCAGTTCCTGTACCTCTCCCCATTGACATGGGGCCCACGCAAAGACACCAACACCATCAGGATTCCCGCTATCCTGACAAAGCCACGGGATCTCTCATTCTGCTTCTCCCTGCTGAGCGAAAAAACGATGACATAGATGGTCACCCTCACCTCCCAGAATTATCAATGGGAATGGACAACACACAGGCCTCGTAACTACTGGTCAGTTAGTTTAACATCAGTGGTGAGGAAGGTTTTAGAAACTAAATCAGCGGGAAAAAATCAACACACACTAGGAGATGTTTGAGTTAATTAAGGGTTGTCTGCACGGATTTTTAAAAAGTAGATCATGCTTTCATGAACTAATTGAATTTATTTTGATGAAGTAACAGAGCAGGTTGATGAAAAGAATGTGGTGGATGGTCTACCTGGATTTTAAGAAAGCGTTTGATGAAGTACCACACAAAAGGATGTGGAAGCTTTAGAGAGGGTGCAGAGGAGATTTACCAGGATGCTGCCTGGACTGGAGGGCATGTGTTACGAAGAAAGGTTGATGGTGCTCGGTCTTTTCTCATTGGAACGAAGAAGGATGAGAGGTAACTTGACAGAGGGGTACAAGATGATGAGAGGCATAGATAGATTGGATAGCCAGAGACATTTTCCCAGGGCAGAAAGGGCTATCACAAGGGGGCATAATATTAAGATGATTGGAGGAAGGTTTCGGGGAGATGTCAGAGGTAGGTTCTTTGCACAGAGAGTGGTGGGTGCGTGGAACGCACTGCCAGCGGCGGTAGTAGAAGCAGATACATTAGGGACATTTAAGCGACTCTTGGATAGGTACATGGATGATAGTAGAATGAATGGTGTGTAGGTAGTTTGATCTTAGAGTAGGTTAAAGGTTCGGCACTACATCGTGGGCCGAAGGGCCTGTACTGTGCTGTACTGTTCTATGTTCTATGTTCTAAAATGTTGGATAACAAAATTGAATGACATGGATTAGCATCCAATTGGATCAAATATTGATTGATGGAAAGAAAAGGGTGAGTAGTGTTAAATGGTTGTTTTTCAGACTGGAGGATGGTAGGCAGTAATGTTCCCCAAGGGTCAGTGCTAGGACCACTTTTTTTTTTGCTATATATAAATGACTTGGATCTTGGAATACAGAGCAGAATTTCAAGGCTTGCCAATGACACCGAACTTGGACGCGTGGCAAACACTGAGGATGAGACAAACTGCCTGCAACAGGATATCGACAATCCAGCAGAATTAACAGAGAAATGGCAGGTGGAATTTAATACCGAGGAGTGTGAGGTGATGCCTTATGCCAGAAGGAATAGGAAGGCAAGATAGACTTAATAGCACAGTTCTGAACATTGTGCAGGAGCAGAGGGACCTGGGGCTCCATCTGCATTTATCATTGCAGTTGGTAGGACTTATTAAGAGAGTGTTTAGTAAAACATATCAGATCTTGGAGGCAAGGATACAAAAGCAGGGAAACATAGAAACATAGAAAATAGGAGCAGAAGTAGGCCATTCGGTCCTTCGAGCCTGCTTCACCATTCGTTATGATCATCGCTGATCATCCAACTCAGTAATCTTTCCCCCCATATCCTTTGATCCCTTTAGAACCAAAAGCTATATCTAACTCCTTCTTAAAAACATACAATGTTTTGGCCTCGACTGTTCCCTGTGGTAGCGAATTCCACAGGCTCACCACTCTCTGGGTGAAGAAATTTCTCCTCATCTCAGTCCTGAAAGGTTTACCCCTTATCCTTAGACTGTTGCCCCTGGTTCTGGACACCCCAACATCGGGAACATCCTTCCTGCATCTAGTCTGTCCAGACTGATTAAAATTCTGCAGGTTTCTATGAGATCCCTCCCTCACTCTTCTGAACTCCATCAACCTCTACTACTCAATACTGGATATGTCTCCTGCTCCTGCCTGGAAATATCCAAATACATAGAGTTTCAATGAAACTGCGATCTTAACGTCCACTGACAGCTCCGTCATCACTCTGGTGTGAGGCTCCATGTGTTGCAGGAGGTGACACAGCTCTGTGACTAACTCCTTTTTGAATCAGAGTCACCTCACACACTACTCCTGGGGCAGGTAAGGTAGGAAAAGTGCTCTCATACCTCGTCCAGTCTTGGGTCACCACATCCTCTGTCCTGCCTGAATGTCTGCAGCAGCTCACAACACAACCTCCAGAAAACCATCCACAGCACCTCCACTAACTTTACAATAGCAAAAGTAATTCAAAATCCCCTCACCTGTAAGTTGGATGTCTGGTCCTTTTAAATAACACTAGAGGGGCTCCTCGTGCTGCTGAATATATGTTCAGCTGAGAATGACTAACACAGGTGGTCAGTGGACATGCACAGGCCAAGTTTCAAAGACATATATCAAAGCTGCTGCAATGGCTGATTGGCACCATATTCAGACCCTTCCTCACACTACCAGCACATGCTTGATAAACCAGGTCTAAATCCCTGTCCAGCATGGAGCACTGGAAATGACTGGCAGCTCAGCTCATACCTGTTTATGGATCCAAGCGTCCATGACGTTGGGCCCTGTGGAGCTGAAAACCGTGGCCAGTGGTAGAATAAAGAGGGGGTGAAGTTTATTTTTAAAGCTAATTGAAGAAAATACTAGAAGGCCAAAAGGAATATGGGAACTGTCAGGGGAATGGGACTAACTGGAGGGGTGAGGCCATGGAGGGATTCAAACACATGAATGAGAATAATAAAATTAAGGTGCTGCCAGACTGGGAGTCAATGTAAATCAGTGAGCACAAGGGTGATGGGTGATCGGGATTGGTGTGAGTTAGAATACAGGCAGCAGAGTCTGGATGGGCTGTGGTTTATGGAGGTTTATAAATGGGAGGGTGACCAGGATAGAATTGGGATAGTCAAGTGTGTATTTAACAAAGGCACAGATGAATGTTTATACAGCAGATAGGCTGAGGCAGAGGTGGAGATGTGTGTTAGTACAGAGGTGATAGTCGGCAGGGTTGGTGAGAATATGGAGATGAACTCAGCTCAGATTTAAATAGAACACAGAGGTTGCAAACTGTCTGGTTCAGCCTCAGATATTTGGCAATGAGGAGATCATGGTTCATGGATAGTGGATGGAATTTCTTATGGAGACCAGTGACAACTACACTCTTCCCAAATTTAAATAGCAAGAACATTATTTCAGTGAAACAAATTTTACAGATCTCATAGCAGGAAATAGAGACTTACCAGGGACAGCAACAGCAGCAAAGATGGGAAAGTAAATTACAAGCACTCTAATGCACATAGCAATGGTTTATAGAGCTAATATCTGGGGACAGAAATTTGCCAGGAATAACAACAGCAGCAAGGAGGGCAGCGGAAATGACAAGAATGGTAATGCAGTTAAACATGGTTTATAGAATTAATAGCTAGATACAAGGACTTACTAGGGACATCAATAATAGCCAGGAAGGGGTAGTAAATGTATTGAATATTCCTCAGTGAGTAATAGATCCGACTGTTTAATGAGAACTGATCATAATCTGCAGAAAGAAAGTTAAACTCCCAGATGAAACTCCTGCTCATTGTTGTAACATTCCAATCTATTGTACTCTGATTCTGATCTTTCCTCTTCCTCTCTCCAGAGCCGCTGATCCCTGTTAGTGCCGGGAGTGATGTGATACTCCCACTGACACTATGTGATAACACATTGAAAGGAGCCCCTTATTAATAGAAGAGGGAAATCTTCCAGTGACACAATTAGGGTCCATGGAGACTGACATTAATTGCAGTCACTGAACAAACAGGTTCAGTTAACCCCTTTCAATCCAACACTTTTTGTATCACAATAAACTAGAACATTTACCCGGTCTGGATGGGAATTCTGAGGGTTGGTGAGAGAAGGAATGGTGCAAATGGAAGAAGCACTGCACAGAATCTATCAATTCTCTCTTGATATCGGAGTGATGACAGAGCACTGGAGGGCTGCAAATTATACACCTAGTTTACAAAAAGGAGGGATGTGGTAAACCCTGTACTGTCCAGTCAATCTGACGTCAGTGGTGGTGAAATTTCACAACCCAGGACAGAAATATTATTTGCTTGGAAAAGCATAGCATAATAAATTTCAAGCCACATGGATATGCTAATGACAATTCATGTCTGGCAAAGTTCAGCAAGAACTTATCCCAAGGTACTTCACAGCAGCATTATGAAACAAAGTATAACACTGAACCACCAAGGGAGATATTATGTTAGGTGACCAAATGCTTGGTCAAAGAGGCAAGTTTTAAAGGAGTGTCTAAAAGGATAAAAGCGAGGTGGAGAGATGGAGAGATGGAGCTGTGCAGGGCGCGTATTCCAGTGCTTTGGGCCGAGGCAACTGAAGGTGTGGCCACAATGGTGGAGTAATTAAAATCAGGGATGCACAAGAGGTCAGAATTCGAGGAGCAGAGATATCTCAGAGGTTTGTGGGGCTGGAGGGGATTCCAGAGTTAGTGAGGGGTGAGGCAATGGAGGGATTGGAAAACAAGAATGAGAATTTTAAAATCAAGACATTGCTTGACTGTGAGCTGATGTCGGTCAGTGATAGGGGAATTAGACTTTCTGTGAGTTAAGGCACAGGCAGCAGAGTTTTAGATGACCTCAAGTTTACAGATAGTAGAATGTGGGAGAATGAGTTCGAATAGTCCAGTCTACAGGTAATGAAAGCATGACTGAGAGCTTCAGCAGCGGATGAGTTAAGACAGGGGTGAAATCAGGCGATGTTATTGAAGTGGAAATAGGTGGTGATAGTGATGGCAAGAATATAACGGTGGAAGCTCATTTTGTGGTCAACTGTCACAGAATCACAGAATTGTTACAGGCAGCCATTCAGTCCATCGTGTCTGCACTGGCTGTCCAAAAGAGCAATTCATCTAGTGTCACTCCCCTGCCTTCTCCCTGTAACTCTGTACAATTTTCCTTTTCACACAGCTATGCAACTTCCTCCTGTTTATCTCGATTGAATCTGCCTCCACCACACTCTCAGGCAGCACATTCCAGACCTTAAGCACTCGCTGTGTGAAAAAGTTTTCTTCATGTTACTTCTGCTTCTTTTACCAATTACTTTTATTCTTTGCCCTCTCGTTTTAGAACCTTTCAGAAGTGGGGACAGTTTTTCCCTATCCACTCTGTCCAGACACCTCATAATTGTGAATACCTTTTTTTCAAATCTCCTCTCAGCCTTCTCTTCTCTAAGGAAAATGTTCCCAGTTCTCCAGTCTCTCTTCATTACTGATATTCTTCATCTCTGGAACCATTCTTGTGAATGTTTATGTACACTCCCCAATGTCTTCACGTTACCTAAAGTGTGGTGCCCAGAACTAGACGTAATACTGCAACTGAGGCCGAACTAGTGTCTCACACAAGTTCAAAATAACCTCTTTGCTTTTGCATTCCATGCTGCTGTGAATAAAGTGCAGGATACTGTCTGGTTTATTAACCACTCTCAACCTCTCCTGCCAACTTCAATGACCCATGCATATATACACCCAGGTCCCTCTGCTCCTGCACATTCTTTAGAGTTGTACAATTTATGCTATATTTCCTCTCCATGTTCTTCCTATCGAAATGAATCACATCACATTTCTCCACATTGAACTTCATCTGCCACCTGTCTTTCCATTCCACCAACTTGTCTATGTCCGTTTGAATTTCTACACTATCCTCCTCACAGTTCACAATGCTTCCAAGTTTTGCATCATCTGCAAACTTTGAAATTATGCTCTGTGCACCAAGGTCCATGTCATTAATATTTGTCAGGAAGAAAAACGATCCCAACATTGATCCCTGGGGAACTCCACTACATGTCTTAAATGAAAACAAAAAGTGCTGGAAAGACTCAGCAGGTCTGGAAGCATCTGTGGAGAGTGAAGCAGAGTTAACGCTTCAGGCCTGTGACCTTTCATCAGAATTGGCAAAGGTTAGAAAGGTCAGGTTTTAAGGAAATAAAGCAAGGGTGGGGCAAAAGAGAAAAAAGAGGTGTTGAAAGGACAGAGGGTCATAGAGATTAACTGACAAGGAGGTCATGGGGCAAAGGCAAAGAGAGTGTGCTTGTGGTGTGGTGAAAGACAAAGCGTTATTGCAGCAAAGGTGTTAAATGACAAAATAATGAACAGCCCAATCCAAAAGCAGCAACATAAAAAAATCCAGTTTAAGGCCAGGACATGGCAAAAAAAATGATAAAGCAAAATAATTAAAAGAGCCAGTATTGATCTGAAATTATTGAACTCAATGTTCAGTCTGGAAGTCTGTAGAATGCCTAATCAGACAATGAGGTTTTGTTCCTCGAGCTGACGTTGATGTTCACTGAGACACCACCGCAGGCTGGGCTGTGGTTTATGGAGGTTTATAACTGGGAAGGTGACCATGATAGAACTGGAATAGTCACGTGTAGGTTTAACAAAGGCACAGATGAGAGTTTATGCAGCAGATGGGCTGAGGCCGAGGTGGAGACGGCAGGTATTGCAGAGGTGGTAGTAGGCATGTTTGTTGATGGAGGGAATATGGAGATGAAATCAGCTCAGGTTTAAATTACTACAGAGGTTGTAGACTGTCTTGTTCAGTCTCAGACACTGGCCAGTGAAAGGTAAGTGGTTCACAAATAGGGTATGAAGTTTCTTATGGAGACCAATGACACTACCTTCAGTCTTCAAAAAAATAAATAAATTCCAAATCAGTATTTCAGTGAAGCAAGGTTTACATATCTCTTGGCTGGAACTAGAGTCTTACCAGGGCAACAACAGAAGCAAAGATGAGAGATTAAATTACACAAACCATAATGCGGTTAGCAATGGTTATATAAAGATAATAGCTGGAGGGATACCAAAATCAGCAAGGGCAGAGTAAATGAGAAGTACAGTAATGCAGTTTAACATGGTTTAGAGAATGAAGAGCTGGATATAGAGACTTACCAGGAACACCAACAATAGCAAGGATGAGATAGTAAATGTATTGAATAATCTTCACTGCGTAATTGATGCGAGATGCTAATGGTAGCCGATCATAATATGCAGAAAGAGTGTCAAGATCCCAGGATAATCCCCTGCCCATTTTTGTAACATTACAATCTATTGTTCTCAGATTCTGACCCATTGTTGTCAGATTCCAATCTATTGTCCTCAGATTCTGATCTATCCTCCCCCTCTCTCTGGAGACGCTGGTCCCTATTAGTGTCAGGGATGATGCTCCCACTCACAATATGTGAAAACACATTGAAAAGAGTCCCTTACTATTAGAAGATGGAGCACCTCCAGTGAAATAATTAGGTTCCATAGAGACTGACATTAATTACAGTCACTGAGCAAATAGATTCCGTTAACCTCTTTCATTCCGACACCTTGCATACCACAATAAAGCAGAAAATTTACTCTGGACAGGATGCGTGAGGATTACTGAGGGAAGGAATGGTGAAAATAGTAGAGGCACTGGCCAGAATCTTTCAATCCTCCTTGGATATGGGAGCGATGACAGAGGACTGGAGCACTGTAATTGTTACACACTGTTTAGAAAAGGAGAGATAGAGTAAACCCTGCAATTACTGAGCAGTCAGACACGCATCACTACTGGAGAAATTTCATGGGGTCACAACCCAGGAGAAATATATTCGTTTCTTTGAAAAACATACGATAACAGACAAGAAGCAGCAGGGGTCTGGTAATAACAAATCATGTTTGGCAAACTTCAACAACAATTTATATTTATACAGCGCCTTTAACATAATGAAATGTCCCAAGGTGCTTCCCTGAAATGAGATACTAGTTTAAAGCTTGGCCAAAGAAGTAGGTTTTAACAGGAGTGTTAAAGGATGAAAGCGAGTTGGAGAAGCGGAGAGGTGAAGGGAGGGTATTCTAGAACTTGGAGCCTCATTAGCTAAAGGTGCAGATATTAGTGGTGGAGTGATGAAAATCAGGGATGCACAAGAGGTCAGAATTAGAGATGCACAGATATCTTGGCGGATTGTGGAGCGGCAGGATATTACAGAGATAGGGAGCATATATAAGGAGCAAGATGGTAACTAGAGAAAGGATTGGCCAACTCAAGGACAAAGGAGGAAAGTTATGCGTGGAGTCAGAGAAAATGGGTGAAAATCTGAACGAGTACTTTGCATCGGTATTCACCGAGGAGAGGAACATGACGGAGGTTCAGGTTAGGGACAGATGTTTGATTACCCTAGGTCAAGTCGGCATAAGGAGGGAGGAAGTGTTGGGTATTCTAAAAGGCATTAAGGTGGACAGGTCCCCAGGTCCGGATGGGATCGATCCCAGGTTACAGAGGGAAGCGAGAGAGGAAATAGCTGGGGCCTTAACAGATATCTTTGCAGCATCCTTAAAAACGGGTGAGGTCCAGGAGGACTGGAGAATTGCTAATGTTGTCCACTTGTTTAAGAAGGGTAGCAGGGAAAATCCAGGTAATTATAGACCGATGAGCCTGACGTAAGTGGTAGGGAAGCTGCTGGAGAAGATACTGAGGGATAGGATCTATTCCCATTTGGAAGAAAATGGGCTCATCAGTGATAGGCAACATGGTTTTGTGCAGGGAAGGTCATTCAACTTAATATAATTTTTTGAGGAAGTGTCAAAGTTGATTGATGAGGGAAGGGCTGTCGATGTCATATACATGGATTTCAGTAAGGCGTTTGATAAGGTTCCCCATGGTAGGCTGATGGAGAAAGTGAAGTCGCATGGGGTCCAGGGTGTACTAGCTAGATGGATAAAGAACTGGCTGGGCAACAGGAGACAGAGAGTAGCAGTGGAAGGGAGTTTCTCAAAATGGAGACGTGTGACCAGTGGTGTTCCACAGGGATCCGTGCTGGGACCACTGTTGTTTGTGATATACATTAATGATTTGGAGGAAAGTATAGGTGGTCTGATTAGCAAGTTTGCAGACGACACTAAGATTGGAGGAGTAGCAGATAGTGAAGGGGACTGTCAGAGAATACAGCAGAATATAGATAGATTGGAGAGTTGGGGAGAGAAATGGCAGATGGAGTTCAATCAGAGCAAATGCGAGGTGATGCATTTTGTAAGATCCAATTCAAGAGTGAACTATGCAGTAAATGGAAAAGACCTGGGGAAAATTGATGTCCAGAGAGATTTGGGTGTTCATGTCCATTGTTCCCTGAAGGTGGCAACGCAGGTCAATAGAGTGGTCAAGAAGGCATACGGCATGCTTTCCTTCATCGGACGGGGTATTGACTACAAGAGTTGGCAGGTCATGTTACAGTGGCATAAGACTTTGGTTCGGCCACATTTGGAAGACTGCGTGCAGTTCTGGTCGCCACATTACCAAAAGGATGTGGATGCTTTGGAGAGGGTGCAGAGGAGTTCACCAGGATTTTGCCTGGTATGGAGGGCGCTAGCTTTGAAGAGAGGTTGAGTAGATTAGGATTATTTTCATTAGAAATACGGAGGTTGAGGGGGGACCTGATTGAGGTGTACAAAATCATCAGAGGTATAGACAGGGTGGATGGCAAGAAGCTTTTTCCCAGAGTGGGGGATTCAATTACTAGGGGTCACGACTTCAAAGTGAGAGGGGAAAGGTTTAGGGGGGATATGCGTGGAAAGTTCTTTACGCAGAGGGTGGTGGGTGCCTGGAACACGTTGCCAGCGGAGCTGGTAGACGCGGGCACGATAGCGTCTTTTAAGATGTATCTAGACAGATACATGAATGGGCAGGAAGTAAAGAGATACAGACCCTTTGAAAATAGGCGACATGTTTAGATAGAGGATCTGGATCGGCGCAGGCTTGGAGGGCCGAAGGGCCTGCTCCTGTGCTGTAATTTTCTTTGTTCTTTGTTCGATGGAGGTATTGAAAACGAGGATGAGAATTTCAAAATCAAGACATTGCTTGACTGGGAGCCAATGTCGGTCAGTGATAGAGGAAGAAAACTTGGTGTGAGCTGGGACATGGGCAGCAGAGTTTTGGATGACCTCAAGTTTACAGAGTGTAGAATGTGGGAGATCAGCCAGGAGTGAGTCGAAATAGTTATGCACAGAGGTAACAAAGGCATGAATCAGGGAATCACATAATTGTTACAGCACAGAAAGAGGCTATTCAGTGTATCATGTACACATCGGCTCTCCGAAAGAGCAATTAACCTCGTGCCATTCCCCGCCTTCTCCCCATAACCCTGCACATTCTTCCTTTTCAGATAACAGTCTAATTGCATTTTGAATGCTTCAGTTGAACCTGTCTCCATCACATTCTCAGGCAGTACATTCCAGTCCTTAGCCTTAGCCATTCCTTGCGTGAGAAAGTATTGCCTCATGTCACTTCTGCCTCTCTTACCCATTAATTTCAATCTGTGCCCTCTCGTTCTCGATTCTTTTCACGAGTGGAAACAGTTTCTTTCTATCTCCTCTGTCCAGACCCCTCATGGTTTTGAACAACTCTATCAAATCAACTCACCTCTCAGTCTTCTCTTCTCCAAGGAAAATGATCCTAACTTCTCCTGTCTATCTTCATAACTGAAATTCCTCATGCCTGGAAGCATTCTCATGGATCTTTTCTGTACTCTCTCCAATGCCCTCACAATCTTCCTAAAGTGTGGTGCCCAGAATTGGACAGAATACTTCAGCTGAGGCTGAATCAGTGTTTTATATAAGTTCAACATAACTTCCTTGCTCTTGTACTGAATGTCCCTGTTAATAAAGCCCAGGATACTGTATGCTATATTAAATGCTCTCTCAACCTCTCCTGCCAACATCAATGACTTATGCACATATACACCTCGGTCTCTCTGCTCCTTTAGAATGGTGCCCTTTATTTTACATTATCTCAATATTCTTCCGACCAAAATGAATCACTTCATATTTCTCTGCATTGAAATTCATCTACCACCTGCCTGCCCTTTCCACCAAGTTGTCTAAGTACTTTTGAAATTCAACACCATCCTCCTCACAGTTCACAATGCTTCCACGTTTCGTATCATCTGCAAACTCTGAAATTGTGCCCTGAACACCATGGTCTTGGTCAGTTACCTTCTTTGGCCTCCTTGTCTCGGGCGAAAATGTGTAAGCACCTGGAGGTGGTCAGTGGTTTGTGGAGCCGCACCTGGAGTGGCTACAAAGGCCAATTCTAGAGTGAATTGGCTCTTCCACAGGCGCTGCAGATAAAATTGGTTGTCGAGGCTATTTCATGGTTGGCTCTCTCCTTGTGCTTCTGTCTTTTTTCCTGCCGACTGTTAAGTCTCTTCGACTCGCCATTCTTCAGACCCGCCTTTATAGCTATCTGCTAGCTCTAGGGATCACTGGCAATTGACTCCCACAATTTGTGGTCAATGTCACAGGACTTCATTTCGCGTTTGCAGATGTCTTTTAAGCGGCGACACGGACGGCCGGTGGGTCTGATAGCAGTGACAAGCTCGCTGTACAATGCGTCGTTGGGGATCCTACCATCTTCCATGTGGCTCACATGGCCAAGCCATTTCAACCGCTGCTGACTCATTAGGGTGTATATGTTGGGGGTATTGGGCGCCTCGAGGAAGTTGGAGATATGGTCCTGCCACCTGATGCCAAGGATTCTCCGGAGGCAGCGAAGATGGATTGAATTGAGACGTCGCTCTTGTAATATATATCAGGAAAATCAAGGGTGCCAACACTGATCCCTGGGGACCTCCAGCCTTTCCTCCAGCCCCCAAAAAGCATTCACAAACTACAATTCTTTCTTTCCTGCCATTCAGCCAAAGCCGTATCCATGTTGTTACCGTCCCTTTTCATTCATGAACTATAAGTTTTCTCACAAGTCTGTTATGTGGCACAGTATCAAATGTCTTTTGTAAATACAATACACCACATCAATAGCATTGCCTTCATCAACCCTCTCTGTTACCTTCTAAAATCTCCAGGCTGTTAGTTAAATAGTATTTACCCTTCAGGAATCCATGCTGTTTTCCTTACTTAACCCGAATTTGTCCATGTGACTATTAATTTGTCCCGAATTATTATTACTAGAAGTTTCCCCACCACTGCAGTTAAATTGACTGGCCTGGAGTTCTTGGGATTATCTTTACACCCATTTTTGAACAAGGATGTAAGATTTGCAATTCTCCAGTCCTCCAGCATCACCCCTAGTCTAAGGAAGATTGAGAATTTATGGCCAGTGCCTCTGCGATTTCCACCCTCACTTCCCTCATAATCCTTGGATGCACCTCATTGGCCCTGGTGCTTTATTCACTTTACCTCTAGATAGCCTATCTAATATGTCCACTTTATCAATTTTAAACCCTTCTTGTTTCTTAATTACCTGCTCTTTCGCCATTGCCTGTGTTGTACCTTCTTCCTTGTGTTATGACCCGAGGCGAGAGGTGTGCACTGTTAATTCAGTCCTGCTTCTCCACAGGTCACAACATTTGTTTCTCATTTTCCCACTTGCTGAAACAGTCCATCAGATACACTATTCTCATCACAATAGAACACACTTTACATAACTAAACAATTAACAGTTTATCATAAATGAAGCAGGTGTAAGACCAGGAATCCTGCAGCGAGTAACTCACCTCCTGACTCCCCAAAGCCTATCCACCATCTATAAGGCACAAGTCAAGAGTGTGATGGAGTACTCAGCACTCGCCTGGATGGCTGCAGCTCCAACAACACTCAAGAAGCTCGACATCATCCAGGACAAAGCAGCCTATTTGATTGGCACACCATCCACATACATTGACTCCTTCCACCACCGACGCACAGTGGCAGCAGTGTGTACCGTCTACAAGATGCACTGCAGCAATGCACCAAGGCACCTTAGACAGCACCTTCCAAACCCGCGACCTCTACCATCTAGGACAAGGGGAGCAAATGCATGGGAAGATCACCACCTGCAAGTTCCCCTCCAAGTCATACACCATTCTGACTTGGAACTATATCGCCATTCCTTCACTGTCGCTGGGTCAAAATCCTGGAAGTCCATTCCTAACACAATTGTGAGTGAACCTACCTCCCATGGACTGCAGCGATTCAAGAAGGCAGTTCACCACCACCTTCTCAAGGGTTATGGAGAGATGGGTAATAAATGCTGGCCTAGCCAGTGATGCCTACATCCCAGGATCGAATAAAAAAGTCTCAACTAGAAATGAAGTAAAACAATATCACACAGATCAAATTTTTAAAAATTCAACAATTAATTTTTTACTTCCCCTTCCCACCTTAACCAAACTTCAAAGTCCCTTTCAACCAGAACCAAATTTTAAAGTTACTTTTTTTTTACCTTAGTCCCTTAAAACTCAAACACAGACATATACACTGGTTAACCGAAAACAAGATCTAAAAAAAAAGATTTTTCGCTCAGAGCTCTGTTACAAACAAAAAGCATTTGGGTTAACTAGTTGCCCATTTTGAAGGAAACAGCAGATGAGTTATGTTGTTCCAAACCAGCATGCAGTCTAACTTCTGAGCACACACATCCAGGTTACCAGACAACAGTTCTCTTCAGGCCGCATTGAGAATTATTTTTAGCAGGCTTTCTTCAAACAGGAAACAAGATGACTCAACTCCGTTGACCTCACAAGGTCTGTTGTGGAATTTCTGGAAAATGAGCTGGGTTGTGGTCCTCTCTGCTTTCTTGACTTTTTCTTCAGACTTGAACTTATCTCCTTCCTGAAGGTAAAACCACACACACTGACCGACAACCAGAAAGCTTGTCAGTTTTTCTGTCCATCCCAGGTGTTCTCTGCGACAACGGGGCTTGTCTAATCAAAGGAGAACGTATCACTTTTCTGCCCGCTACCAGGGTTTCGGCTTCATCTCCAATCCGAGCCTTGTGATAACCAGTAACTCTGTTGCCACTCCAGCTCCCTCTCAGTGACCTCTTGGTGGTTCAATTTTTAATTTTAAAAAAACGGTCTAACATTTATTCAGCTGAACCATAAATGCCTTCAGAAATATTTTTTTTTTACCAAAAAAGAATCACTTTTGTTACACTTGGTAAAGACAGATGCAACGTATTCATTTAATACCTCAACTATGCCCTCTGCATGCATGTGCAAATCCTCTGTGTTGCCCCTAATTGGTGCAACTCCTCCTTTTGCTACCTGTTTATACGTCTATAGAAAACTTAGGAACTCCATTTAATTCTAGCCGCCAGACTCTTCTCATATTCTATTTTACTTCTCTTACTTGCTTTTATGCTTCCGCTCTGCCTGGTTCTGAGTAGGATTGTCTACCTGACGTCTGTCATAAGCACACTTTTTCTTCTTCATCTTAATCTCTACGTCACTCACCTCTTTTGTAATTCAGGGAGCTCTGGATTTGTATACACTACCTTTCCCCTTCGAAGGAATATACCTTGACTGAGTCCAAACTATATCTTCTTTGACGGTAGCCCATTGTTCAGCTGTTGTTTTCCTGCCAATCGTTGACTCCAATTTATTTTCCCCAGCTGCATTCTTACCCCGCTGAAGTTGGCCTTCCCTCAGTTAATTATTCTTACCCTTTGTCCTTTTATGTAGTCAGCCTGAACCTTATGATGGAGAAAGAAAATGTTGTCGAGGAGAATACTGAGATACAGCCTACTAGGCTAGATGGGATTGAGGTTCACAAGGAGGAAGTGTTAGCAATTTTGGAAAGTGTGAAAATAGATAAGTCCCCTGGGCCAGATGGGATTTATCGTAGGATTCTCTGGGAAGCCAGGGAGGAGATTGCAGAGCCTTTGTCCTTGATTTTTCTGTCGTCATTGTCGACAGGAATCGTGCCGGAAGACTGGAGGTTAGCAAATGTTGTCCCCTTGTTCAAGAAGGGGAGTAGAGACAGCCCTGGTAATTACAGACCTGTAAGCCTTACTTCGGTTGTGGGTAAAATGTTGGAAAAGGTTATAAGAGATAGGATTTATAATCATCTTGAAAATAATAAGTTCATTAGAGATAATCAGCACGGTTTTGTGAAGGGTAGGTCGTGCCTCACAAACCTTATTGAGTTTTTTGACAAGGTGACCAAACAGGTGGATGAGGGTGAAGCCGTGGATGTGGTCTATATGGATTTCAGTAAGGCGTTTGATAAAGTTCCCCACGGTAGGCTATTGCAGAAAATACGGAAGTATGGGATTGAAGGTGAATTAGTGCTTTGGATCAGAAATTGGCAAGCTGAAAGAAGACAGAGGGTGGTGGTTGATGGTAAATGTTCATCCTGGAGTATAGTTTCTAGTGGTGTACCGCAAGGATCTGTTTTGGGGCCACTGCTGTTTGTCATTTTTATAAATGACCTGGATGAGGGTGTAGAAGGGTGGGTTAGTAAATTTGCGGATGACACTAAGGTCGGTGGAGTTGTGGATAGTGCCGAAGGATGTTGTAGGTTACAGAGGGACATAGATAGGCTGCAGAGCTGGGCTGAGAGATGGCAAATGGAGTTTAATGCGGAAAAGTGTGAGGTGATTCACATCGGAAGGAGTAACAGGATTGCAGAATACTGGGCTAATGGGAAGATTCTTGGTAGTGTAGATGAGCAGAGAGATCTTGGTGTCCAGGTACATAAATCCCTGAACGTTGCCACCCAGGTTAATAGAGCTGTTAAGAAGGCATATGGTGTGTTAGCTTTTATTAGTAGTGGGATCGAGTTTAGGCGCCATGAGGTCATGCTGCAGCTGTACAGAACTCTGGTGCGGCCGCACCTGGAGTATTGCGTGCAGTTCTGGTCACCGCATTATAGGAAGGATGTGGAAGCTTTGGAAAAGGTGCAGAGGAGATTGACTAGGATGTTGCCTGGTATGGAGGGAAGGTCTTACGAGGAAAGGCTGAGGGACTTGAGGTTGTTTTCGTTAGAGAGAAGGAGGAGAAGAGGTGACTTAATAGAGACATATAAGATAATCAGAGGGTTGGACAGGGTGGATATTGAGAGCCTTTTTCCTCGGATGGTGATGGCAAACACGAGGGGACATAGCTTTAAGTTGAGGGGTGATAGATATAGGACAGATGTCAGAGGTAGTTTCTTTACACAGAGAGTAGTAGGGGCGTGGAACGCCCTGCCTGCAACAGTAGTAGACTCGCCAACTTTAAGGGCATTTAAGTGGTCATTGGATAGACATATGGATGAAAATGGAATAGTGTTGTTCAGACGGTTTCAAAGGTCGGTGCAACATCGAAGGCTGAAGGGCCTGTACTGCGCTGTAATGTTCTATGTTCTATGTTCTATGTAATGACCACTGTCCTTTAAGTGCTTCCCTACTGGTACTAGATCCACTTGGCCCACCTCATTCCCAAGTACCAGATCCAGCAGCGCCTCTTTTCTTGAATGAGGGTTTCAGCAGCAGATGAGCTGAGGCAGGGATTTAGTCAGGTGATGTTACAGAGATGGAAATAGGCGATTGTGGTGATGGCACCAGTATGAGGTTAGAAGCCTATTTTGTCGTCCAATGTGACACCAAGGTTGTGAACAGACTCTCGTAATCTCAGACACTTACTAGGAAGAAGGAAGGAATTGCTAGCTGGGGAAGGGAGATTGGAGCGGGAAGCAAAAACAAGGGGCTGAATTTTATTCTCCCCAGCGGAGTGCGAAACATTGGTGGCCCATATGTGCAGTCTGTGTCTGCTGTGCCACTGTTATGTAGCAGGCGACGGCTCATTTTAATGCAGTGAACGGGCCGCCCACTCCACCCCCAATCACGTAACAGGGACGGCCTCAGCGACAACAGTGGTGCTGTCAGCTGTCGCTGTACAGACACTGGTGCCATTTTTAAAGGGCAGCCAGACCTGCCACAAAAAGTGCAAAGTTTAACCCCGTACACACACCCCCGCCAGTGCACTGCAAATAAAATGTTGCCCATTTCCCCCAAAAATCTAACATTGTATAGTTGCCTTCCCACCAGCCCCGCCAAAGACTTAAACTGCCGAGTACCCTCGCAACCCAACAACTGTCCAAAGTGTAGAGTTTTCCCCTTCTTCCCCTACACTATTAATGCAGAGTTGACCACACCCGCCACAAGCATCAGCCACCACCCCCCACCCCATCAGTACTCTAAAAATCCTACTTTCCCCCCTTCCCCACCACTGTGGTGCTGGCTTTCCCTGGACGGGAAAGTGACGGTGTGTGAGAAGAAGGGTCACTGACCCGAAACGTTAACTCTGCCTCTCTTTCCACAGATGCTGCCAGACCTGCTGAGTGGTTCCAGCATTTCTTGTTTTTATTTCAGATTTCCAGCATCTGCAGTATTTTGCTTTTATTATGAAGGTGTGTGAGTGTCAGCCGCTGCATGGAAGATCCCGGGCTGTCAGTAAGATCACAGGGAATTGGACTGAAATGCATACATTAAGCTTATTGAAATATTTAAAGGAGGGTACCGATGCCGAGCGGTTGGGGGGGGAGTGGGCGGGGAGCCACGAGCCTCTGCACAGCTGGAAAGATCAGGCCCAGCAATCCCGATGTGTGGCTCCATGGAGACCTACATCAGGAGCCCAATAGAGTCCAGCCCAATGGTTTCAGTATTCCCAATATTTTATTGGAGGAAATTTCTGCTCATCCAGTACTGGATGTCGGATAAACAGTCTGATAATTTAACAACAGTGGAGGAGTGGAGAGAGGTGGCGGTGAGGTAAACTTGATGGAGTTCTTTGATAAAACAATGGAGAGGGCTGATGAGGGTGGTGTGATTGAAGTTATATATATGGATGTTCAAAAGGTGGTTGATCAAATGACATTCAATAGACAGGTTAGGAAAACTGAACCCTATGGATTAAAGGGACAGTGATATTGTGGATATAACATTGGCTAATGAAAAGTAAACAGAGAGAAATGGTGAAAGGTTGTTGGTCAGACTCCAGTTGAGTATACAGTGGTGTTCCCCAGGGCTCGATATTAGGACCACTGCTCTGTTTGCTCTTGGAGAACCCGGGGTGGGTAGGGCAGAGCCCCCTCCTCTTCCCACTTTACAGAGTTTCCCCTCTCTAGCCTCTGCTCCATTTGTAGGTCATGTAACTACAGTCCCCATAACTCGTCCAGAGTTCGGTCAGCAAATCCTCTGTCCTCCATGAATGTCTGCAGAAGCTCACAACGCAACCTAGAGAAAACCATCCACAGCACCTCCACTAACTTTACAATAACAGAAGTAAGTCAAAAGCACCTCACATGTAAGCTGAGTAATAAATACACGCATATGAACTAGGAGCAGACGTAGGCCATTCGGCCCCTCGAGACTGCACCGCCATTCAATCAGATCATAGCTGATCGGTTTGTGTTTCGAATTCCACACTCCCATCTAACCTTGATAACCTTTCATTCCCTGGCCTGATAAGAATCTATCTATCTCCACCTTAAAAATATTCAATGACCCCGTCTCCACCACCTTCTGCGGCAGAGAATTCCAAAGTCACACAACCCTCCAGAGAAAAATGTTCTCCTCCTCTCTGTCCTAAAGCGGCGACCCCTAATTTCGAAACAGTGCCCCCTAGTACTGGACTCACCCACAAGAGGAAACATCCTTTCCTCATTCACCATGTCAAGGCCTTTCATTTTCTTATAAACTTCAGTCAAATCTCCCCTCACTATTCTAAATTCCAGTGAAAACAAGACCGTCCGTCCAACCTTTACTCAGAACACAACCTGCTCATTCCTAGTATCAATCTAGTAAACCACATCTGAACCGCCTCCAAAGCATTCACATCCTCCATTAAATAAGGAGACCAAAACTACAGACAGTATTCGAGATGTGGTCTCACCAATGCCCTGTATAACTGAAGCATCACATGCTGACTTTTATTTTCAATTCCTCTTGTAATAAAGGAGAGCATTCCATTAGCCTTCTTTGTTACTTGCTGTACCTACCTACTAACTGTTTTTGACTCATGCACTACAGAACCTAGATCCCTCAGCACCTCGGAATTTTGCAGTCCTCCTGCCAAAGTGAACAACTTCACATTTTCCCACATTATACTCCATCTGTCAGATTTTTTCCCCACTCACTCAACCTATCTATATTGGCCTACAACCTCCTTATGTACTTTTGACAACATACTTTCCTACCTATCTTTGAGTCATCTGCAAATTTAGCTAACATGCCATCGCTTCCCTCATCTAAGTCTTTCATATAAATTGTAAAATGTTGAGGCCCCAGCACAGACCCATGATGGACTCAACTTGTCACATCCTGCCAATCTGAAAAGGACCCATTCATGCATACTCCCTCTTTTCGGCAACCGGCCAATAAAACTTTGATCCAAGCTAATATGTTACCCACTACACCATGAGCTCCTACTTTGCACAATAACCTTTTATGTGGCACATTGTCTAATGCATTCTGGAAATCCAAGCGCAGTATGACAAAGGGCTCCCCTTTACCCATATCGCATGTTACTCCTTCAAAGAACTCCAATAAATTGGTTAAAGATGACTTCCCTTTCATAAAACAATGCTGTCTATTCGCGATTACCTTGAGTTTTTCTAAGTGCCCAGCGAAAGCCTCCTTAATGATCGATTCAAACATCTTCCCCACGACAGATGTCAAGCTAACTGGCCTATCGTTACCTGCTTTCTGCATCCCCCTCTTCTTGAATAGAGGGGTTATATTTATTACTTTCCAGTCTGATGGAACCGTTCCAAAATTAGTGAACTTTGAAAAATTAACAACAACACGACTACTACCTCATTAGCCACCTCTTTTAAGACACTAGGATGAAGCCCATCAGGACCCGGGGACTTTTCAGCCCGCAACTCCATAAGTTTGCTCAGTAATGCTTCCCTGGCAATTGTATTTTCACCAAGTTTCTCTCTTCCTTCCACCTCCTGATTTACAGCTACTACTGGAATGTTTCTCGTATCCTCTATAGTGAAGACAGAAACAAAATATTTGTTCATTGCATCCGCTGTTTCCTTTTTATCTAATATTAACTCCACATTCTCACTGTCCAAAGGACCAACGCTCTTTTTACTTAATCTTCTCCTTTTTAAATACGCCGAGAAACTCTTGCAATCCATTTTTACATTTCTAGCTAGCTTCCTATCATACTCGAATGTCTTTCTCCTGATTAACCCGTTAGCCATTGTCTGCTGTTCTTTATATTCTGACCAATCATCTGAACTGCCACTCATCTTTGCACAATTATCTGCCTTTTCCTTAAGTGTGATGTTTTCCGTAATTTCTTACTAAACTGCTGGTGGGTCCTCCACCTTACAGTAGGAATATACTAATTATGGAGTATTCCTGAAATATCCCCTTAAATGTCTGCCACTGCTTCTCTATTGATCTATCTCCAAGACGAGTAACCCAGTTCACTTCAACGAGCTCAACTTTCATGCCCAAATAGTTTCCCTTATTCACGTTTAAAATACTGATCTTAGATCCACTCTTCTCTCTTTCAAACTGGATGTGAAATTCAGTCATAATGTGGTCGCTGCTACCTAGAGGTGCCTTTACTCTGAGGTCATTAATTAATCCTGTCACATTACATTATACGAAGTCTAATATAACCTTATCTCTGGTTGTTTCCAGAACGTGCTGCTCCAAGAAACTACCTCGAAATCATTCTATGAACTCTTCATCCGGGCTACTGTTCCCAATCTGATTTTTCCAGTTTATATGTAGATTAAAATCACCCATGATTATTGCCGTACGTCTATCACAAGTAAACAATGTTTCTTCTTGTATACGATGTCCTACATTGTGATTACTGTTAGGAGGTCTGTAGACCACTCCTGCTAGGGACTTCTTTCTCCTGGTATTCCTCACCTCCACCCAAATCGATTCTACATTTTGATCCCCTGAACCAAGGTCATCTCGAACTAATGCCCCAACACCATCCTTGATTAACAGTGTCACCCCTCCACATTTACCTAGCTTCCTATTCTTCTTGAATGTCAAATATCCCTCAATATTCAGGACCAGGAAGCCTGGTCCTTTTAAAAATACTAGAGGGGATTCCTGGTGCTGCTCAATGTATGCTCAGTTGTGAGTGACTAACACACGCGATCAGTGGACACGCACGGACCAAGTTTCAAAGATGTACATATTAGCTGCGAGAAAGGGACATTGATGTTACTCCAAACCCCTCCTCAGACTAACAGCAAATGCACAGTGCACCCAGGCTAGATCCCTACACAGAATGGGGGACTGTGCTGGCCACACTAGAAGTGGTTGGCTGTTCCATTCACATCGTTTTTATAGATCCAGGTTTTTGTTACATTGGCACCAGTGGCACCTTAATGTAAAAATCACAGCCGGAGGTGCTAGGGAGGGGAAAGAAATTCACTTTCAAAAGGGAATTTAAAAAAGTTTCAAAGGCATAAGATTTACAAGAATATGTGAAATCGAGAGGGGAATAGGGCTAATTGGAGTGGTGAGGCCATGGAGAGATCCAAAGACAAGAATGAGAATATTAAAATTAAGGTGTTGCCAGACCGGGAGACAATGTAGATCAGTGAGCACAGGGGTGATGGGTGATCGGGATTTGGTGTGAGTTAGAACACAGGCAGCAGATTTCTGGATGGGCTGTGGTTTATGGAGGTTAATAGCTGGGAGGGTGACCAGGATAGAATTGGAAGGTGACCAGGATAGAATTGTAATAGTCAAGTGTGGATTTAACAAAGGCACAGATGAGGGTTTATGCAGTAGATGGGCTGAGGCAGAGGTGGAGACGGGACAATTTACAGAGGTGGTGATAGGCAGGGTTGGTGATGGAGAGAATATGGAGATGAAAACAGCTCAGTGTCAACTGGATGCAGAGGTCGCAAACAGTCTGTTTCAGCCCCAGACATTGGGCAGCAAGAGGAATGCAGACAGTGGATAGGGAATGGAGTTTGTGGCAGTGACTGAAGACAATGGCTTCAGACTTCCCAAGATTGACATGACAAGAACATTAAATCTGTAAAATATGTTTATAATTCTAAACGTTGGATACAGAGACTCACCAGGGACACCAATAATAGCGAGGATGGGATAATAAATCGTTTGAATCATCTTCAGTGCATAATAGATCCGATCATCTAATGTTAGCCAAAAATAATCTGCAGTAACTAGGCCAAGCCAATAGGAGAAACTCCTGCTTCCCATGGTTGTAACATCCCAAGCTATTTTTCTTATGTTCTGACCCAGTGTTGTAACATTCCAATCTATTGTTCTCAGATTCTGACCCATTGTTGTAACATTCCAATCTATTGTTCTCAGATTCTGACCCATTGTTGTAACATTCCAATCTATTGTTCTCAGATTCTGACCCATTGTTGCAGCATTCCAATCTATTGTTCTCAGATTCTGACCCATTGTTGTAACATTCCAATCTATTGTTCTCAGATTCTGGTCTATCCTCTCTCTCGCTGGGGCTGCTGATCCTTGATAGCGCCGGGATTATGCTGTTGTTGACACTATGGGATAACACATTGAAAGGAGTCCTGTATTAATAGAAGAGGGAAACCCTCCAGCGACACAATTAGGGTCCGTGATGACTGACATTAATTACAATCACTGAACAAACAGGTTCAGTTAACCCCTTTCAATCAAACTCTTCTTGTGCCACAATAAAGTAGACCATTTACCCTGTCTGAATGGGATGTGTGGGGGATGCTGAGAGAAGGAATGTTGAAAATAGCAGAGGCAGTGACAGAATGTTCCAATCCTCCTTGGATATGGGCTTGATGCCAGAGATGGGAAGGGTTGTAAATGTTACACTTGGTTTAAAAAAGGAGAGATGGAGCAAACGGTGTAATTACTGACCAGTCAGTCTAACGTCGCTGGTGGGAAATTTCTAGACTTCACAGCCCAGGACAAAAACATTCGTTGCTTGGAAAAAAAACACGGGACAATAAATGGACGGCAGCAGGGATATGGTAATGACAAATCATATCTGGCAAAGCCCAACAACAACAACTTACATTTCTTGGTCAAAGCAGGAGGTATTAAGTAGTGTCTTAAGGGAGGAAAGTGAGGCAAAGAGGCAGTGACAGTGGTATAGCGGTAATGTCACTGAACTAGAAAACCAGAGGTTCAGGCTATTGTCATGGGTTCAATTCCCACATGGCAGTTGGTGGGAATTAAAATTCAATCAATTAATAATTTCAATTCATTAATAAATGTCTGGAAATGAAATTTAGTCTCAGTAATGGTGCCATGAATCTATCATCGATTGTTGTAAAAACCGATCTGATTTACTAATGTCCTTTCGGGAAGGAAATCTGCTGTCCTTACGTGATCTGGCCTCCATGTGACTCCAGACCCTCAACAATGTGGTTAACCCTTAACTGCCTGGTGAAATGTCCCAGAAAGTCACTCATTTGTCAAGGGCAATTAGGGATGGGAACAAATGCTGGCCTTGCCAGCGATGCACACATCCCACACACGAATAAAATAAAAGAGGTGTAGTTAGGGAATTCCAGAGCTTTGGGTCTAGGCAGCTGAAGACCTGGCTGGCAGTGGAGCAATGATGAAAATCAAGCATGCACAAGAGACCAGGATTGGAGGAGTGCAGATGTCTTGGAGGGTAGTGGGGCTGGTGAATATTACATAGATAAGGAGGTGTGAGGACATCGAGGGAGTTGCAAACACGGTTGAGTATTTTAAAATCAAGACATTGCTTAACTGGCAGCAGATGTATGTCAGTGATCGGGGAACGGGACTTGGTGTGAGTTTACACAAGAGCAGCAGAGTTTGGATGACCTCAAGTTTACAGAGAGTAGAATGTGTGAGACAAGCCAGGAGTTTGTTAAAATCTGGAATAGAAAGCTAGTCTCAGTCATGGAGCCATGAAACTATAATCGTTTTTTGTTAAACACCATCTGATTCACTAATGTCCTTTAGGGAAAGGAATCTGCCGTCCTTTCCTGGTCTAGCCCACATATGACTCTCGACTCACAGCAATGTTATTGACTCTTAACTGCCCTCTGTAAAGGCCGAGCAAGCAACTCTGTTGAAGCATTTGAAAAGAAGGCTGAGAGTTTTTAAATTGATGTGTTGCTGACCAGGATCCAATGTTGGTCAGTGAGTTCAGGGGGTGATGGGTGAACAGGACTTTGTGTGAGTTAGGACATGGGCAGCAGTGTTTTTCATCACCTCAAATTTATGGCGGGTAGAATGTGGGAGACCAGCCAGGAGTGTGTTGGAATACTCAAGTCTACAGGTAACACAGGCAAGGGGGAGTGTTTCATCAGCAGAGGAGCTGAGACAGGGATGAAGTCGTCCTCTGTTAAGGGGGTGGAAATAGGCAGTTTTATTGATAGTGTGAATATTTGGTAGGAAGCTCATCGCAGGAGCAACTATGACACCAGGTTGCAAACACTTTGCTTTAGTCTCAGACAGTTGCCAAGGAGAGGGATGGAGTTTGTAGCTAAGAAATGTTTGATGTGGGGTTTGAAAACACTGGCTTTAGTTTTCCTAATATTTAATTGGCCTGGCAGATGTGTGAAGTGATACATTGTGGAAAGATTTTATAATATTGTTTATTCATGGGTTGTGGGTGTCGCTGGCTGGGCCAGCAGTTATCACCCACCCCTAATAGCCTTTGAGAAGGTGATAGCGAACTGCAGGTGGATGAATGAGGAGAGATAACACAACTTTAAAGGTGGTGAGAATAACAGAGAGACCTGGGGTGTTTGTGTGCAATCTTTGAAGTGAGCTGGACAGGTTAACAAACAGTTAACAAAGAAAATAGATTCCTAGGTTTTATTAATAGAGACACAGAGTCGAATAGTCAGGATGTTATGTTACACCTATAGAAAAGACTAGATCGGCTCCACCTGGAGCATTGTGTCCAATACAGGGAACCACATTTTAGGAAGGACATGTGCCCATTGGAGAGGGGATAAAAGAGTTTTACTGGAATTTTTCCAGGGATGAGGGATTACAGTTATGTAGCTGGGATGGTTCAACTTAGAGCAGGGAAATGTAAAAGCAGATCTGATCGAGATGCGAAGCAGAAAGCAGAGAGTAGTGGAGAATATTTATTGTTCAGTCTGGAGGGAAGTACACAGTGGCGTTCCCCTGTTCTGAAGAAGGGTCACTGACCTGAAACATTAACTCTACTTCTCTCTCCACAGATGCTGTCAGACCTGCTGTGTATTTCCAGCATACCTTGTACTTATTTCAGATTTCCATCATCCTCAGTATTTTGCTTTTATTATCCCGAGGGTCACTGTTGGGATCACTGTTGCAGTATGTTAATACAATGGGCTTGTGTACAGAGGGGATAATGTCAAGGTTTTGTGATGGGTGGAAACTCAGAAATGTTAATAAACAGTGAGAAGGATAGTAACAAACTTCAGGAGGACAGAGACTGACTGGTGAAATGGACAGGAACATGGCAGATGTAATTTAACACAGTGAAGTGTGAAGTGAGACATGGGTAGGAAATATGAGGTGAAACAATATAAAATAAATGGTACCATTATAAAGCGGGTGCAGGATTAGAGAGACCTGCGGCGTACACACACAGATCTTTGATGGTAACATGTAGTGTCCTTGGTGTCAGAGAGAGAGGCACAGAGTAATAAAACTCATGAGGAAATGCTGATGTTTGGACATCATTGGTTAGGTCCCAGCTGGAGAATTGTGTCCAATTCTGGTCACCACACTTTGATAAGGATGTCAAGGACTTAGTGAAGAGACTGAGGTGATTTATTAGAATGGTACCAGGGATCAGGGAATTCAGTTATGTGGAGAGATTGGAAAAGCTGGGATTGTTCTCCTTTGAGCAATGAAGGGTAAGGGGTGATTTAATATAGAATTCAAAATCATTAAGGGTTTTGATAGGGTAATTAATGTGAAACTGTTTCCAGTGTCAGGAAGTTCAGTATTAAGAAGACATAGATTGAAGGTAATTGGCAAAGAACCAGAGGTGAAGTGAGGAGAATTTTCTTACACAGCGAGTTGTTGGGATGTGGGATTCACTGCCTGAAAACATGGTGGAAGCAGATTCAATAATATCTTTCAAAAGAGAATTCAGCAAATACTTGAATAGGAAAGAAAGGAGACTGCAGAAAGTTGGGGGGGGGGGTGCGGTGTTGGTGGTGGAATTCATTAAGTAGCTCATTCTAAGAGACAGCACTGAAACAATGGGCCGAATAGCCTCCTTTTGTACTGCATCAGTCTCTGATTCTATGGGAAATAGACAGAGAGTGTAGAGAGCGAGTGAGGACATGAAAGGAAGATTGATATAGCGAGAAAATCGGGGTTGCTTCGCTTTTCGGGTGTAAGGATTGTAATTCGTGATCTGCCCTTGCCTATTCATGTTCAGGCAGGTGACACACAAACTTCCTGCTGCCTTCTCATTTCCACGAATTCTATGTACCGCCTAGGGTGACACGCGGTGCTGTCTGTCTGCTGGGCCCTAAGGTTGTGTGAGGCTGGCTCGTGTTTCATCCAGGATTCAGCTCTTAAAGACAGTCTGTTCCTCTTAAAGGGAAGTTGCACTGAATCACAGGAGGCTGCTGCTGACTGTGAAATGCCGCAATTAGAGACAAGGTAAATGGAGTACTAGGACAGAGAGAGGGTTCTGCGGTTCACGGATGTGGTGCTGGAGGCCTTAGTCATGGAGGGTGACAGGAGCAGACAGGCCATGTTCCCATGGGGTGGGGTGCAGACCCTCAAGAAATGCACTTCGAAGTGAATAGGAGCAGGTGGCCAGGGAGGTCAGTGCAAGAAGTCTGGCCCCGAGGACCTGGCAGAAGAGCCAGAAGAAGTTAAATGAACTCACACGGGTGGTCAATGTCAGTGAATTCATCTCCACATGACATCTCCTGCCGTCAACACCAGTAACCTCTCACACTGCTCAATGAACCACACCCCCATCACTCAAAAAATCAGCTGTCCCTAACACTCAGGACCCACACCTAACATTCACATACTCCATCTCACCCTCACACACCTTCCACTGATACCAGCCTCACATCCACCTCTCCCTGCCTCCACATGCCTCCAGCTATTCAGCTATGGCAGGCACATCACCCAAACACAGTGCAACACAATCAGTGACATTCTGCCCTCTCTCTTACAGGACAAGGTGGCTCATAACCACATGGAGCAGCAGTGATCCGGTGGGGACCAGGCATACCTTCATCCCCTGAGCCTGAGGGAGGAGATGATTCTCCACATCATAGGACCGGCTGTGACAGAGCCCGTGGCATCCGGCATCACCGAGAGCATTCAGGATGATGTTATGTTGCTGCCTGACGTTCCTTCTTAACTCCCACCTCCCCCTCATCCTATTGTCTGGGATACATAGAAAATACAGCACAGAACAGGCCCTTCGGCCCACGATGTTGCGCCGATCCTTTGTCCTCTGTCAAGGACAATTTAATCTATACCCCATCATTCTCCTTTATCCATATACCTATCTAAAAGCCGTTTGAAAGTCCCTAAAGTTTCTGACTCAACAACTTCCCCAGGCAAGGCATTCCATGCCCCGACCACTCTCTGGGTAAAGAACCTTCCCCTGACTTCCCTCTTATATCTCCCACCCTTCACCTTAAATTTATGACCCCTTGTAACGCTTTGCTCCACCCGGGGAAAAAGTTTCTGACTGTCTACCCTATCTATTCCCCTGATCATCTTATAAACCTCTATCATGTCACCCCTCATCCTTCTCCGTTCTAATGAGAAGAGGCCTAGAATGTTCAGCCTTTCCTCGTAAGACTTATTCTCCATTCCAGGCAACATCCTGGTAAATCTCCTCTGCACCCTCTCCAAGGCTTCCACATCCTTCCTAAAATGAGGCGACCAGAACTGCACACAGTACTCCAAATGAGGCCTTACCAAGGGATGATGTACAAGCTGCAGATGGTGGGACCATGGACCTCCTGCTTTCCATCCCACCCCCAATCCCTCACCACAACCCTCCCCTTCTGATTTTATACTTTCCAATGATAACCCAAAACTTCCAGCTTCCCAGTCACAGCAGCTCCAAGTGACAGAGATAGAGAAGCAGCACAGGACTGCTGGTGAAGTCCCATCACTTGGTCTGAAACTCAAAGTCACCAGATCAAATACTTTCGCTGTGTGTATCTTAGAGGCTGGTATCGAGTCGGAATCTGCACGTGGTTAGTCACCGAGCACGAGTGAGCTGCAGCCAGGCCAGGGGGAAAGGATAGCTCATGTGTCAGATCACCGGAGGGCGAGGTCACAAACGAGTTATAATACACAATACACAGATGTAAACATTGCTGGAACAGCAGACAGGAGAATGCTGATCGACATGTACAGTGAGATACTTTGTCCATTGACAGGCCTCTCAGACAGTCTGTTATCACTGTCAAAGAACATGGAGGAGTCCGACTCCAACATGGCACAGGACATTGCACAGAGTTTGAAGGACATTCTTTCCCCTGTCGAAGTGGTCACTAACTCCCTGACAGCACTAGCGGACCCAGCTGTGATACAATTGTTGGTGACCATTGTCTCAGCTTCCACTGCAGCACAGATGGCAGACACCCAACGTCTCAGTGCTGTAGTGGAAACTCAGACTCAGATTGCTTGCTGCCATGTAGGATCAGACTGCTGCCATCATGGCTGTGGATCTCAGTGTTCAAAGGATTTTGCAGGCTCTCACAACAGTCCAGCAATCTGTGATCCAGTAGATTACTAGGATTCCTGAGGTGTCGCCCCGTGGCAGTGACAGTGTCTCCGTGTAGCATGAACCTGCTGTCCTCTCTCAGGATGACAGTATTTGTTCTCCCTTCACTGTCACTCCACCAGTGTCCATGCTGTTACCCATCAGCTAGCCCAGGCTGCTGCTGCCCATGTCGAGGTGGTGCAGTCCGAATCCGAACCCTCAAAGCCCAGAGCTGCTCGAGGACGTCCTGCAAGGCCATATGCAGTCTCCCCAGTGAAAGTCAGCAGCCTTCCATCAACCATGCTGCAGACACTGGGGAAACACTGTGTAGGATCCCTAGCAAAGTCGAGGGAACCCACAAGACAGTCACTAAGGGAATCTACAAGGGTGAATAGTTGCGTTGTGTTTGCATAATTGGATGTGTTGTTGGATAAAGATGTTCATGAAAAGGTTTTTATTGCAGGATGGTGACCAAGCGGATCGACCTCTACCATCTGGGACAAGGGGAGAAAATGCATGGGAAGATCACCACCTGCAAGTTCCCCTCCAAGTCATACACCATTCTGACTTGGAACTATATCGCCATTCCGTCACTGTCGCTGGGTCAAAATCCTGGAAGTCCATTCCTAACACAATTGTGAGTGAACCTACCTCCCATGGACTGCAGCGATTCAAGAAGGCAGTTCACCACCACCTTCTCAAGGGTTATGGAGAGATGGGTAATAAATGCTGGCCTAGCCAGTGATGCCTACATCCCAGGATCGAATAAAAAAGTCTCAACTAGAAATGAAGTAAAACAATATCACACAGATCAAATTTTTAAAAATTCAACAATTAATTTTTTACTTCCCCTTCCCACCTTAACCAAACTTCAAAGTCCCTTTCAACCAGAACCAAATTTTAAAGTTACTTTTTTTTACCTTAGTCCCTTAAAACTCAAACACAGACATATACACTGGTTAACCGAAAACAAGATCTAAAAAAAAAGATTTTTCGCTCAGAGCTCTGTTACAAACAAAAAGCATTTGGGTTAACTAGTTGCCCATTTTGAAGGAAACAGCAGATGAGTTATGTTGTTCCAAACCAGCATGCAGTCTAACTTCTGAGCACACACATCCAGGTTACCAGACAACAGTTCTCTTCAGGCTGCATTGAGAATTATTTTTAGCAGGCTTTCTTCAAACAGGAAACAAGATGACTCAACTCCGTTGACTTCACAAGGTCTGTTCTGGAATTTCTGGAAAATGAGCTGGGTTGTGGTCCTCTCTGCTTTCTTGACTTTTTCTTCAGACTTGAAGTTATCTCCTTCCTGAAGGTAAAACCACACACACTGACCGACAACCAGAAAGCTTGTCAGTTTTTCTGTCCATCCCAGGTGTTCTCTGCGACAACGGGGCTTGTCTAATCAAAGGAGAACTTATCACTTTTCTGCCTGCTACCAGGGTTTCGGCTTCATCTCCAACCCGAGCCTTGTGATAACCAGTAACTCTGTTGCCAGTCCAGCTCCCTCTCAGTGACCTCTTGGTGGTTCAATTTTTAATTTTTAAAAAACGGTCTAACATTGATTCAGCTGAACCATAAATGCCTTCAGAAATATTTTTTTTTACCAAAAAAGAATCACTTTTGTTACACTTGGTAAAGACAGATGCAACGTATTCATTTAATACTTCAACTATGCCTTCTGCATGCATGTGCAAATCCTCTGTGTGGCACCTAATTGGTGCAACTCCTCCTTTTGCTACCTGTTTATACGTCTATAGAAAACTTAGGAACTCCATTTAATTCTAGCCGCCAGACTCTTCTCGTATTCTATTTTACTTCTCTTACTTGCTTTTATGCTTCCGCTCTGCCTGGTTCTGAGTAGGATTGTCTACCTGACGTCTGTCATAAGCACACTTTTTCTTCTTCATCTTAATCTCTACGTCACTCACCTCTTTTGTAATTCAGGGAGCTCTGGATTTGTATACACTACCTTTCCCCTTCGAAGGAATATACCTTGACTGAGTCCAAACTATCTCTTCTTTGACGGTAGCCCATTGTTCAGCTGTTGTTTTCCTGCCAATCGTTGACTCCAATTTATTTTCCCCAGCTGCATTCTTACCCCGCTGAAGTTGGCCTTCCCTCAGTTAATTATTCTTACCCTTTGTCCTTTTATGTAGTCAGCCTGAACCTTATGATG
Organism: Heterodontus francisci; assembly: GCF_036365525.1. Lineage (NCBI taxonomy): Eukaryota > Metazoa > Chordata > Chondrichthyes > Heterodontiformes > Heterodontidae > Heterodontus > Heterodontus francisci. The sequence goes on along the minus strand of NW_027140484.1, from coordinate 245,846 downwards.
GAGAAAGAAAATGTTGTCGAGGAGAATACTAAGATACAGCCTACTAGGCTAGATGGGATTGAGGTTCACAAGGAGGAGGTGTTAGCAATTTTGGAAAGTGTGAAAATAGATAAGTCCCCTGGGCCAGATGGGATTTATCGTAGGATTCTCTGGGAAGCCAGGGAGGAGATTGCAGAGCCTTTGTCCTTGATTTTTCTGTCGTCATTGTCGACAGGAATCGTGCCGGAAGACTGGAGGTTAGCAAATGTTGTCCCCTTGTTCAAGAAGGGGAGTAGAGACAGCCCTGGTAATTACAGACCTGTGAGCCTTACTTCGGTTGTGGGTAAAATGTTGGAAAAGGTTATTAGAGATAGGATTTATAATCATCTTGAAAATAATAAGTTCATTAGAGATAATCAGCACGGTTTTGTGAAGGGTAGGTCGTGCCTCACAAACCTTATTGAGTTTTTTGACAAGGTGACCAAACAGGTGGATGAGGGTGAAGCCGTGGATGTGGTCTATATGGATTTCAGTAAGGCGTTTGATAAAGTTCCCCACGGTAGGCTATTGCAGAAAATACAGAAGTATGGGATTGAAGGTGAATTAGTGCTTTGGATCAGAAATTGGCAAGCTGAAAGAAGACAGAGGGTGGTGGTTGATGGTAAATGTTCATCCTGGAGTATAGTTTCTAGTGGTGTACCGCAAGGATCTGTTTTGGGGCCACTGCTGTTTGTCATTTTTATAAATGACCTGGATGAGGGTGTAGAAGGGTGGGTTAGTAAATTTGCGGATGACACTAAGGTCGGTGGAGTTGTGGATAGTGCCGAAGGATGTTGTAGGTTACAGAGGGACATAGATAGGCTGCAGAGCTGGGCTGAGAGATGGCAAATGGAGTTTAATACGGAAAAGTGTGAGGTGATTCACTTCGGAAGGAGTAACAGGATTGCAGAATACTGGGCTAATGGGAAGATTCTTGGTAGTGTAGATGAGCAGAGAGATCTTGGTGTCCAGGTACATAAATCCCTGAAAGTTGCCACCCAGGTTAATAGAGCTGTTAAGAAGGCATATGGTGTGTTAGCTTTTATTCGTAGTGGGATCGAGTTTAGGCGCCATGAGGTCATGCTGCAGCTGTACAGAACTCTGGTGCGGCCGCACCTGGAGTATTGCGTGCAGTTCTGGTCACCGCATTATAGGAAGGATGTGGAAGCTTTGGAAAAGGTGCAGAGGAGATTGACTAGGATGTTGCCTGGTATGGAGGGAAGGTCTTACGAGGAAAGGCTGAGGGACTTGAGGTTGTTTTCGTTAGAGAGAAGGAGGAGAAGAGGTGACTTAATAGAGACATATAAGATAATCAGAGGGTTGGACAGGGTGGATATTGAGAGCCTTTTTCCTCGGATGGTGATGGCAAACACGAGGGGACATAGCTTTAAGTTGAGGGGTGATAGATGTAGGACAGATGTCAGAGGTAGTTTCTTTACACAGAGAGTAGTAGGGGCGTGGAACGCCCTGCCTGCAACAGTAGTAGACTCGCCAACTTTAAGGGCATTTAAGTGGTCATTGGATAGACATATGGATGAAAATGGAATAGTGTTGGTCAGACGGTTTCAAAGGTCGGCGCAACATCGAAGGCTGAAGGGCCTGTACTGCGCTGTAATGTTCTATGTTCTATGTAATGACCACTGTCCTTTAAGTGCTTCCCTACTGGTATTTGATCCACTTGGCCCACCTCATTCCCAAGTACCAGATCCAGCAGTGCCTCTTTTCTTGAATGAGGGTTTCAGCAGCAGATGAGCTGAGGCAGGGATTTAGTCAGGTGATGTTACAGAGATGGAAATAGGCGAATGTGGTGATGGCACCAGTATGAGGTTAGAAGCCTATTTTGTGGTCCAATGTGACACCAAGGCTGTGAACAGACTATAGTAATCTCAGACAGTTACCAGGAAGAAGGAAGGAATTGCTAGCTGGGGAAGGGAGATTAGAGCGTGAAGCAAAAACAAGGGGCTGAATTTTATTCTCCCCAGCGGAGTGCGAAACATTGGTGGCCCATATGTGCAGTCTGTGTCTGCTGTGCCACTGTGATGTAGCAGGCGACGGCTCATTTTAATACAGTCAAGGGGCCGCCCACTCCACCCCCAATCACGTAACAGGGACGGCCTCAGCGACAACAGTAGTGCTGTCAGCTGTCTCTGTACAGACACTGGTGACATTTTTAAAGGGCAACCAGACCTGCCACAAAAAGTGCAAAGTTTAACCCCGTACACACACCCCCGCCAGTGCACTGCAAATAAAATGTTGCCCATTTCCCCCCAAAAACTTACATTGTATAGTGGCCTTCCCACCAGCCCCTCCAAAGACTTAAACTGCCGAGTACCCTCGCAAACCAACAACTGTCCAAAGTGTAGAGTTTGCCCCTTCTTCCCCTACACTATTAATGCAGAGTTGACCACACCCGCCACAAGCATCAGCCACCACCCCCCACCCCATCAGTACTCTAAAAATCCTACTTTCCCCCCTTCCCCACCTCTGTGGCGTTGGCTTTCCCTGGACGGGAAAGCGACGGTGTGTGAGAAGAAGGGTCACTGACCCGAAACGTCAACTCTGCCTCTCTTTCCACAGATGCTGCCAGACCTGCTGAGTGGTTCCAGCATTTCTGGATTTTATTTCAGATTTCCAGCATCTGCAGTATTATGCTTTTATTATGAAGGTGTGTGAGTGTCAGCCGCTGCATGGAAGATCCCGGGCTGTCAGTAAGATCACAGGGAATTGGACTGAAATATATACATTAAGCTTATTGAAATATTTAAAGGAGGGTACCGCTGCCGAGCGGTTGGGGGGAGTGGGCGGGGAGCCACGAGCCTCTGTACAGCTGGAAAGATCAGGCCCAGCAATCCCGATGTGTGGCTCCATGGAGGCCTACATCAGGAGCCCAACAGAGTCCAGCCCAATGGTTTCAGTCTTCCCAATATTTTATTGGAGGAAATTTCTGCTCATCCAGTACTGGATGTCGGATAAACAGTCTGATAATTTAACAACAGTGGAGGAGTGGAGAGAGGTGGTGGTGAGGTAAACTTGATGGAGTTCTTTGATAAAACAATGGAGAGGGCTGATGAGGGTGGTGTGACTGAAGTTATATATATGGACGTTCAAAAGGTGGTTGATCAAATGACATTCAATAGACAGGTTAGGAAAACTGAACCCTATGGATTAAAGGGACAGTAATATTGTGGATATAACATTGGCTAATGAAAAGTGAACAGAGAGAAATGGTGAAAGGTTGTTGGTCAGACTCCAGGTGAGTATACACTGGTGTTCCCCAGGGCTCGATATTAGGACCACTGCTCTGTTTGCTCTTGGAGAACCTGGGGTGGGTAGGGCAGAGTCACCTCCTCCTCACACTTTGCAGAGTTTCCCCTCTCTCGCCTCTGCTCCATTTGTAGGTCATGTAACTACAGTCCCCATAACTCGTCCAGAGTTCGGTTAGCAAATCCTCTGTCCTCCATGAATGTCTGCAGAAGCTCACAACGCAACCTCCAGAAAACCATCCACAGCACCTCCACTAACTTTACAATAACAGAAGTAAGTCAAAAGCACCTCACATGTAAGCTGAGTAAAAAATACACGCATATGAACTAGGAGCAGACGTAGGCCATTCGGCCCCTCGAGTCTGCACCGCCATTCAATCAGATCATAGCTGATCGGTTTGTGTTTCGAATTCCACACTCCCATCTAACCTTGATAACCTTTCATTCCCTGGCCTGATAAGAATCTATCTATCTCCACCTTAAAAATATTCAATGACCCCGTCTCCACCACCTTCTGTGGCAGAGAATTCCAAAGTCACACAACCCTGCAGAGAAAAATGTTCACCTCCTCTCTGTCCTAAAGTGGCGACCCCTAATTTCGAAACAGTGCCCCCTAGTACTGGACTCACCCACAAGAGGAAACATCCTTTCCTCATTCACCATGTCAAGGCCTTTCAGGTTCTTATAAACTTCAGTCAAATCTCCCCTCACCATTCTAAATTCCAGTGAAAACAAGACCGTCCGTCCAACCTTTACTCAGAACACAACCTGCTCAATCCTGGTATCAATCTAGTAAACCACATCTGAACCACCTCCAAAGCATTCACATCCTCCATTAAATAAGGAGACCAAAACTACAGACAGTATTCGAGATGTGGTCTCACCAATGTCCTGTATAACTGAAGCATCACATGCTGACTTTTATTTTCAATTCCTCTTGTAATAAAGGCGAGCATTCCATTAGCCTTCTTTGTTACTTGCTGTACCTACCTACTAACTGTTTGTGACTCATGCACTACAGAACCTAGATCCCTCAGCACCTCGGAATTTTGCAGTCCTCCTGCCAAAGTGAACAACTTCACATTTTCCCACATTATACTCCATCTGTCAGATGTTTTTCGCCACTCACTCAACCTATCTATATTGGCCTACAACCTCCTTATGTACTCTTCACAACATACTTTCCTACCTATCTTTGAGTCATCTACAAATTTAGCTAACATGCCATCGCTTCCCTCATCTAAGTCTTTCATATAAATTGTAAAATGTTGAGGCCCCAGCACAGACCCATGATGGACTCAACTTGTCACATCCTGCCAATCTGAAAAGGACCCATTCATGCATACTCCCTCTTTTTGGCAACCGGCCAATAAAACTTCGATCCAAGCTAATATGTTACCCACTACACCATGAGCTCCTACTTTGCACAATAACCTTTTATGTGGCACCTTGTCTAATGCATTCTGGAAATCCAAGCGCAGTATGACAAAGGGCTCCCCTTTACCCATATCGCATGTTACTCCTTCAAAGAACTCCAATAAATTGGTTAAAGATGACTTCCCTTTCATAAAACAATGCTGTCTATTCGCGATTACCTTGAGTTTTTCTAAGTGCCCAGCAAAAGCCTCCTTAAAGATCAATTCAAACATCTTCCCCACGACAGATGTCAAGCTAACTGGCCTATCGTTACCTGCTTTCTGCATCCCCCTCTTCTTGAATAGAGGGGTTATATTTATTACTTTCCAGTCTGATGGAACCGTTCCAAAATTAGTGAACTTTGAAAAATTAACAACAACACGACTACTACCTCATTAGCCACCTCTTTTAAGACACTAGGATGAAGCCCATCAGGACCCGGGGACTTTTCAGCCCGCAACTCCATAAGTTTGCTCAGTAATGCTTCCCTGGCAATTGTATTTTCACCAAGTTTCTCTCTTCCTTCCACCTCCTGATTTACAGCTACTACTGGAATGTTTCTTGTATCCTCTATAGTGAAGACAGAAACAAAATATTTGTTCATTGCATCCGCTGTTCCCTTTTTATCCACTATTAACTCCACATTCTCACTGTCCAGAGGACCAACGCTCTTTTTACTTAATCTTCTCCTTTTTAAATACGCCGAGAAACTCTTGCAATCCATTTTTACATTTCTAGCTAGCTTCCTATCATACTCGAATGTCTTTCTCCTGATTAACCCGTTAGCCATTGTCTGCTGTTCTTTATATTCTGACCAATCATCTGAACTGCCACTCATCTTTGCACAATTATCTGCCTTTTCCTTAAGTGTGATGTTTTCCGTAATTTCTTACTAAACTGCTGGTGGGTCCTCCACCTTATAGTAGGAATATACTAATTATGGAGTATTCCTGAAATATCCCCTTAAATGTCTGCCACTGCTTCTCTATTGATCTATCTCCAAGACGAGTAACCCAGTTCACTTCAACGAGCTCAACTTTCATGCCCAAATAGTTTCCCTTATTCACGTTTAAAATACTGATCATAGATCCACTCTTCTCTCTTTCAAACTGGATGTGAAATTCAGTCATAATGTGGTCGCTGCTACCTAGAGGTGCCTTTACTCTGAGGTCATTAATTAATCCTGTCACATTACATTATACGAAGTCTAATATAACCTTATCTCTGGTTGTTTCCAGAACGTGCTGCTCCAAGAAACTACCTCGAAATCATTCTATGAACTCTTCATCCGGGCTACTGTTCCCAATCTGATTTTTCCAGTTTATATGTAGATTAAAATCACCCATGATTATTGCCGTATGTCTATCACAAGTAAACAATGTTTCTTCTTGTATACGATGTCCTACATTGTGATTACTGTTAGGACGTCTGTAGACCACTCCTGATAGGAACTTCTTTCTCCTGGTATTCCTCACCTCCACCCAAATCGATTCGACATTTTGATCCCCGAACCAAGGTCATCTCGAACTAATGCCCCAACACCATCCTTGATTAACAGTGTCACCCCTCCACATTTACCTAGCTTCCTATTCTTCTTGAATGTCAAATATCCCTCAATATTCAGGACCAGGAAGCCTGGTCCTTTTAAAAATACTAGAGGGGATTCCTGGTGCTGCTGAATGTATGCTTAGTTGTGAGTGACTAGCACACGTGATCAGTGGACACGCACGGACCAAGTTTCAAAGATGTACATATTAGCTGCTAGAAAGGGACATTGACGTTACTCCAAACCCCTCCTCAGACTAACAGTAAATGCACAGTACACCCAGGCTAGATCCCTACACAGAATGGGGGACTGTGCTGGCCACACTAGAAGTGGTTGGCTGTTCCATTCACATCGTTTTTATAGATCCAGGTTTTTGTTACATTGGCACCAGTGGCACCTTAGTGTAAAAATCACAGCCGGAGGTGCTAGGGAGGGGAAAGAAATTCACTTTCAAAAGGGAATTTAAAAAAGTTTCAAAGGCATAAGATTTACAAGAATATGTGAAATCGAGAGGGGAATAGGGCTAATTGGAGTGGTGAGGCCATGGAGAGATCCAAAGACAAGAATGAGAATATTAAAATTAAGGTGTTGCCAGACCGGAAGGCAATGTAGATCAGTGAGCACAGGGGTGATGGGTGATCGGGATTTGGTGTGAGTTAGAACACAGGCAGCAGATTTCTGGATGGGCTGTGGTTTATGGAGGTTAATAACTGGGAGGGTGACCAGGATAGAATTGTAATAGTCAAGTGTGGATTTAACAAAGGCACAGATGAGGGTTTATGCAGTAGATGGGCTGAGGCAGAGGTGGAGACGGGACAATTTACAGAGGTGGTGATAGGCAGGGTTGGTGATGGAGAGAATATGGAGATGAACTCAGCTCAGTGTCAACTGGATGCAGAGGTTGCAAACAGTCTGTTTCAGCCCCAGACATTGGGCAGCGAGAGGAATGCAGACAGTGGATAGGGAATGGAGTTTGTGGCAGTGACTGAAGACAATGGCTTCAGACTTCCCAAGATTGACATGACAAGAACATTAAATCTGTAAAATATGTTTATAATTCTAAACGTTGGATACAGAGACTCACCAGGGACACCAATAATAGCGAGGATGGGATAATAAATCGTTTGAATCATCTTCAGTGCATAATAGATCCGATCATCTAATGTTAGCCAAAAATAATCTGCAGTAACTAGGCCAAGCCAATAGGAGAAACTCCTGCTTCCCATTGTAGTAACATCCCAAGCTATTGTTCTCAGATTCTGACCCATTGTTGTAACATTCCAATCTATTGTTCTCAGATTCTGACCCATTGTTGTAACATTCCAATCTATTGTTCTCAGATTCTGGTCTATCCTCTCTCTCGCTGGGGCTGCTGATCCTTGATAGCGCCGGAATGATGCTGTTGTTGACACTATGGGATAACACACTGAAAGGAGTCCTGTATTAATAGAAGAGGGAAACCCTCCAGCGACACAATTAGGGTCCGTGATGACTGACATTAATTACAATCACTGAACAAACAGGTTCAGTTAACCCCTTTCAATCCAACTCTTCTTGTGCCACAATAAAGTAGACCATTTACCCTGTCTGAATGAGATGTGTGGGGGATGCTGAGAGAAGGAATGTTGAAAATAGCAGAGGCAGTGACAGAATGTTCCAATCCTCCTTGGATATGGGCTTGATGCCAGAGATGGGAAGGGTTGTAAATGTTACACTTGGTTTAAAAAAGGAGAGATGGAGCAAACGGTGTAATTACTGACCAGTCAGTCTAACGTCGCTGGTGGGAAATTTCTAGACTTCACAGCCCAGGACAAAACATTCATTGCTTGGAAAAAAAACACGGGACAATAAATGGACGGCAGCAGGGATATGGTAATGACAAATCATAACTGGCAAAGCCCAACAACAACAACTTACATTTCATGGTCAAAGCAGTAGTGTCTTAAGGGAGGAAAGTGAGGCATAGAGGCAGTGACAGTGGTATAGCGGTAATGTCACTGAACTGGAAAACCAGAGGTTCAGGCTAATGCCATGGGTTCGATTCCCACATGGCAGTTGGTGGGAATTAAAATTCAATCAATTAATAATTTCAATTCATTAATAAATGTCTGGAAATGAAATTTAGTCTCAGTAATGGTGCCATGAATCTATCATCGATTGTTGTAAAAACCGATCTGATTTACTAATGTCCTTTCGGGAAGGAAATCTGCTATCCTTACGTGATCTGGCCTTCATGTGACTCCAGACCCTCAACAATGTGGTTAACCCTTAACTGCCTGGTGAAATGTCCCAGCAAGTCACTCATTTGTCAAGGGCAATTAGGGATGGGAACAAATGCTGGCCTTGCCAGCGATGCACATATCCCACACACGAATAAAATAAAAGAGGTGTAGTTAGGGAATTCCAGAGCTTTGGGTCTAGGCAGCTGAAGACCTGGCTGGCAGTGGAGCAATGATGAAAATCAAGCATGCACAAGAGACCAGGATTGGAGGAGTGCAGATGTCTTGGAGGGTAGTGGGGCTGGTGAATATTACATCGATAAGGAGGTGTGAGGACATCGAGGGAGTTGCAAACACGGTTGAGTATTTTAAAATCAAGACATTGCTTAACTGGCAGCAGATGTATGTCAGTGATCGGGGAACGGGACTTGGTGTGAGTTTACACAAGAGCAGCAGAGTTTGGATGACCTCAAGTTTACAGAGAGTAGAATGTGTGAGACAAGCCAGGAGTTTGTTAAAATCTGGAATAGAAAGCTAGTCTCAGTCATGGAGCCATGAAACTATAATCGTTTTTTGTTAAACACCATCTGATTCACTAATGTCCTTTAGGGAAAGGAATCTGCCGTCCTTTCCTGGTCTAGCCCACATATGACTCTCGACTCACAGCAATGTTATTGACTCTTAACTGCCCTCTGTAAAGGCCGAGCAAGCAACTCTGTTGAAGCATTTGAAAAGAAGGCTGAGAGTTTTTAAATTGATGTGTTGCTGACCAGGATCCAATGTTGGTCAGTGAGTTCAGGGGGTGATGGGTGAACAGGACTTGGTGTGAGTTAGGACATGGGCAGCAGTGTTTTTCATCACCTCAAGTTTATGGCGGGTAGAATGTGGGAGACCAGCCAGGAGTGTGTTGGAATACTCAAGTCTACAGGTAACACAGGCAAGGGGGAGTGTTTCATCAGCAGAGGAGCTGAGACAGGGATGAAGTGGTCCTCTGTTAAGGGGGTGGAAATAGGCAGTTTTATTGATAGCGTGAATATTTGGTAGGAAACTCATCGCAGGAGCAACTATGACACCAGGTTGCAAACACTTTGCTTTAGTCTCAGACAGTTGCCAAGGAGAGGGATGGAGTCTGTAGCTAAGAAATGTTTGATGTGGGGTTTGAAAACACTGGCTTTAGTTTTCCTAATATTTAATTGGCCTGGCAGATGTGTGAAGTGATACATTGTGGAAAGATTTTATAATATTGTTTATTCATGGGTTGTGGGTGTCGCTGGCTGGGCCAGCAGTTATCACCCACCCCTAATAGCCTTTGAGAAGGTGATAGCGAACTGCAGGTGGATGAATGAGGAGAGATAACACAACTTTAAAGGTGGTGAGAATAACAGAGAGACCTGGGGTGTTTGTGTGCAATCTTTGAAGTGAGCTGGACAGGTTAACAAACAGTTAACAAAGAAAATAGATTCCTAGGTTTTATTAATAGAGACACAGAGTCGAATAGTCAGGATGTTATGTTACACCTATAGAAAAGACTAGATCGGCTCCACCTGGAGCATTGTGTCCAATACAGGGAACCACATTTTAGGAAGGACATGTGCCCATTGGAGAGGGGATAAAAGAGTTTTACTGGAATTTTTCCAGGGACGAGGGATTACAGTTATGTAGCTGGGATGGTTCAACTTAGAGCAGGGAAATGTAAAAGCAGATCTGATCGAGATGCGAAGCAGAAAGCAGAGAGTAGTGGAGAATATTTATTGTTCAGTCTGGAGGGAAGTACACAGTGGCGTTCCCCTGTTCTGAAGAAGGGTCACTGACCTGAAACATTAACTCTACTTCTCTCTCCACAGATGCTCCCAGACCTGCTGTGTATTTCCAGCATTCCTTGTACTTATTTCAGATTTCCATCATCCTCAGTATTTTGCTTTTATTATCCCGAGGGTCACTGTTGGGATCACTGTTGCAGTATGTTAATACAATGGGCTTGTGTACAGAGGGGATAATGTCAAGGTTTTGTGATGGGTGGAAACTCAGAAATGTTAATAAACAGTGAGAAGGATAGTAACAAACTTCAGGAGGACAGAGACTGACTGGTGAATTGGACAGGAACATGGCAGATGTAATTTAACACAGTGAAGTGTGAAGTGAGACATGGGTAGGAAGTATGAGGAGAAACAATATAAACTAAGTCTTACGAGGAAAGGCTGAACATTCTAGGCCTCTTCTCATTAGAACGGAGAAGGATGAGGGGTGACATGATAGAGGTTTATAAGATGATCAGGGGAATAGATAGGGTAGACAGTCAGAAACTTTTTCCCCGGGTGGAGCAAAGCGTTACAAGGGGTCATAAATTTAAGGTGAAGGGTGGGAGATATAAGGGGGATGTCAGGGGAAGGTTCTTTACCCAGAGAGTGGTCGAGGCATGGAATGCCTTGCCCGGGGAAGTTGTTGAGTCAGAAACTTTAGGGACTTTCAAAAGGCTTTTGGATAGGTATATGGATAAAGGAGAATGATGGGGTATAGATTAAATTGTCCTTGACAGAGGACAAAGGATCGGCACAACATTGTGGGCCGAAGGGCCTGTTCTGTGCTGTATGTTCTATGTTCTATGTTCTATGTTCTAAATGGTACCATTATAAAGCGGGTGCAGGATTAGAGAGACCTGCGGCGTACACACACAGATCTTTGAAGGTAACATGTAGTGTCCTTGGTGTCAGAGAGAGAGGCACAGAGTAATAAAACTCATGAGGGAATGCTGATGTTTGTACATCATTGGTTAGGTCCCAGCTGGAGAATTGTGTCCAATTCTGGTCACCACACTTTGATAAGAATGTCAAGGACTTAGTGAAGATACAGAGGTGATTTACAAGAATGGTACCAGGGATCTGGGAATTCAGTTATGTGGAGAGATTGGAAAAGCTGGGATTGTGCTCTTTGGAGCAATGAAGGGTAAGGGGTGATTTAATATATAATTCAAAATCATTAAGGGTTTTGATAGGGTAATTAATGTGAAACTGTTTCCAGTGTCAGGAAGTTCAGTATTAAGAAGACATAGATTGAAGGTAATTGGCAAAGAACCAGAGGTGAAGTGAGGAGAATTTTCTTACACAGCGAGTTGTTGGGATGTGGGATTCACTGCCTGAAAACATGGTGGAAGCAGATTCAATAATATCTTTCAAAAGAGAATTCAGCAAATACTTGAATAGGACAGAAAGGAGACTGCAGAAAGTTGGGGGGGGGGGGGGTGCGGTGTTGGTGGTGGAATTCATTAAGTAGCTCATTCCAAGAGACAGCACTGAAACAATGGGCCGAATAGCCTCCTTTTGTACTGCATCAGTCTCTGATTCTATGAGAAATAGACAGAGAGTGTAGAGAGCGAGTGAGGACATGAAAGGAAGATTGATATAGCGAGAAAATCGGGGTTGCTTCGCTTTTCGGGTGTAAGGATTGTAATTCGTGATCTGCCCTTGCCTATTCATGTTCAGGCAGGTGACACACAAACTTCCTGCTGCCTTCTCATTTCCACGAATTCTATGTACCGCCTAGGGTTACACGAGGTGCTGTCTGTCTGCTGGGCTCTAAGGTTGTGTGAGGCTGGATCGTGTTTCATCCAGGATTCAGCTCTTAAAGACAGTCTGTTCCTCTTAAAGGGAAGTTGCACTGAATCACAGGAGGCTGCTGCTGACTGTGAAATGCTGCAATTAGAGACAAGGGAAATGGAGTACTAGGACAGAGAGAGGGTTCTGCGGTTCACGGATGTGGTGCTGGAGGCCTTAGTCATGGAGGGTGACAGGAGCAGACAGGCCATGTTCCCATGGGGTGGGGTGCAGACCCTCAAGAAATGCACTTCGAAGTGAATAGGAGCAGGTGGCCAGGGAGGTCAGTGCAAGAAGTCTGGCCCCGAGGACCTTGCAGAAGAGCCAGAAGAAGTTAAATGAACTCACACGGGTGGTCAATGTCAGTGAATTCATCTCCACATGACATCTCCTGCCGTCAACACCAGTAACCTCTCACACTGCTCAATGAACCACACCCCCATCACTCACCCATCAGCTGTCCCTAACACTCAGGACCCACACCTAACATTCACATACTCCATCTCACCCTCACACACCTTCCACTGATACCAGCCTCACATCCACCTCTCCCTGCCTCCACATGCCTCCAGCTCTTCAGCTGTGGCAGGCACATCACCCAAACACAGTGCAACACAATCAGTGACATTCTGCCCTCTCTCTTACAGGACAAGGTGGCTCATAAACACAGGGAGCAGCAGTGATCCGGTGGGGACCAGGCATACCTTCATCCCCAGAGCCTGAGGGAGGAGATGATTCTCCACATCATGGGACCGGCTGTGACAGAGCCCGTGGCATCCAGCATCACCGAGAGCATTCAGGATGATGTTATGTTGCTGCCTTATGTTCCTTCTTAACTCCCACCTCCCCCTCATCCTATTGTCTGGGAAGAAGTACAAGCTGCAGATGGTGGGACCATGGACCTCCTGCTTTCCATCCCATTCCCAATCCCTCACCACAACCCTCCCCTTCTGATTTTATACTTTCCAATGATAACCCAAAACTTCCAGCTTCCCAGTCACAGCAGCTCCAAGTGACAGAGAGAGAGAAGCAGCACAGGACTGCTGGTGAAGTCCCATCACTTGGTCTGAAACTCAAAGTCACCAGATCAAATACTTTCGCTGTGTGTATCTTAGAGGCTGGTATCGAGTCGGAATCTGCACGTGGTTAGTCACCGAGCACGAGTGAGCTGCAGCCAGGCCAGGGGGAAAGGATAGCTCATGTGTCAGATCACCGGAGGGCGAGGTCACAAACGAGTTATAATACACAATACACAGATGTAAACATTGCTGGAACAGCAGACAGGAGAATGCTGATCGACATGTACAGTGAGATACTTTGTCCATTGACAGGCCTCTCAGACAGTCTGTTATCACTGTCAAAGAACATGGAGGAGTCCGACTCCAACATGGCACAGGACATTGCACAGAGTTTGAAGGACATTCTTTCCCCTGTCGAAGTGGTCACTAACTCCCTGACAGCACTAGCGGACCCAGCTGTGATACAATTGTTGGTGACCATTGTCTCAGCTTCCACTGCAGCACAGATGGCAGACACCCAACGTCTCAGTGCTGTAGTGGAAACTCAGACTCAGATTGCTTGCTGCCATGTAGGATCAGACTGCTGCCATCATGGCTGTGGATCTCAGTGTTCAAAGGATTTTGCAGGCTCTCACAACAGTCCAGCAATCTGTGATCCAGTAGATTACTAGGATTCCTGAGGTGTCGCCCCGTGGCAGTGACAGTGTCTCCGTGGAGCATGAACCTGCTGTCCTCTCTCAGGATGACAGTATTTGTTCTCCCTTCACTGTCACTCCACCAGTGTCCTTGCTGTTACCCATCAGCTAGCCCAGGCTGCTGCTGCCCATGTCGAGGTGGTGCAGTCCGAATCCGAACCCTCAAAGCCCAGAGATGCTCGAGGACGTCCTGCAAGGCCATATGCAGTCTCCCCAGTGAAAGTCAGCAGCCTTCCATCAACCATGCTGCAGACACTGGGGAAACACTGTGTAGGATCCCTAGCAAAGTCGAGGGAACCCACAAGACAGTCATTAAGGGAATCTACAAGGGTGAATAGTTGCGTTGTGTTTGCATAATTGGATGTGTTGTTGGATAAAGATGTTCATGAAAAGGTTTTTATTGCAGGATGATGACCAAGCGGATGCTGTGATGGGGCATCTCAGATGGGGGCAATGGTGGAGAATGGGGAATCCGTGGTGGGAAAGTGAAGTTGTCCTATGGCAACCGGAATCTTTGCAGGCAATCGCCGGCAGCCTGTCCGGGTGGAAGGCATGCAGGAAATATTCTGGAAATATCCTGGTTGGTTGGCGATGGATGGTGGGGTTTGAATTCCTTGGGGGTGAATCATGAGCCATGTAAAGACAGGGTAGTGATTCTCTCCGAGGAGCTACACTCTGATTCTCCACAGAGTTCTGAAGTTCATGGGAACAGAGGAGGAGGTGTCGGGCGTCTTGCAAAGCATTAAGGTAAATAAGTCCCCAGGGCCTGATGGGATCTAATGCAGAATACTGAGGGAGGCAAGGGAAGAAATAGCTGGGGCCTTGACAGAAATCTTTGCATCCTCATTGGCTATAGGTGATGTCCCAGAGGACTGGAGAATAGCAAATGTTGTTCCTTTGTTAAAGAAGGATAGCAAGGATAATCCAGGAAATTACAGGCCGGTGAGCCTTTGGTCAGTGGTAGGGAAATTATTAGAGAGGATTCTTCGGGGCAGTATTTACTTCCATTTGGAAACAAATGAACTTATTAGTAGCGAGAGGCAGCATGGTTTTGTGAGGGGGAGGTCGTGTCTCACTAACTTGAATGAGTTTTTTGAGGAAGTGGCGAAGATGATTGATAAAGGAAGGGCAGTGGATGTTGTCCATACAGACTTCTGTAAAGCCTTTGACAAGGTCCCTCATGGCAGACTGGTGCAAAAGGTGAAGTCACACGGAAGCAGAGGTGAGCTGGCAAGATGGATACAGAACTGGCTCGGTCATAGAAGACAGAGGGTATCAGTGGAAGGGTGCTTTTCTGAATGGAGGGCTGTGAATGGTGGTGTTCCGCAGGGATCAGTGCTGGAATCTTTGCTGTTAGTCGTATATATATACGATTTGGAGGAAAATGTAGCTGGTCTGATTAGTAAGTTTGTTCAAAACACAAAGCTTGGTGGAGTTGCGGATTCTGATGAGGATTGTCAGAGGATACAGCAGGATATGGATCGGTTGGAGACTAGGGCGGAGAAATGGCAGATGGAGTTTTATCCAGACTCTCGCTGGCACGAGAGTGTCAATATAAATTTGTGTTTACATTCCCGGACAACTGTACACCTGGATGTGTCTCCCCCAGGGATTACATGATAATCCGTCAACATTCCACCAGTGGTTGGCCATAGATCCGGTGTTACAGGTGCCGGACCCACCCCTACCCTTTGCCCTCGATGTCGCTACCACAGATACCACCTTATCAGCGGTATTCCTTCAGAAGAAACATGGCCGATTCTGCCGAGTGGAATACGCATCTCACTTGTTAACATCAGTAGAAAGGGCCTTCACAATGTGTGAACAAGATTTGCTGGCCGTCTTCTGGGTGATTCAAAATGTTACTTATATTGTCAGCCTCAGCCCCGTTACTATCCTAACTGAACACACACCCTTCCAGTTGTTACTGGATGGATGACTGAAGGACGGTAATGTTATATTGTCAGCCTCAGCCACGTTACTGTCCTAACTGAACACACACCCTTCCAGTTGTTACTGGATGGACGACTGAAGGATAGTAATGTTATATTGTCAGCCTCAGCCCTGTTACTATCCTAACTGAACACACACCCTTCCAGTTGTTACTGGATGGACGGTTGAAGGACGGTAATGTTATATTGTCAGCCTCAGCCCCGTTACTATCCTAACTGAACACACACCCTTCCAGTTGTTACTGGATGGATGACTGAAGGACGGTAATGTTATATTGTCAGCCTCAGCCACGTTACTATCCTAACTGAACACACACCCTTCCAGTTGTTACTGGATGGACGGTTGAAGGACGGTAATGTTATATTGTCAGCCTCAGCCTTGTTACTATCCTAACTGAACACACACCCTTCCAGTTGTTACTGGATGGACGGTTGAAGGACGGTAATGTTATATTGTCAGCCTCAGCCCCGTTACTATCCTAACTGAACACACACCCTTCCAGTTGTTACTGGATGGATGACTGAAGGACGGTAATGTTATATTGTCAGCCTCAGCCTTGTTACTACCCTCACTGAACACACACCCTTCCAGTTGTCACTGGATGGATGACTGAAGGAAGGTAATGTTATATTGTCAGCCTCAGCCTTGTTACTATCCTAACTGAACACACACCCTTCCAGTTGTTACTGGATGGACGGTTGAAGGACGGTAATGCTGTATTGTCAGCCTCAGCCTTGTTACTATCCTAACTGAACACACACCCTTCCAGTTGTTACTGGACGGACGGTTGAAGGACGGTAATGTTATATTGTCAGCCTCAGCCCTGTTACTATCCTAACTGAACACACATCCTTCCAGTTGTTACTGGATGGATGACTGAAGGACGGTAATGTTATATTGTCAGCCTCAGCCCCGTTACTATCCTAACTGAACACACACCCTTCCAGTTGTTACTGGATGGATGACTGAAGGACGGTAATGTTATTTTGTCAGCCTCAGCCCCGTTACTATCCTAACTGAACACACACCCTTCCAGTTGTTACTGGATGGATGACTGAAGGACGGTAATGTTATATTGTCAGCCTCAGCCCTGTTACTATCTTAACTGAACACACACCCTTCCAGTTGTTAGTGGATGGACGGCTGAAGGACGGTTATGTTATATTGTCAGCCTCAGCCCCGTTACTATCTTAACTGAACACACACCCTTCCAGTTGTTACTGGATGGACGGTTGAAGGACGGTAATGTTATATTGTCAGCCTCAGCCCTGTTACTATCCTAACTGAACACACACCCTTCCAGTTGTTTGTGGAAGGACGTCTGAAGGACGGTAATGTTATATTGTCAGCCTCAGCCCTGTTACTATCTTAACTGGACACACACCCTTCCAGTTGTTAGTGGATGGATGGTTGAAGGACGGTAATATTATATTGTCAGCCTCAGCCCTGTTACTATCCTAACTGAACACACACCCTTCCAGTTGTTACTGGATGGATGACTGAAGGACGGTAATGTTATATTGTCAGCCTCAGCCCCGTTACTATCTTAACTGAACACACACCCTTCCAGTTGTTACTGGATGGACGGTTGAAGGACGGTAATGTTATATTGTCATCCTCAGCCCTGTTACTATCCTAACTGAACACACACCCTTCCAGTTGTTACTGGATGGACGGTTGAAGGACGGTAACGTTATAATGTCAGCCTCAGCCTTGTTACTATCCTAACTGAACACACACCCTTCCAGTTGTTACTGGATGGACGGTTGAAGGACGGTAATGTTATATTGTCAGCCTCAGCCCCGTTACTATCCTAACTGAACACACACCCTTCCAGTTGTTACTGGATGGATGGTTGAAGGATGGTAATGTTATATTGTCAGCCTCAGCCCCGTTACTATCCTAACTGAACACACACCCTTCCAGTTGTTACTGGATGGATGACTGAAGGACGGTAATGTTATATTGTCAGCCTCAGCCCCGTTACTATCCTAACTGAACACACACCCTTCCAGTTGCTAGTGGATGGACGACTGAAGGACGGTAATGTTAGTCAGAATCACATTGCTCGGTGGGCCTTGCTCTTGCAAAGTTGATATATTTCAGTAAAAAAGGAAAATACTTTGACATGCTTGGCAGACAATTTAATCTCCCAGGCTGAACCCCATGAGTGTCAGGTTTTGACAGAAAAGGCCCTCAAGGGACCTTTTGTGTCAAAATCATTGCGGGGCTGGAGTGTCCAACGGAAGAAATCAGAAATCAAACCAGCACTCAACATTTTTGTTGACGGTTCATCTGCAGTGGAGGATGGGATTAGGCAGGCAAAGTGCGGATTACAAATACAGGATCATAATGGAAAACCTATTAAAGACATTGCCTTACAGTTACTGGCGAGTTTAAGTGTGCAGCGTGCCGAACGAGCTGCAGTCACTTTGTGGTGACACAACCACATGTTTCCCCCACTGATTGATATAAATTCTGACAGTATGTACGTGTGTAACTGTTTGACCGAGTACCTACCTCTGTGGGAAGCGAGAGGTTTTGTGTCAGCAGTTGGCAAACCTTTTCCATCTGTCCTATTACTGCAGAGAATAGTAGATGCAGCGAGGAGAGGATTACAGAAAATACTATGATATATTGACCTATGTTGTGAAAATTGGAAAGGAGATAATTGGGACAACTTTGTCTAAGTGCAGTCTGGAAAACCAGGTGGTCATGTGTCCTCACTCTATGTATATATATATATACATACATATAAAACAGCAGAATCAAAATGTGGATTTAATACCACTGTAAATTGCACCATGGAAACTAGGAAGGCATTATCAGGTTAACCCATGTGGCCTATAAGGCAAAGGGGAGATATTGCTTAACCACCACAATGAAGAAGTACCAGTATGGACATAACCGGATTTGTCTGGTGAGCAACAGTACGTCGCTTGTCAACCCACAAATACCAACTGGAGTAGAGAAGACGGAGTTGGTCGGCATACATAAAAGAAAGACAGAAACGATAATTGTTACAGAAAGTATTAAGGACGACTTGATAAATTACCTGCGAGAATATTAATAAGCTATTCAGCCATTGCCCATACGTTTGGGTCAAGAGAGGCAGCAACGAGAAACCATTGATGTAGTGTACTACAATCTGGAACAACAGTGGAAGATGATACAAGTTCAGATTGATGAGATAAATGATTCTACCTGGTGGGAGGACTTATGGAACTGGGGGTCAAACGTGAAGATACACCCTGTTTTAGAAATATCTCCCATGTCCTGATAGTCGTTTCGGGTGTCATGGTGATAGATGTGACATACTTAATTTGGAAACTTAAGAAATTGATTAAGGAATGTGAGAGGATGTATGAACACAGGTTGGACAGCTACCTTAAAGGCAATCAGTATTCGAAGTTGCTCCATTAAAATATTGACAGTTAATTATGTAACACGAGGGTAGTTGTATAACTATTGGTAGATACTTAAAATGAATTAATGAATGACAAATGTATTCTAAAAGTTAAATTGCGACTGCGTTATGCTCGCACAAGTGATTAATTATGTAACAACGATGTTAACATTGTGCTTTCTTTAACATTACACTGCTTATGATCTTGCGTTAACAATGAAATTATAATTGCAGAAGTGTACTACCAAAGAGACATGAGAGTGTGATCCCTTGGGCATAGCCCTGCATGATCAGAGGGGGACGGGGGGTGGGGGGGGGGGGGTGGGTGTGTGGTGGTGGGTGTAGACTCAGTAAAAACACATAAGAACGTAATTGAAACAATGAGGCTCGTCACACAACAATACACAACGTTTTGAAACATAGAGGGGCTGGTTAGGAGGAGCACAGCAAACAGATGGTCAAGGAATTGTAGACCATACAGAAAAGCAGGCTGAAACAAGAGAGAGATTCTACCAGACAGTGTCCCTGCACAAACCAGATAAAGGAGTTTCTATTGGCATGAGGTCGGATTAGACTCACAGTAGACAATGGCTGAAAATGGTGACAGCACGAGAACCCCGAGGAAGAACACTCAAGAAAATTCCCTGAGTCATGGACTCAGAGAATAGAAAGGCAGCTGCCATTCTGAGACTGATCACCTCGTGTCTTGGGGTAGTATAACATGCAAGTAGTGAGTGCTTGTACCTGATGATTTAATGTGTGAATAAACATTGATATACCTTCCACCAGTCCGATTCTGTGAATTCTTCAAGAGTAAGTGCAGATTAGGCACAGCAACAATCTGATAGCTCTATACAGGGTCTTACCAGGAACATAAACGCAAACAACGCCACGAGAGAAAATTACATGACCAGTAACAAAATTAGCAATGCTTCGTAGAGTTTACAGCCTTTATCAAAGACTCACCAGGAGTAACAACAACAGCAAAGAGGGATGAGAAAATGACAGGGGCAGTAATTCAGTTAAACACGGTTTATAGAATTAATAGCTGGATAAAGAGTCTTACCAGGAACACCAATAATAGCGAGGATGGGATAGTAAATATATTGAATAACCTGAAGAGCTAAAAAGATCCGATAGTCTAATGAGAACCAGTCATAATATGTGGAAAGATCGTCAAATTGCCAGATGAAACTCCTGTCCATTGTTGTAACATTCCCATCGATTGTTTTCAGATTCTGACCCATTGTTGAAACATTCCAATCTATTGTTCTCAGATTCTGACCCATTGTTGAAACATTCCAATCTATTGTTCTCAGATTCTGACCCATTGTTGAAACATTCCAATCTATTGTTCTCAGATTCTGACCCAGTGTTGTAACATTCCAATCTATTGTTCTCAGATTCTGACCCATTGTTGTAACATTCCAATCTATTGTTCTCAGATTCTGATCTATCCTCTCCCTCTGCCTGGAGCTGTTGGTCCCTCTTACTGCCGGGTTTGATGCTCCTGTTGACACTATGTGATAATACATTGAAATGACTCCCATATTAATAGAAGATGGAAACGCTCCAGTGAAACAATTAGGGTCCGTGGAGACTGACATTAATACCAGTCACTGAACAAACAGGTTCAGTTAACCCCTTTCAGTCCAGCACTGTTTGTACCACAATAAAGTAGAACATTTATCTGGTCTGGATGGGATGTCTGAGAGATGCTGAGGGAAGGGAAGGTGGGAATAGCGGAGGCACTGGACAGAATCTTTCAATCCTCCTTGGATATAGGAGTTGTGACAGAGGGCTGGAGGGTTGTAAATGTTACACCCTATTTGAAAAATAGGAGAGATGGGGTAGACACTGTATTTACTGACCAGACAGTTTAATGTCACTGATGGGGAAATTTCATAACCCAGGACAAATATATTCATTGCTTTGAAAAATATGGAATAATAAATAGACAGCAGTAGGGATATGGTGATGACAAAGCATGTGTGGCAAACCTCAACAACAACTTATATTTATCTAGTGCTTTTAATGT
The DNA here is from genome assembly GCF_036365525.1 of Heterodontus francisci. Lineage (NCBI taxonomy): Eukaryota > Metazoa > Chordata > Chondrichthyes > Heterodontiformes > Heterodontidae > Heterodontus > Heterodontus francisci. The sequence continues at coordinate 224,683 of NW_027140484.1, read as the reverse complement.
TATAAAACATCCCAAAGTACTTCACAGGATCATTATGAAGCAAAGTATGACACTGAGACACAACAGGAGATATTAGATCAGATGGCCAACAGCTTGAAGAAAGAGATAGGTTTTAAGGAGTACTTGAAAGGAGGAAAGCGAGACGGAAAGGTGGTGATCGTAGCGGAGTGGTAATATTACCAAAATTGTAATACCGAGGATCAGGCTGATTCTCTGAGGACATGGGTTCAAACCCCACCGTGGTAACTGGTGCAATTTAAATTTCAATAAGTTATAAAATTCAATTAATTAATACAAATCTGCATTTGAAAACTATTCTCAGCAATGGTGCCATGAAACTATCATTGATCATCGTTAAAAAAAAAACAGCCTGGATTATTGATGTTCTTCAGCAATGGAAATCTGCCATCCTTATACGGTCTGGTCTCCATGTGACTCCAGACCCACAACAATGTGGTTGACTCTAAACTGAATTCTGAAAGGTCCAGCAAACCACTCAGTCATCAAGGGCAATTAGGGATGGGCAAAAAATGCTGGCCTTGTCAGTGACACCCACATCGCATGAAAGAATGAAAAAAGAAAACTGTGCAGTGAGGATATTCCAGAACTTTGGGCCTAGGCAGCTGAAATCCCGGACGCCAGTGGTGTAGGGATTAAAATCAGGGCGACACAAGGGGCTGAAATTAGAGGAGCACATGTCTCGCAGTGGGTTGTGGAGGTGGAGGAGATTACAGATATATGGGGGTGGGGTGGGGGAGAGACCATGGCGGCATCTGAAAACGAGGATGAGAATTTTAAAATCAAGACATTGCTTGACTGGGAGCCAATGTCGGTCAGTGATAGATGAACGGGACTTGGTGTGAGCTAAGGCATGGGCAGCAGAGTTTTGGATGACCTCAAGTTTACAGAGAGTAGAATGTTGGAGATCAGCCAGGAGTGAGTTGGAATAATCACATCTAGAGGTGACAAAGGCATCAATGCGGTTTCAGCAGCAGATGGGCTGAGACAGAGGTGAAGTCGGGCAATGTTACTGAAGTGGAAATAGGCGGTTGTAATGATATCCTGAAATGAGGTTCAAGATCATTTTGTGTTCAAATGTGCCACCAAGGTTGTAAACATACTGTCCGAATCTCAGACTGTTACCAGGGAGAGGGATGGGATCAATAGCAAGGGAACAGAGTTGACGTGGGGTGTGAAAACAATGTCTTCAGTCTTCCCAATATTTAATTGGAGGAAATTTCTGCTCATCCAGTACTGGATGTCGGATAAGCAGTCTGATAATTTAACAACAGTGGAAGAGTGGAGAGAGGTGGTGGTGAGGTAAACATGATGGAGTTATTTGATAAAACAATGGAGAGGGTTGATGAGGGTGGTGTGATTGAAGTTATATATATGGACGTTCAAAAGGTGTTTCATTAAGTGACATTCAATAGACAGGTTAGGAAAACTGAACCCGATGGATTAAAGGGACAGTGACAGTGTGGATATAACATTGACTAAGGAACAGTAAACAGAGAGAAGTGGTGAAAGGTTGTTGTTCAGACTCAATGGGAGTATACAGTGGTGTTCCCTGGGGCTCAATATTAGGACCACTGCTCTTTTTGCTCTTGGAAAACACGAGGTATGTAAGGCAGAGCCCCCTCCTCCTCACTCTTTACAGAGCTTCCCCTCTCTGCAGCCTCTGCTCCATTTGTTGATCATGTTACAGACACAGCGACACTGTAACTACAGTCCCCATACCTCGTCCAGAGTTGGGTCATCAAATCCTCCGTCGACCCTGAATGTCTGCAGCAGCTCACAACACAACCTCCAGAAAACATCCAGAGCACCTCGACTAACTTTACAATGGCAGAAGTAAGTTAAAAGCCCCTCACCTGTAGGTTGGATGCCTCGTCCTTTAAATAACACTGGAGGGGATTCTTCGTGCTCCTGAATGTATGTACAGCTGAGAGTGACTAACACAGGCGGTCAGTGGACATGCAAAGACCAAGATTCAAAGATGTACATCACAGCTGCTGGAGTGGGTGATTGAGACCATATTCAGTCCCTTCATCACACTACAGACACACACACGTTACACCCACGCTAGCACCCCGGCCAGCCTGGGTTTCCTGTACAATGTGCTGGATGTGACCGGCAGTGCAGCTCACACCATTTTATGGATCCAAACTTCCACAGCACCAGTGGAGCTGGAGAGATGAAATGTGTGGTCAGGGAGAGAGACAGAGGGAAAGAAACTCACTTTAAAAAGGGAATTAGAAAAAGACTTTAAGATGAACAAGTTTCAGGAATATTGGTAATGGACAGGGGATTGGGATAATCAGAGGGGTGAGGACATGAGGGATTTGATCACATGAGTGAGAATATTAAAATTGAGGTTTTACTGGACCAAGAGCCAATGTAGGTCAGTGAGCACAGGGATGTTGGGTGAACAAAATTTAATGTAAATTAGAAGATGGCAGCAGAGTTTTGGATGATCAGAAGGTTACAGATAGTGGAATGTGGGAGACCAGCCAGGAGTGTTAGAATAGTCAAGTCTTGAGGTAACATAGACATGGATGAGGGTTTCAGAAGCAGATGCACTGAGCTCTCTCTCTCTCTCTGTTTCTCTCTCTGTCTCCCTCACTTGCTCTGTCCCACACTCAGAGTCTTATATTCTTCAATCCTGTCGCCTCTTACTTTTGTAAACTCCAGCTGATATAAGAGGAGCCTGTCCAGCTTTTCAACATAAGGTAACCCGCCCATTCCAGGTTTTAGTCCAGTAAAACTTCTCTGAACTGCTTCCAACCCATTTACATCCTTTCTTAAATAAGGAGACCAATAATGTACACAGTACTCCAGATGAGGTCTCTGTATAACTGAAATATAAACACTCTAATTTTGTGTCCTATTCCGCTCACAATAAATGATAATATTCCATTAGCTTTCCTAATTACTTGCTGAACCTGCAGACTAACCTTATACAATTCATGCACCAGGATACGCATATCCCTCTGCATCTCAGATTTCTTCAATCCATCACCATTCAGATAACATTCTTGGTTTTTAATATTTCTGCCCAAATGGATTTGGAGACAGAGAGAGTTTACACACGATCAAACGTGTGTGTGTCATCACTAAGAGTTGCGGGGCGGGGCGGGACGAGTGGAGCGGAATTGTTAGAGAGTTCTGAATAAGTAAAGGCAGAAATGCAATGTCATTGGCATATGATAGGAAATAGTCAATTGAACAGGTAAACGTTCGAAATGTAACAGTCTTTGAGCAAGTGAAAGAGGGGAAGGGGGAAGAAGAACACGAAGGAAGGATTGTGATGGGACGGAAAGGGGAGAGTTTAAATGACAGATTGTTACATTTCTAACCTTTACCAGTTCTGATGAATGGTTAGGAAAACTGAACTCTATAGATTAAAGGGACAGTGACAGTGTGGCTATAAGATTGACTAAGGAACAGTAAACAGAGAGAAGTGGTAAAAGGTTGATGTTCAGACTCAATGACAGTAGACAGTGGTGTTCCCCTGGGCTCAATATTAGGACCACTGCTCTTTTTTCTCTTGTAAAACACGAGGTATGTAAGGCAGAGCTGAAACGTTAACTCTGTTTCTCTCTGCACAGATGGTGCCGGACCTGCTGACTATTTCTGACAATTTCTGTTCTCATTGCAGAGTTCCAGCAGCCGCAGTATTTTGCTTTCAGTTTAGTATTTAATTCACTGTCACTTCTCTTCCAGGAATGCCTACCTTGAAGAAGTTCTGCTCTTCTCTTGAAGAGCTTAGGGCCTCGGCAGCTGAAGGCACGGCCGCCAATGGTAGAGTAATTAAACTCGGGATATTCAAGAGACCAGAATTATATGACGTCTCAGTGCTACAGTGGAAGCTCAGACTGAGGTCATGAGATCCATGCTTGCTGCCATGCAGGATCAGACTGCTGCCATCATGGCTGTGGATCTCAGTGTTCAAAGGGGTTTGCAGGATCTGACAGCAGTCCAGCAATCTGTGATCCAGTAGATTACCAGGATTGCTGAGGTGTCGCTCCCTGGGAATGACAGTGTCTCCGTGGAGCAGGAACCTGTTGTCCTCTCTCAGGATGACAGTATTTGTTCTCCATTCACTGTCACTCCACCAGTGTCCTTGCTGTTACCCATCAGCCAGCCCGGACTGCTGCTGCCCATGTCGAGGTGGTGCAGTCCGATTCCAAGTCCTCAAGTCACAGAGCTGCTCGGGGACATCCTGCAAGGCCATCTGCAGTCTCCCCAGTGAAAGTCAGCAGCCTTCCACCAGCCATGCTGCAGTCACTGGAGAAACACTGCATCGGAGCACTCGGCAAGTCGAGGGAACCCACAAGATAGGCACTAAGGGAATACACAAGGGTGAATAGTTCAGTTTTGTTTGTATAATTGGATGTGCTGTTGGATAAAGATGTTAATGAAAAGATTGTTGTTGGTGTTTTTTATTGCAGGATGGTGACCACGGGGACAATGTGGGACATTCACCAACATGATGTACTGGACATGCTCACACACCAACTGTACATTAATGGAGTGAGATTTTATTCAGTTCCTGTACCTTTCCCCGTTGACATGGGGACACCGTAGAGACAACTCGACCATCAGGAATGTGGCTCTCCTGACAAAGCCACGGGACCTCTTATCCTGCTTCTCCCCGCTGAGGGAGTAAATGATGTATTAACTTCACCCGACATAGATGGCCTCTCTCACCTAGCGGATGCATCAATGGACAACACACAGTCCTCGCAACTACAGGCCAGTTAGTCCAACATCAGTGGTGGGAAAAGTTTTAGAACAATAATCAGGGATAAAACAGCAGGCATGTTGAGAGGTTTGAGTTAATTCAGGATAGCCAGCATAGATTTACAAAAGGAAAGTCATGCTTGACTAATCTAATTGTACTTTTGATGTAACAGAGAAGGTTGATGAAGGGAATGTGATGGATGTTGTCTAGATTGGTTTGAACAATGTGTTTGATAAAGTGCCACAAAAAAGGTTAATTACCAACATTGAGTCAAATGGAATGGGAGGGTCAGTGTCCAATTGGATAAAAACAAAGGTTTACATAGAGAAAACAGTGTGTCATAGTAAATGGCAGTTTTTCAGACTGAAAGGTGTTAGACAGTGAGTGTTCCCCCAGGGTCAGTGCGAGGGCCACTGTTTAATTTTGCTGTGTATAAATGACTTGGATCTTGGAATACAGAGTAGAATTTCAAAATCCGCCTCTGATACCAAACTTGGAGCTGTGACAAACAGTGAGTATGTTCAGAACCACCTGCGACAGGACATAGATACTAAGTAGATTGAGCAGACAAGTGGCAGATGAAAGTGTGAGACAAGTGTGAGGTGAGGCATTTTGACAGAGAGGATAGGAAGGCAATACAGACTTAATAACAATGTTCTAAACAGTGTGCAGTAACAGAGAGACCTGTGGGTGCATGTGTATCCATCTTTAAAGGTGACAGGACATATTGAGAGATTGGTTAGTAAAACACATATAATCTTGTATTTCATAAATAGAGGTATTGAGTTCAAAAGCAGAGAAGTTATGATGAATGTTTAAAAATCTCTGGTTAGGTCTCAGCTGGACTAGTTTGTCCAATTCTGGTCATCACACTTCAGAAAGATTGTGAAGGTCTTTGAAATGGTGCTGAAGAGATTTAACAGAATGGTTCCAGGGATGGTGGATTTTAGTTCCAAGGTTAGGTTACAAGATTATGACAGGTCTGGATAATTTAGACAATGAAAAAGTGTTCCCATTAACTAATGGAAGATGGACTAGGAGCACGGATTGAATGTTTTGGACAAGAGATGCAGGGGGAATATGAGGAAGAACATTTTTCTTTATGCAGCGGGTGTTAATGATCTGGAACTCACTGCCCACAAGTGTGTTGGAAGCAGAGACAATCAGTGATTTCAAATGAAAGCTGGTGGGCACCTGAATGAAATGAATTTGCGACAGGGATTGAGCGGGCGAGTGGGACTGAATGGATTGCTCCATGGAGAGCCAGCATGTACATGATGGGATGAATGGCCTCCTTCTATGTCGTAAATGGCTCTATCAGTCTCTGTGACTCGATGTTGGATACTTCTCCTGCTCCTGCCCGGAAAGATCCAGATACATAGAAGTTCAATGAAACTGTGACCTTAACAGCCACTGACAGCTCCGTCCTCACCCTGGTGTGAGGCTTCAGGTCGTGTTACAGGAGGTGACACAGCTCTGTGACCACCTCCTTATTGAATCAGAGTCACCTCACACACTGCTCCTGGGTTAGGTGTAGGTAGCAAAAGTGTTCTTGGAAAACCGGAGGTGCGTCGGGCAGAGACCCCTCTTCCTCCCTCTTTACAGAGCTTCCCCTCTATGCAGCCTCTGCTCCATTTGTTACAGACCCAGAGACACTGTAACTACAGTCCCCATACCTTGTCCAAATTTGCGTCACCAAATCCTCTGTCCTCCCTGAATGTCGGCAGCAGCTCACAACACAACCTCCAGAGAACCATCCACAGCACCTCCACTAACTTTACAATAGCAGAGGTAAGTCAAAAACCCCTCACCTGTAAGTTGGATGCCTGGTCCTTTTTAAATAACACTAGAAGGGCTTCCTCGTGCTGCTGAATGTATGTTCAGCTGAGAGTGACTAGCACAGGCGTTCCGTGGACAGTCCAAGTTTAAAAGACGTACATCACAGCTGCTGGAATGGCTGATAGAAGATATATACAGACCCCTCCACACGCTACCAGCACATGCTAGGTGAACGGGGGCTCGAGCCCTCTCCAGCATGGAACGCTTGAAGTGACCGGCAGCTCAGCTTGTATTATTTTATGGATCCAAACTTACATGGCGTTGGGCCCAGTGGTGCTGTAGAGCTGAAAATCATTGCCAGAGTAGATAAACAGAGAGAACAGCTATAGAATCATATGAATTAGGGGCAGAAGTAGGCCATTCAGACCGTCAAGCCTGCTCCAACATCTAATAAGATCATGGCTGATCTGTTTGCGTTTCGAATTCCGCACCCCCATCTACCCCCGATAAACTTGGATTCTCTTGCCTAACAAAAATCTATCTACCTCTGCGTTAAAAATATACAATGACCCCCCCGCCCCCTCCACCACCTTCTAAGGCAGAGATTTCCAAAATCACACAATCATCTGAGGAAAAGAAAAGTCTCCTCATCTCTGTCTGAAAAGGGCGACCTCTAATTTTCGAACAGTGCCTTTTCAAACAGTTACTTTTAAAAAGGAATTGAAGAAAAGACTTTCAGGCAAAAGAGTTGTAGGAATATGGGAATGGAGAGGGGAATGGGATTAATTGGAGGGGTGAGGCCATGGAGAGATTCAACCACAATAATGATAATATTAAAATTAAGGTGCTGCCAGACCGGGAGCTATGGATGGGCTGTGGTTTATTCAGGTTTATAAATGGGAGGGTGACCAGAATAGAATTGGAATAGTCAAGTGTGTATTTAACAAAGGCACAGATGAATGTTTATGCAGCAGATAGGCTGAGGCAGAGGTGGAGATGTGTGTTAGTACAGAGGTGCTAGGAGGCAGTGCTGGTGAGAATATGGAGATGAACTCAGCTCAGATTTAAATAGAACACAGAGGTTGCAAACTGTCTGGTTCAGCCTCAGATATTTGGCAATGAGGAGATCATGGTTCATGGATAGTGGATGGAATTTCTTATGGAGACCAATGACAACTGCACTCTTCCCAAATTTAAATAGCAAGAACATTATTTCAGTGAAACAGATTTTACAGATGTCATAGCGGGAAATACAGACTTGCCAGGGACAGCAAAGATGGGAGAGTAAATTACAGGCACTCTAAAGCACTTGGCAATGGTTTATAGAGATAATACCTGGAGACATATATTTGCCAGGAATAACAACAGCAGCAAGGAGGGCAGAGGAAATGACAAGAATGGGAATGCAGTTAAACATGGTTTATCGAATTAATAGTTAGATACAGAGACTTACTAGGGACACCAATAATAGCCAGGAACGGGTAGTAAATGTATTGAATATTCCTCAGTGCGGAATAGATCAGACTGTTTAATGAGAACTGATCATAATCTGCAGAAAGAAAGTTAAACTCCCAGATGAAACTCCTGTTCATTGTTGTAACATTCCAATCTATTGTACTCTGATTCTAATCTATCCTCTTCCTCTCTCCAGAGCCGCTGATCCCTATTAGTGCTGGGAGTGATGTGATACTCCCACTGACACTATGCAAAGGCACAGATGAGGGTTAGTGCAGCAGATGGGCTGAGGCAGAGGTGGAGATGGGTGATATTACAGAGGTGGTAGTAGGCAGGGTTTGTGAAGGAGAGAATATGGAGATGAACACAGCTCAGGTTTAAATAGAACACAGAGGTTGCAAACAGTCTGGTTCAGTCTCAGACATTGGACTTGGAGTATGTAGTTCACAGATCGGGGACAGGATTTCTTATGGAGACCAATAACACTGGTTTCGGGATTCAGAGAAAAAAAAATTACTTGAACAGTATTTCAGTGAACCAGGGTTTACAGATCGTATTTGTGGAAATGAAGACTTACCAGGGCAGTAACAGCAGGAAAGATGAGAATAAATTACAAGAACTATAATACTATTAGCAATGGTTGTGGAGCTAATAGCTGGAGACAGAGATTCACCAGGACTAACAACAGCAGTAAGGAGGGCAGAGTAAATTCCAGGAACATTATTGCAGTTAAATATGGTTTATAATATTAATAGCTGTATTGACAAACTTACCAGGGACACCAACAATAGCAAGGATGGGATAGTAAATATGTTGCATAATCAACAGTGTGTAATAGATCCGGGATGTTAAAGACAGCGAATCGTCCGTAGAAAGCATGTAAAGAGGCCATGATAATCCTCTGCCCACTTTTGTAACATTCCAATCCACTGTTCTCAGATTCTGACCCATTGTTGTAACATTCCAATCTATTGTTCTCAGGTTCCGATCTATCCTCTCCCTCTCTCTGGTGCAGCTGATGCCTGTAAGTGGTGAAGCTGACGATCGACTGGCACAATGGTATTAAACCTTGAAAGGAATCCCTTATTAATGGAAGATGGAAAACCTCCAGTGACACAATTAGGGTCCATGGAGACTGACATTAACTACAGTCACTGAACAAACAGGTTCTGTTAACCACTTCCCATCCAACACTTTTTGTACCTCAAAGAAGTAGAACATTTACCTTGTCTGTATGGGATGCATGAGGCTACTGAGGAAAGGAAATGTGGAAATAACAGAGGCCCTGGACAGAATCTTTCAATCGTCCTTGGATATGGGAGTGATAACAGAGAACTGGAGGGTTGTAAATGTTACACCCTGTTTAAAAAAGGAGAGATGGGGTAAAACCTGTATTAATGACCAGTCAGTCTAATGTCCGTGGTTGGAAATTTCTAAAGGTCACAAGCAGGATATAAGTATTCCTTACTCATAAAAGGGATAACATTTGAGAAGCAGCACGCAAATGCGAATTCAAAATCATGTATGGCAAACGACAACAACAACTTATTTTATATAGTGTCTTTAATGTAATAAAACATCCCATGATGCTTCCTTATAAAACAAAACATGACACCGAGAGATATAAGAAATTATTAGGTCAGAGGACCAAAAGCGTGGTCAAAGATGTAGGTTTTAATAGGTGTCTTAAAAGAGGAAAGGGTGGTGGAGAGGTGGCGGGATGGAGAGGCGGAGAGGTGGAAGGAGGGTATTCTAGAGCTTGGAGCTGAGGTAACTGAAGGTGTGGTCACCAATGGTGGAACAGTTAAAATCAGGGATGCACAAGAGGCCGGAATTAGAGGAGCACAGATATATACAGGACGGGGGCGAGGTCATGGAGGAAAAATAAGTTGAGAATTTAAATAAAGAGATTACTTGATAAGGAGTCAAAGTCAGTCAGTGATATGTGCACGGGACGTGGCACGATTTAGGACATGGCAGCAGAGTTCAGGAGGACATCAAGTTTACAGAGAGTAGCAGGTGGGAAATCAGAGAAAAGTGTGCTGGAGTAGTCATTTCTAGGGATAAGGAAGGCATGAATGAATTTCAGCAGCAGATGGGCTGAGACAGGGGTGAAGTCGGGCGCTGTTACTGAGGTGGAAGTAGGCGGTTGTAATGATATCCTGAAAATGAGGTTAAAGTGTGATACTAAGGCTGCAAACAAACTGTCTGAATCTCAGACTGATACAGGGAGAGGGATGGAATCAATAGCAAGGGAACAGAGTTAGAGAGGGGAGTGAAAACAAGGGCTTCAGTCTTCCCAATATTTAATTGGAGGAAATTTCTGCTCATCCAGTACTGGGTGTTGGATAAGCAGTCTGATAATTTAACAACAGTGGAGAGAGGTGGTGGTGAGGTAAACTTGATGGAGTTCTTTGATAAAACAATGGAGAGGGTTCATGAGGGTGGTGTGATTGAAGTTATATATATGGACTTTCAAAAGGTGTTTGATCAAATCACATTCAATAGACAGGTTAGGAAAACCGAACCCTATGGATTAAAGGGACAGTGACAGTGTGGATATAACATTGGCTAAGGAACAGTAAACAGAGAGAAGTGCTGAAAGGTTGTTGTTCAGACTCGATGGGAGTATACAGGGGTGTTTGCCAGGGCTCGTTATTCGGATCACTGCTCTTTTTGCTCTTGGAAAACCCGGGGTGGGTAGGGCAGAGCCCCCTCCTCCGCCCTCTTTGCACAGCTTCCCCTCTCTGCAGCCTCTGCTCCATTTGTTGGTCATGTTACAGACCCAGAGACACTGTAACTACAGTCCCTATAACTTGACCAGAGTTGGGTCAACAAATCCTCTGTCCTCCCTGAATGTCTGCAGCAGCTCACAACACAACCTCCGGAAAACCATCCACAGCACCTCCACTAATTTTACAATGGCAGAAGTCAGTAAAAAGTCCTACACCTGTAAGGTGGATACCGGGTCTACTTAAATAACACTAGAGGAGGTTCCTCGTGCTGCTGAATGTATGTTCAGCTGAGAGTGACTGACACAGACGGTCAGTGGACATGCAAAGACCAAGTTTCAAAGTCGTACATCAAAGCTGCCGGAATGGCTGATTGACACCATATTCAGACCTTCCTCACACGACAGACACACACACGTTACACCCACTCCAGCACCCCGGTCAGCCTGGGTGTCCTGTACAATGTACTGGATGTGACCGGCAGTGCAGCGCACACCAATTTATGGATCCAATCTTCCACAGCACCAGTGGAGCTGGAGAGATGAAATTTGTGGTCAGGGATAGAGACAGAGGGAAAGAAACTCACTTTAAAAAGGGAATTAGAAAAATACTTTAAGATGAACAAGCTTCAGGAATATTGGAAATGAACAGGGGATTGGGATAATCAGAGGGGTGAGGACATGAGGGATTTGATCATACGAATGAGACTATTAAAATTGAGGTGTTACTGGACCAAGAGCCAATGTAGATCAGTGAGCACAGGGATGTTGGGTGAACAGAATTTAGTGCAAATTAGAAGGTGACAGCAGAGTTTTGGATGACCACAAGGTTACAGAGAATAGAATGTGGGAGAGCAGCCAGGAGTGTGTTGGAATAGTTAAGTCTCGAGGTAACAGTCAGGTCCTCCAGCCAAAATGGACAGTTTGACCTTTTCTCACATTATACTCCATTTGCCAGTTCTTTGACCTCTCAGTTAACCTATCTGTATCCCTTTCTAACCTCCTTATGTCCTCTTGAGAACTTACCTTCTTACCAATCTTGGAGTCATTAGCAAATTTCGTAAGCATACCTTCGGTCCATTCATCAAAATCATTTATATCAATTGTAAAAAGTTGAGGCCCCAGCACTGATCGCGGTGGCACACCACTCGTCGCAGCTTGCCAACCAGAAAATAACCCATTTATGCCTACACTGTTTCCTGTTAGCTAGACAATCCTCTATCCATGTCAATTATGTTACCCCCTACACTATGAGCTTTTATTTTCCACAATGACGTTTGATGTGGTCTGTAAATCTCAGTACAGTAAATCCACCAGTTCCCCTTTATCCACAGTACATGTTACTACTTCAAAGAACTCCAATATATTGGTTAAACATGATTTCCCTTTCACAAAACCATGTTGACTCTCCCTGATCACCTTGATTTTTTCGACGTGCTTTAACGTCTTTCTAACGTCTTTAATAATAGCTTCTAACATCTGATCCATAGCTGAAAGCCATTCTCACCTGCCACAGGTCCAATGTACATTATGTCTCTTCTGATGTTATGCTCTATTTGAACTGTTACTCCTCAAAGAGTCATAGAATTATAGAGATATACAGCACAGAAACAGGACCTTCAGCCCACTGTGTCGGTGCCGGCCATCAAGCACCGAACTATTCTAATCCCAATTCCCAGCACTTGGCCTGTAGCCTTGTATGCCATGGCGATTCAAGTGCTCTTCTAAATACTTCTGAAATGTTGTGAGGGTTCCTGCCCGGACCATCTCTTAAGGCATTGCGTTCCAGATTCCAACCACCCTCTGGGTGAAAATTATTTTCCTCAAATCCCTTCTAAACCTCCTGCCCCTTACCTTAAGTCTATGCCCCCTGGTTATTGACCCTCCGCTAAGGGAAAAAAGATTCTTCATATCTAACCTGTCAATGCCCCTCGTTATTTTGTATAGCTCAATCATGACACCCCTCATCCTTTTCTGCTCTAAGGAAAACAACCCGAGCCTTTTCTGTCGCTCTTCATAGCTGAAATGCTCCAGCCCAGGCAACATCCTGGTGAATCTATTCTGCACCCTCTCCATTGCAATCACATCCTTTTGATAGTGCGGCAACCAGAACTATACACAGTCCTCCAGTTGTGGCCTAACTGGCGTTTTATACTGCTCCATCATAACCTCCCTGCTCTTATATTCTATGCCTCGGCTAATAAAGGCAGGTGTCCCATACGTCTTCCTGACCGCATTGTCTGCCTGTGCTGCTGCCTTCAGTGATCAATGGACAAGTACACCTAGGTCCCTCTAACCTTCTGTACTTCCTAGGGTGCTACCATCCATTGCATATTTCCTTGCCTTGTTCGCCCTCCCAAATTGCATCACCTCACACTTCTCAGGATTAAATTCCATTTGCCACTCCTCTGCCCATCTTACCAGCCCATCTATATCATCCTGTAATCTGAGGCTTTCCTCCTCACTATTTACAACACCACCAATTTTCGTGTCAGCTGTGAACTTACTGATGAGACCTCCTATATTCACGTCTAAATCATTAATGTACACTACAGACAGCAAGAGTCCCACCACCGATCCCTGCAGTACACCACGGGTCACAGGCTTCCACTTGCAAAAATAACCCTTGACCATCACCCTCTGCCTCCTGCCGCAAAGCCAATTTTGGATCCAATTTGCCAAATTGCCCTGGATCCCATGGGCTCTTACCTTCTTAACAAATCTCCCATGCGGGACCCCATCAAAAGCCTTACTGAAGTCCATATAGACTACTGCTTTACCCTCATTTACACCCCTAGTCACCGCCTCGAAAATAATCAATCAATTTAGTTAGACAGGAACTCCCCTTGACAAAGCCATGCTGACTATCCCTGTTAATCCCAGCCTCTCCACGTGGAGATTAATCCGCTCCCCCCGAATTTTTTCCAATGGTTTCCCTGCAATAAATTGCTTGTGACCCTTCGACCTCCTTTCTGTTAAGCTGTGACACTCTATCAGATCTTACAGTGGTGTAGGAGTGGCAACAGAGTTCCTGCCTCCCTTTTATATGATTTTGCAGGGTGGAAGATGAAGAGATGAAATGTGTGGTCAGGGATAGAGACAGAGTGAAAGAAACCCACCTTTAAAAAGGGAATTAGCAAAAGACTTTAAGATGAACAAGTTTCAGGAATATTGGAAATGGACAGGGGATTGGGATAATCAGAAGGACGAGGACATGGAGGGATTTGATCTCACGGTTGGAATATTAAAATTGTGGTGTTACTGGACCAAGAGCCAATGTCGGTCAGTGAGCACAGGGATGTTGGGTGAACAGAATTTGGTGTAAATTAGAAGATGGCAGCAGAGTTTTGGATGATCACAAGGTTACAGAGAGTAGAATGTGGGAATCAAGCCAGCAGTGTGTTAGAATAGTCAAATCTCGAGGTAACAAAGGCATGGATGAGGGTTTCAGCAGTCGATGAGCTCAGCTCTCTCTTTCTCTCTTTCTCCATCTCCCCCGCTCTCTCTCTGCCGCCCTCACTTGCTCTATCCCACGCTCAGAATCTTCAATGTTTCAATCAAGTCGCCCCTTACTCTTCTAAACAACAACTGATATAAGCCGAGCCTGTCCAGCCTTTCCTCATAAGATAGTCCGCCCATATTATTCTAATAAACCTTCTCTGAACTGCTTGCAACGCATTTACATGCTTCCTTAAATAAGGAGACCAGTACTGAACACAGAATTCCAGATAATGTCTCACCAATGCCCTCCCTTCCTTTGTATTCAATTCCACTCACAATAAGTGATAACATTATATTAGCTTTCCTAACTACTTTCTGAACCGACATACTAACCTAATGCAATTCATCCACCAGGACAGCCAGATACTCCTGCATCTCAGAGTTCTGCAATCCCTCACCATTCAGATAATATGCTTAGTTTAATTTCATTTTTACTACCAATATGGACAATTTCACATTGCCCCACATTCAACTCCATTTCCCAGATCTTTGCCTTCTCACTCAATCTATCCATGTCCGTTTGTAGCCTCCTGTGTCCTCTTCAGAACTTTGTTACGTCAACAGATTTAACAACCACATCTTCGGTCCTTTCATCTAATTCATTTAAATAAACTGTAAAAAGTTGAGGCCCCAGCACTGATACCTATGGCACACCTCTCGTTACATCCTGCCAACCAGAAATGTACCCATTTATGCCTGCTGTCTGTTTCCTGTTAGCTAACCAAACGTCTATCCATGGCAATGTCTTACCCCCTACATCATGAGCTTTTATTTTTCGCAATGACCTTTGATGTGGCACCTTATCAAATGCCTTCTGGAAATCTATGTACAGTACATCCACCAGTTCCCCTTTATCCACAGCACATGTTACTTCTTCAAAAAACTCCAGTTAATTCATTAAACGTAATTTCCCTTTCACAAAACCATGTTGACTCTGCCTAATCACCTTGAATTTTTCTACCTGCCCTGTTATAACATCTTTAATAATAGCTTCTAAAAAATCTAATCCACAGCCAGAAAGCCTTTCTCAAATGTCACAGATCGTTTCTCTACTGTGTTTATTCTGATTTTGTGCTGTATTTGAACCGCCACTACTCAATAAACTGCTTGTGACCCTTTGACCTCCTTTTGGGTAATCTCTGACCCTTGATCAGACCTTACAGTGCTTGGGAGAGGGAAGACAGACATCGGGATGATAGGCTTGGTTTACTTGGTTTGTGAGAAATAGTAAACTCAGTTGAGTGATGAATGAGTAGGAGATTTGGCAACAAAAAGAGTTTACACTCAATCAAACGTGTGTGTTCATCAATAAGAGCGTGGGTGGGGGGTGGGGGGTGGTTCTTTCAGAGAGTTTTGAATAAGTAAAGCCAGAAATACAATCTCACTAGCATATCACAGGAAATAGTCAATTGATAACCTGGTAGAGAAGAAAAACAGGCACACCTGGGGAGACGGACATCCTGAGGATTTTCGAGGTGTATGATTGTAATTACGATTTCATTCTCAATGGAATATTTGCGTATGTCCAGAAATGCAAATTTAAGCTAAAAAAAAAGGGCTGAGATAAGTTGGTCAATGGGGCACATCTGTGTACCTGAACAGAAAGTGCTGGAAATACTCAGTGGGTCTGGCAGCATCGGTGCAGAGAGAAACAGAGTTAATGTTTCAGATCTGTGACCCTTCATCAGAACTGGTAAACGTTAGAAATGTTGATGTACAAGCTGGAGATAGTGAGACCATGGACCTCCTGCTTTCCATTCCACACCCAATCCTTCACCCCAAACCTCCCCTTCTGATTTTATACTTTCCAATTATAACCCAATACTGCCAGCTTCCCAGTCACAGCAGCTTCAGGGGACAGAAAGAGAGCAGCAAAAGAGCAATAAAGCCCCATCGCTAGGTCTGACACTCACAGCCACCAGATCAAATACTTATAGTGCGTGTACCTTAGAGGCTGGTATCGAGTCAGAATCTGCACGTGGTGAGTCACCGAGTACGAGTGAGCTGCAGCCAGTCCAGGGGGAAAGGATAGTCCATGTGACAGATCACCGGAGGGTGTGGTTACAAACGAGTTATAATACACAGGACTCAGAAGTGAACATTGCTGAAGCTGCTGCCCATGTCGAGATGGTGCAGTCTGAATCCGAGTCCTCAAGGCCCATAGTTGTTCGAGGACGTCATGCAAGGGCATCTGCAGTCTCCCTCAGTGAAAGACAGCAGCCTTCCACCAGCCATGCTGCAGGCACTGGGAAACACTGTGTAGGAGCAGTAGGCAGGTTGAGGGAACCCACAAGACAGGGACTAAGGGAATACACAAGGGTGAATAGTTCAGTTTAGTTTGTATAATTGCATGTGTTGTTGGAGAAAGATGATCATGAAAAACATTTTGTTGGTGTTTATATTGCAGGATGCTTACCTCGAGGACGCTGTGATGGGGCATCTCAGATGGGTGTAATGGTGGAGAAGAGGGGGATCCATGGTGGGAAAGGGAAGTTGTCCTATGGGAACAGGAATCTTCGCAGCGTCTCTACGACAGCCTGTCCAGTTTGAAATCATCCAGGAAATATCCTCCCTGCCTCCTCCTCCTACTGAGGTTGCCTGCGGATTCCTGGTGCCAATGCCTGTGTCCTCATGATGGTGATGATGTGAAGGGTGCAGCAGAACACCATGAACTTGGACACCTGCTCCAGTATGTACTGGAGGGCTCCCCCCCAGCGGTTCAGACATCGGAAGCATTACTTCACCTTGTGGTTTTGTGTGGGGGAGGATAGTGTCTAGGGTTTAGATGTCATGAACCACATTCGGGTTCTGCATGGGTTCCCGATGTGTTGGGAACGGCTGAGTGTTTCAGAATGAAGGTATGGTGGCTGTTGCCAGGATAGTGGACATTTACCAAGATGATGTACTGGGCATTCTCACACACCAACTGTACATTGATGGAGTGAGAGTTCTATCATTTCCTGTACCTCTCCCCGTTGCCATGGGGATCCCGCAGAGAAACCTAGACCATCAGGAATCCCGCTATCATGACAAAGCCACGGGATCTCTCACCTGCTTCTCCCTGATGATGGAGCAGACAGTATAATTCACCTCACCCGACATAGATGACCTCCGTCGCACAGCAGATACATCAATGGACAACATAAAGAGAGATAATGGATACGTCACCCGCTCTTGATGGAAAGATCCCGATCAGAACATAATAACATAAGAACTAGGAGCTGGAGTAGGCAATTCAGCCCCTCAAGCCTGCTTTGCCATTCAATATGATCATGGCTGATCTCATCTCGGCCTCAACTCCACTTTCCTGCCCGTTCTCCATAACTCTTCAACCCATTACTAATTAAAAATTTGTCTATCTCCTCCTTAAATTTACTCAATGTCCCGGCATCTATTGCACTCCGGGTAGTGAATCCCACAGACTCACGACCCTTTGAGAGAAGAAATTTCTCTTCATCTCTATTTTAAATCCTTATCCCTTATCCTAAAACAATGACCTCTCAAACTAGGTTGCCCCACAAGAGGAAACGTCTTATCTCTGTCTACTTTGTCAATCCCCTTAATCATCTTATATACCTCAATTCGATCGACTCTCATTCTTCTAAACTCTAGACAGTAAAGGCATAAAGAGCTCAATCTCTCTTCATAAGACAAACCCCTCATCCATGGAATCAATCTAGAGACCCTCCTCTGATCTGCCTCCAATGCAACTACATCCATCCTCAAGTCAGGAGACTAAAACTATACACAATACTCCAGGTACGGTTTCATTAAGGCCTTGTACAGTTGCAGCAACACTTTCCTACTTTTATATTCTACTCCTTCAGCAAGAAATACCAAAATTCCATTTGCCTTCCTTTTCACCTGCTGTACCTGCAAACAAGCTTTCTGCGATTCATGCACGAGGACACCCAGATCCTTCTGCACCGAAGCACTCTGAAGTTTCTCTCCATTTAGATAATAATTTGCCTTTCTATTCTTCCGACCAAAATGGATAACCTTACACTTTTCCACATTAAACTCCATCTGCCAAATTTTGGATCATTCACCTAACCTATCCATATCAATTTGTAAATTTCTTATTTAATTATTGCAATTTACTATCACACCTATTTTAGTGTCATCTCCAACTTTGGCAACAGTACTTTCTATCCCTGCATCCAAATCATAAATATATATTGTAAATAGCTGGGGCCAAGGACCAAACCCTGTGGTACCCCACTAGTTACATATTGCCAACCAGAAAAAGACCCATTTATGCCGACTCTCTGTTTTCTGTTGGTTCGCCAATCCGCTATCAAAGTTAATAAATTGCCCCTAACCCCATGTGATCTTACCTTGTGTATTAACCTTTTGAGCAGCACCTTATCAAATGTCTTCTGGAAGTCCAGATATACTACATCTGCAGGATCCCCATTTTCCACTTTTCTTGTCACAGCTTCGAAGAACTCCAGCAAATTCGTCAAATAGGATTTACCCTTCATAAAACCATGCTGACTCTGATGGATTGCGTTTTGACTTTCTAAATATCCAGTTATTACTTCCTTAATAATGGGTTCTAACAATTTCCCAATGATAGATGTTTCCTACTTTCTGCCTTCCTCCCTTTCACCCAGTTCATTCCAAAGTTCAATGAGGAGGATGTGGCAGAATTATCCGTCACTTTTGAAAAGCTTGTAAAGCAACTGAAATGTCCGGCGGAGAGCTGGACACTGTTCTGACAAAACAAAGTAACAGGAAAATCCCATGAGATTTATTCACTATTGCCAGATGAAAGTTCATCAGATTATGAGATGACTAAAAATGCAATGCTGGGCGTACATGAGATAGTACCGGAAGTGTACCGTCAAACATTCCAAACCCTCCGAAAGCAGCCTGACTAAAGTGATCTCGAGTTTGAAAGAGTTAAGCAGCTTCCGAACACAGGGACATAGGAGCAGGAGTAGGCCATTCAGCCCATCGAGGCTGCTCCACCACTCAATATGACCATGGCTGATCATCCACTTCAATGCCTTTTTCACACATTATCTCCATATTCCCTTTTTGTCATTTGTAGTTAGAAATCTGTCAATCTATAGTTTAAACATACTCACCGACTGAGATTCCACATCCGTCTGGGATGCAGAATTCCAAAGATTCATAAATCTCTGAGTCAAGAAATTTCTCCTCATCTCTGTCCGAAGTGGCTTCCCCCTTATTTTGAAATTGTATCCATTAGTTCTAGACTCCGCAACCAGGGGAAATATCGTACACGCATTTACGCTGTTTATCTCTTTAATTATTTCGTTGGTTTCAATGAGATCCCGACACATTCTTTGAAACTCTAGAGAATACAAGCCCAGTTTCTCTCTTCATAGAACAGTCTCGCTATCCCGGGAACAAGTCTGGTGAACCTTCATTGCACTCCGTCTATGGCTATAATATTCTTCCTAAGGTAAGGGGACCCAAACTGCACACAATATTCCAGGTGTGGTCCAAGCAAGGTTCTATACACATGAAGTAAGACTTCACTACTCCTGTACTCAAATCATCTTGTGATAAAGGCTAACAGACCATTAGCATTCCGAATTGCTTGCTGGACTGCATGTTAGTTTTCAGTGACTTGCTGACACACGGGTCCCTCTGTACATCGACACTTTCTAGTCTCTTACTATTTAAGAAATACTCTGCACATCTGTTCCTCCTACCAAAATGGA
Source organism: Heterodontus francisci (assembly GCF_036365525.1). Lineage (NCBI taxonomy): Eukaryota > Metazoa > Chordata > Chondrichthyes > Heterodontiformes > Heterodontidae > Heterodontus > Heterodontus francisci. The sequence continues at coordinate 204,774 of NW_027140484.1, read as the reverse complement.
TAACGTCACATCTGTCCATATTATATTCCATCTGCCATGTTCTTGCCCAGTCACAATGTCTGTCCAAATCCCCTTGAAGACGCTTTGCATCTTCCTCACAACATACATTCCCACCTAGTTTTGTGTCATGTGCGAACTTGGAAATATTACATTTGGTCCCCACATCCAAATCATTGACATATATTGTTAACAGCTGGGGCCCAAGTACTGATCCTTGTGGTACACAACTAATCACAGCCTGCCAAAGTGAGAATGACCCGTTTCCTCCTACTCACTGTTTTCTGCCTGTTAACCAATCTTTAATCCATGCCAGTATATTACCTCCTATCCCATGTGCTTTAATGTTGCTAACCAACCTCCTGTGGGGGACTTTATCAAAATCCTTCTGAAAATCCAAGTATAACACGTCCACCGACTCCCCTTTATCAATTCTGTTAGTAACATCCCCAATAAAAACTCCAACAGGTTCGTCAAAGATGATTTCTCATTCATAAATCCATGTTTGCGATGCCCAAACAGATTATTATCCAACTGTCCATTTATCACATCCTTTAGAATACAGTCCCAGCATTTTCCCAACGACCGATGCACGAAAGCAGGTCGATAATTCCCTGTTTTTACTCTCCATCCCTGCTTAAATAGTGGGGTGACATTTGCTACCTTCCAATCTGCAGGAACCGCTCCAGAATCTATAGAATTTTTGAAGATAGTCATCAATGCAGCCACCATCTCCATAGCTATCTCTTCCCACACCCTGGAATGCAGAATATCAGATCCTGGGGCCTCATCAAACTTCAGCCCCATTAATGTCTCCAATGCAACATTCTTACTAATATTAATTTCCTTCATGTCCTCATTCTCCCTAATCCCTTGGATCTCTAATTCTGGAAATTTTCTTGCATCTTCCTCAATGAGGATAGACACAAAGTAATCATTTAGTTTCACTGCCATTTCTCTGTTCACCATTATAAATTCCCCTGACTCTGCCTGTATTGGACCCACATTTGTCTTCGCCAAACGTTTCATTTTTAGATAGCTATAGAAGATTTAAAGTCAGTTTTTGTGTTTACTTTTGACCAGTGGATACAAACACTCAAATTACAGCCCACAAATCTGAACCTTAGAGTGATGATCCATCTCAAGGAGTTCAAAAACTCGCTCTCCCGACCATTAAAACCCACAAAGAGGAACGAAAGGTTCAAAGAGCCAGGCAGGTTGCAATTCTGGCTGATGAATTTTCCCTTGTACACAAAGCCTTAACCCCAAAGGGAAACCCTCCCCTAGTCACCACAAAGACCCAAGAATAAAAGGTGGGAGGGTGATAGGAGCCCGATCAGCCTTGGGCAAGGAGGAAAAGCTGGACACCCAGGGGACCATCCTCAGGCCAAATAGGACGGCACTGAGAGCAGGAGTAATGGCCGAAGACCTGTGCGTTTCCATTGGAATAAGGCAGATCACCATCGAGCTGAATGCTGCAAGTTATGGGAAAACCTGTAGCATTAATCAGGGACCACCAGATCAGTGCAGGATAATGGGACCTGATGGAAAGCACAACAGATCAGGCTGTGCCTCCAACTCGGGAGTCAGACCCAGTAAACCCCGCAGAGAGTGTGGGAAAAATAAACAAAATCCCTGAGAGGTACCAGGAATTTGTATCCTAAGGAAAAGTGACCCCATACCCCTTGAGTGAGGCAAGTAAAACAATAGTCATACTCAAGGATACAGGGGCCACTCAATCCCTTCTGCTGGGAAAAAGAAAGTGCAGTGAATGCTAGAGCGTTAGTGAATGGTATCGGAAGACAATATCTGTCCATACCCTTATATCCGGTGCACTTGGAGTGTGACCCAGTTTCATGACCCTTTACCATGGGGATTGTACCTAGTTTACCGGGTGATGGGTCGAACTGCTCCTGGGTAATATTCTGACAGGGGAAAAGGTGGCAGCTTCCCCAGTAGTTCAAGAGAGACCAAAAGAGGTCCGGGAGACAGAGTAGTTACAGGAGAAGGTCCCGGACATTCTCCCTGATTGTGTGGTGACTCGGTCCATGGCCAAACAATCCCCTGAACTGACACTGCAGACGGATTACCTTACATTCTGGTTGTCTGACACCTTCTTCGGGAAGTTAGAGGAGACAAAGAATGTACTAAACAGTTCTTCCTTATTTGAGGTTCAACAACCCGACCCAGTGTTAAAAAATAGCACAGACTGTCCAAACCAAAACTGAAGCAGAGGGAGTTGCAGAGTGTTACTAGTTAAATAATGAGGTGCTGATGAGGAAGTGGCGACCTCCTCACAGAGCAGAGGATGAAGAGTGGACAGTGGTTCACCAGATAGTGGTGCCGCTGAGGTCCCTTAAAGAAATATTAAGAATGACCCACGACCTTCTACTGGATGGACATTTCGGTGTATGAAAAATCAAAGCCCGCAGAAGACACTATTTTGACTGGCCACAACTTCACAAAGATGTGGTGACGTTTTGTAAAACTAGTCACATGTGCTAAGTTGTGGGGAAGCCCCAACCTGCAATAAAGCCTGCACCCTAATTCACATACCAGCTTTTGGGGACCCCTTCAGCAGAGTGATGGTGGATTGTGGGGTCACCTGCTGAAAACAAAACGGGATACCAGTATCTTCTCACCATTATGGATGTGGTGACCCGATTCCCAGAGGCCTTTCACCCGAAGAACTATCCCTGCCAAGGCTGTGGTGAAGGGGCTAACCCAATTCTTTACCCGATATGGGCTGCCTGCTGAGATCCAGTCGGATCAGGACACACAGTTTATGTCCATTTTTTTAATAAGGTCATAGGTAATCTGGAGCACCGCAGCCTCACAGCTCCAGCGACCCGGGTTCGATTATGTTTACTGCTTTTGCGGAATGTGCAAGTTCTCCCTGTGACCGCGTGGGTTTTCACCAAATGATCCGGTTTCCTCCCACAGCCAAAGACTTGCAGGCTGATAGGTAAATTGGCCATTATAAATTGCCCCTAGTATAGGTTGGTGGGAGGGGAGTTGAGGGATGGTGGGGATGTGGTAGGAATATGTGATTAATGTAGGATTAGTATAAATGGGTGGTTGATGGTCGGCACAGACTCGGTGGGCCGAAGGGCCTGTTTCAGTGCTGTATCTCTAAATAAATAAAATAAGTAAATAAATAAAGTCCTCAGCCTACCATCCATAGTCACAAGGGGCTTTGGAGCGGTACTATCAGACCCTAAAGACAATGATCAGGACATACTGCTATGAGCAACCCCATGACTGGGACAAAGGGCTGGGATTTCTCCTGTTGGTTTCCAGGGACTTATCCAATGATTCCACTGGCTTTAGTCTCTTTGAATTAGTTTATGGACATGAGGTGAGGGGTTCCCTTAAACTAATCAAGGAGAGGTCTTTGGGACACAGGGATGAGTCGTCCATGTTAGACTACATTTCTATGCTTTGGGAGCACCTAAAGACCTCCCAGGCAGCTATGGAAAGGTAAGGAGACAGAAATGCCAAGGCTAAAACATTTCAGGACAGAGACCATGTATTGTTACTATTCCCACTGCAGGGTGAACCCCTGAAATCCCGGTTCAGTGGTCCATATCGAGTGGCAAAAGGAATAGTCAGGTACATTATTTAATTGACACTCCAGACCAAAGGCAAAAAGCAAAGGCTGTGGAGGGAATAGCCAAGTACAGATCTGTCAGGCAGTCAGGAGGGAAGGATTGGAAAGGGCGGTGAGAACAGGTTAGAGGAGGGCCAGGAGGATTCCAACTGGAACCCCCTACTCTCCGAATAGCCAACCCTGAAATGTGGGATCCATCAGACCCTACGCTCTCCTCCTTAAATGCAGGTCAAAGAGGCAGCCTAAAAAGGCTGCAAACAGCATTTACAGAAACGTGCAAGGACAAGGAAAGGTCCCAAAAAGGCATGTCAATGGTGAGGGAGATGCCTCACCTAGTCGAAGTGCCGCTGCAGAGTGCAGCGAAAGCTGGACAAAGACCTGCGAGCAGTAATGTCCCAGAGGACATAGGGTAGATAAAAAAAATGATTCTTCCCATAGTAAAGGGAAAAGTGAAGGGAACGTACCCTAAAGTAAACAGCACTTGGGTACCTCACCAGAAAGCTAAAAGTAAGGTCAGTGTGGATCTACCTGCTGAAGAACACAATGATCAGGTCCCAAACCCAAAGTTAATCAAACACAACAATTTCAAAGGCAAACCCAGCAAGAACAAAGGCCCAGAGGAAATCTCAGACACCTCACAGGGTCTAAAAAAACAATTTATTACACACTGTCTGTTTAGGGAGAAAGATTGTTAAGGTGCAGGAACCTGAGTAGTTAAAACTTCATTAGAGGAGAGAAAAGGTAAACAATGCAATCGTTGATGCATTGTCCAGCGTCGAACCCGACACATAACCATCCCAGACAAAACGCCAAAAAAGTTAAATCAGTACAGCTGTAACAGACAATGTCAGCTGCAATAATTCTAAGATTAATGTGTGAATTTGAGAAGTGATTATTGAGAATGCATGTATATTTCTTTCTTTTTCTTCCCACAGTTCTGAAATGAAATGTTCCCGTTATCACATTTCTTTCCATGTGCTGCGCTGGTGTTAAGATAACACAACATGCCAAATGAGGAATTTTAATTCATCGTTTGGAAACTTACACTAACCTTTTAATAGAAAAAATCCTACAGTTAACCTTGAAAAAACTGGCAGCCAAGATGGCCACCGTAATTGGCATCTGAAACACATTTTCACATTCTAAGGCCTACAACAGGAGACACATGTCTGATGAGCCTGGACCAATATCATTGGCTTGCTCTAGTGATTGAATTATCTAAGATTACATTCATTAACACCGCATGCAAGACTACCCTGACACATTGACTTTGAAAGAGCAAACTCCTCCATGTATAAATACTGGTATCCTGAGCCCTGGGGAGATAGAAGTTTCTAACCTTGAATCTCATTAGAAGGGTCCAGAGAATACACTGAGGCAGTCAGGAGACCTTCTGTCCATCTCTGTGAAAGCTGGGAGTTTCCCCTGGACAAAGACAGACAAGCCAATGATTCAAACTGTGAAGAAGCAGAAGGGCCGTGACCCCTCTCTCTCTCTCCATCTCTCTCTCCACCTAACATCACAAGTTTGAAAGCCACATGTGACTGCGGGCCCCTCAAGCCTACTTATTGCTGCAGACAGAGTAACCAGGGGAAGAAAGCCTCAAAGAAAATCCAGAGCAATGTGGACCAGCCACATACTGCACTTCGACAAGCAAAAGACTTCAAGAATATTACTTCAGCTGGAAGACCACGGAATCGCCCAACATTACAGAATGAGTTTTTTGAAATTTATTCAGGACTCAAATCCAACCACAAATTTACTTCTCACTCTGTAATCTATTTGAGTGTGTGTGATTCTCGTGTGACTGTGTGTGTAACTGTGTGTTCCGTTTTTTTATGATTTTATTCAGATCGGGTTTCTCTTGTTAAGTTTAATAAACTCACCTCTTTCATGTTTAAACTCAAGAGAACCTGTCCAATCGGTTTCTTCACCATCACACCAAAGGTAAGATGTAAAAGACTCACTGAGACGTTAAGCATATTCACTGTTTATAAAGGACAAACACTGTTGTGGTCAAATAAAGAAGAGCCACTCTGACCCCTCCTCACATGGCCATAACAATTGGCCGGGCTGGGGATGGAGAGAATATGGGGATGAACTCAGCTCAGCATTAAGTAGATACCAGAGGTTGTAAATTTCCTGATTCAGCCTGAGACAATGGCCAGCGAGGGGGATGCAGATCATGGACAGGGAATGGAGTTGTGACAGAAACGGAAGATAATGGTTTCAGTCTTCTCACGATTTAAATGGCAAGAACACTAAATCAGTGAAATATGGTTTATGAATCTAATAGTTGGATACAGAGACTTACCAGGGACACCAATAGTAGCGAGGATGGGATAGTAAATAAATTGACTCATCTTCAGAGCAAAATAGATCCGCTGTTCTAATGTTATCCAATAATAATCCGCAGTAAGATAGTCAAACCAATAGGATAAACTCCTGTCACTTGTTGTAACATTCCAATCTATTGTTCTCAGATTCTGACCCATTACTGTAACATTCCAATCTATTGTTCAGATTCTGATCTCTCCTCTCCCGCTCTCTGCAGCCCACGGATCCCTTTTAGTGCCGGAGCTGATGGTCCCGCTAACACTTTCGGAAAGCACATTGAAAGGAGTCCTGCATTAATAGAAGAGGGAAACCCTCCAGTGACACCATTAGGGTCCATGGAGACTGACATTATTTACAGTCAATGAACAAACAGGTTCAGTTAACCCCTTTCAATTCAACACTTTTTGTACCACATTAAAGTAGAACATTCACCCAGTCTGCATGGGTTTTGTGAGGGTTACTGAAGGAAGGAATGGTGGAAATGACAGAAGCACTGGACAAAATCTTTCAGTCCTCCTTGGATATGAGAGTGACGCCAGAGGTCTGGAGGATTGTCAATGTTACACCCTGTTTAAAAAGGAGAGGTTGGGTAAACCCTGTAACTATCAGTCTAATGTTGGTTGTTGGAAAATTCTAGAGGTCATAACCCAACACATAAATATATCCTGTTTGTAAAACACGGGATAATAAATGACAAGCAGCACGGAAAGGTTAATGAAATATCATTCCTGAAAATCTTCATCAAGTTCGTTGAGGACGTAACTGTGATTGTTTCATTAATATAATCATAGAAAGTTTAAGATACAGAAAGAGGTCATTTGGCCCATTGTGTCTGCACCGGCCGAAAAATGATCCACCTATTCTAATCCCATCTTCTAGCATTTGATCCATAGCCCTGCAGATAATGACACTTGAGGTGAACATCCAGATTCCTTTTCACTGAGTGGAGGGATTCTGCTTCAACTATCCTTTCAGGCAGTAATTTCCAGACTCTCACTATAAACAGGGGATGCAATACTGAACCCTGTGGAACGCCACTGTCAACAGTCCTCAGGTCAGTAAAATATCCGTCAACAACTACACTTTAATAAAAACAAGACATGCTGGAAATACTCAGCAGGTTTGGCAGCATCTGTGGAGAGAGAAGCAGAGTTAACGTTACAGGTCAGTGACCCTTCATCATTGACCTGAAACGTTAACTCTGCTTCTCCCTCCACAGATGTTGCCAGACCTGCTGAGTATTTCCAGCATTTCGTGTTTTTACTTCAGATTTCCAGCTTCCGCAGTATTTTGCTTTTATTATAACAATTACCCTTTGTTTCTTGCCACTGAGCCCATTTTGTATTTTTGGGTGGACAAGTTGCTCCTCAACTCCCCGCTAATCCTTCTACCAAGCACTTTAAGTTACTGCCCCCTAGTCACTGATCTCTCTGCTAAGGTGAATAGACTCTTCACCTCCACTCTATCCAGACCCAACAAAATTATGTCCATTTCAATCAGATCTCCCTTCAGCCTTCTCTGTTCCAAGTAGAACAACCCCAACCTGTCTAATCTTTCTTCATAGCTGCATTTTTCCAGTCCTGGCAAACATCCTTGTAAATCTCCTCTGTACCCTCTCTAGCGCAATTCCATCCTTTGTGTAATTAGGTGACCAGAACTGCAGAGTACTCAGGTTGTGGCCCAACCAATGATTTATACAGTTCCAGCATAACCTCACTGCTCTTGTATTCTATACCTCAGCTAATAAAGGAAAGGATTCCATATGCCTTCTTAACAACCTTATCGACCTGACCTGCTACATTCAGGACATCAGTGGACATTCTCTCCAAGGTCCCTCACTTCCGGTACACTTCTCAGTATTTTCCGATTGATCGTCTATCCCTTTGCCTTGTTTGACCTCCTCAATTACATTGTCTCATACTTAACCAGGCTGAATTCTATTTGTCACTTTTCTGCCATCAATATTTTCCTGCAGCCTAGCTATCCTCCTCGCTACCTACCGCACGGCCAATCTGTGTTCCATCTGCACACATCTTGATCATGCCCCCTACATTTACGTTCAAATCGTTAATATATACTGCAAAAAGCAGGGGACCCAGTACTGAGCCCTGTGGAACGCCACTGGAAACAGACCTCAAGTCAGAAAGTCACCCGTCAACAATTACCCTTTGTTTCCTGTCACTGAGCCAATTTTGTATCCAGCTTTCTGCATTTCCCTGGATTCCATGGGACTTTATTTGTTTTACCTAGTATGCCACATGGGACCTTGTCAAAAGCCTTGCCAAAATCCACGGAGACCATATCATCTGCACTACCCTCATCTATCATCCTTGCGACTTCTTCGAAAAATTCAATCAAGTTGGTCAAACAATATCTTCCCTTATCAAATCCATGCTGACTGTCCTTGATTGACCTGAGCCTTTCTAAGTGACAGTTTATCCTGTCTCTCAGAATACATTCCAATAATTGGCCCACTACTGAGGTTACACTGATTGGCCTGCAATTATTCGGTCTATCTCTTGCTCCATTTTTAAAGAGGTACAATGTTAACACTTCACCAATCCTCTGGCACTACACCTGTATCCAGTGAGGATTGGAAAATGATGGTCAGACCCTCTGCTATTTCCTCTCTCACTTCTTTTGACAGCCTGGAATACATTTCATCTGGCCCTGGTGATTTATCAACTTTCAAAGATGCTAATCCCATTAATACTTCCTCTCTCCCTATGTATATCACATCCAATAATTCACTCTCCTCCTCCTTAACCACAATATCTGCATCGTTCCCCTCTTTTGTTAAGAGAGATACAAAGTGCTCATTAAGAACCTTATCAACATCTTCCGCCCCTACTCATGTATATCCACTTATGTATATAGATTTTCAAACGGCCTGTGATCAACTGACATTTCATCGACTTGTCATGACATGGATTAATGTGACATTGATAGTGTTGATATTTCATAGACTTGTCATGACATGGATAAATGTGACAGTGATAGTGTGGATATTTCATAGACTTGTCATGACATGGATTAATGTGACAGTGATAGTGTGGATATTTCATAGACTTGTCATGACATGGATTAATGTGACATTGATAGTGTGGATATTTCATAGACTTGTCATGACATGGATTAATGTGACATTGATAGTGTGGATATTTCATAGACTTGTCATGACATGGATTAATGTGACAGTGATAGTGTGGATATTTCATAGACTTGTCATGACATGGATTAATGTGACAGTGATAGTGTGGATATTTCATAGACTTGTCATGACATGGATTAATGTGACAGTGATAGTGTGGATATTTCATAGACTTGTCATGACATGGATTAATGTGACAGTGATAGTGTGGATATTTCATAGACTTGTCATGACATGGATTAATGTGATAGTGATAGTGTGGATATTTCATAGACTTGTCATGACATGGATTAATGTGACAGTGATAGTGTGGATATTTCATAGACTTGTCATGACATGGATTAATGTGACAGTGATAGTGTTGATATTTCATAGACTTGTCATGACATGGATTAATGTGACAGTGATAGTGTGGATAATTCATAGACTTGTCATGACATGGATTAATGTGACAGTGATAGTGTGGATATTTCATAGACTTGTCATGACATGGATTAATGTGACAGTGATAGTGTGGATATTTCATAGACTTGTCATGACATGGATTAATGTGACAGTGATAGTGTGGATATTTCATAGACTTGTCATGACATGGATTAATGTGACAGTGATAGTGTTGATATTTCATAGACTTGTCATGACATGGATTAATGTGACAGTGATAGTGTGGATATTTCATAGACTTGTCATGACATGGATTAATGTGACATTGATAGTGTGGATATTTCATAGACTTGTCATGACATGGATTAATGTGACAGTGATAGTGTGGATATTTCATAGACTTGTCATGACATGGATTAATGTGACATTGATAGTGTGGATATTTCATAGACTTGTCATGACATGGATTAATGTGACATTGATAGTGTGGATATTTCATAGACTTGTCATGACATGGATTAATGTGACAGTGATAGTGTGGATATTTCATAGACTTGTCATGACATGGATTAATGTGACAGTGATAGTGTGGATATTTCATAGACTTGTCATGACATGGATTAATGTGACAGTGATAGTGTGGATATTTCATAGACTTGTCATGACATGGATTAATGTGACAGTGATAGTGTGGATATTTCATAGACTTGTCATGACATGGATTAATGTGACAGTGATAGTGTGGATATTTCATAGACTTGTCATGACATGGATTAATGTGACAGTGATAGTGTGGATATTTCATAGACTTGTCATGACATGGATTAATGTGACAGTGATAGTGTGGATATTTCATAGACTTGTCATGACATGGATTAATGTGACAGTGATAGTGTGGATATTTCATAGACTTGTCATGACATGGATTAATGTGACATTGATAGTGTGGATATTTCATAGACTTGTCATGACATGGATTAATGTGACAGTGATAGTGTGGATATTTCATAGACTTGTCATGACATGGATTAATGTGACATTGATAGTGTGGATATTTCATAGACTTGTCATGACATGGATTAATGTGACATTGATAGTGTGGATATTTCATAGACTTGTCATGACATGGATTAATGTGACAGTGATAGTGTGGATATTTCATAGACTTGTCATGACATGGATTAATGTGACAGTGATAGTGTGGATATTTCATAGACTTGTCATGACATGGATTAATGTGACAGTGATAGTGTGGATATTTCATAGACTTGTCATGACATGGATTAATGTGACAGTGATAGTGTGGATATTTCATAGACTTGTCATGACATGGATTAATGTGACAGTGATAGTGTGGATATTTCATAGACTTGTCATGACATGGATTAATGTGACAGTGATCGTGTGGATATTTCATAGACTTGTCATGACATGGATTTATGTGACAGTGATAGTGTGGATATGACACTGACTCAGGGACAGAAAGCAGAGATAAGTGGTGAACAGTCATTGTTCAGACTGGATGTGGAGGGGAGTATACAGTACTGCTTCTCAGGGTTGGATTCACTCAGCGTGATATCAAGAAACGATTGAAGGCACGGGATACTGCAAAGGCTATGGGCCCTGACAATATTCCTGAAATAGTACTGAATACCTGTGCTCCAGAACTTCCGTTCCCCCATCAAACTGTTCAAGTACAGCTGCAACATTGGCATCTACCCGTCAATGTGAAAAATTGCCCAGCTATTTCCTGTACACAAAAAGCAGGACAAGTCCAACCCGGCCAATTACCGCCCCATCAGCCTATTCTCAATCATCAGTAAAGTGATGGAAGGTGTCTTCGACAATGCTATCAAACAGCACTTGCTTAGCAATAACCTACTTAGTGACGTTCAGTTTGGGTTCCGCCAGGGTCACACAGCTCCTGACCTCATTACAGCCTTGGTTCAAACATGGACAAAGGGGCTGAATTCAAGAGGTGACTGCCTTGACATCAAGGCAGCATTTGACTGAGTATGGCATCAAGGAGCCAGAGCAAAAATGGAGTCAGTGGGAATCAGCGGGAAATCTCTCTGCTGGTTGGAGTCATACCGAACGCAAAGGAAGATGGTTGTGGTTGTTGCAGGTCAATCATCTCAACTCCAGGACATCACTGCAGGAGTTCCTCAGGGTAGTTTCCGAGACCCAACCATCTTCAGCTGCTTCATCAATGACCTTCCTTCAATCACAAGACCAGAAGTGGGGATGTTGGCTGATGATTGCACAATTTTCAGCACCATTCGTGACTCCTCAAATACTGAAGCAGTCTGTGTAGAAATGCAACAAGACCTGGACAATATCAAGGCTTGGGCTGCTAATTGGCAAGTATCATTCGCACTGCACTAGTGCCAGGCAATGACCATCTTCCACAAGAGAGAATCTAATCATCTCCCTTGACATTCAATGACATTACCAAAGCTGAATCCACCACTATCAACATCCTAGGGGCTACCATTGACCAGAAACTGAACAGGAGTAGCCATATAAATACCATGGCTCAAAGAGCAGGCCATAGGCGAGGAATGCTGAGGCGATTAACTCACCTCCTGACTCCCCAAAGCCAGTCCACCATCTAGAAGGCACAAGTCAGGAGTGTGATGGAATACTCTCCACCTGCCTGGATGGGTGCAGCTCCAACAACACTCAAGAAGCTCGGCACCATCCAGTACAAAGCAGCCCGCTTGATTGGCACCCCATCCACGACATTCACTCCCTCCACCACCGAAGCACAGTGGCAGCAGTGTGTACTATCTACAAGATGCACTGAAGCAACACACCAAGGCTCCTTAGACAGCACCTTCCAAACACACAACCTCTACCATATAGAAGGGCAAGGGCAGCAGATGTATGGAAACACCACCACCTGCAAGTTCCCCTCCAAGCCACACACCATGCTGATTTGACACTATCTTGCCGTTCTTTCACTGTCGCTGGGTTAAAATACTGCAACTTCCTTCCTAACAACACTGTGGGTGTACCTACCCCACATGGACTGCAGTGGTTCAAGAAGGCAGCTCACCACCACCTTCGCATGGTCAATTAGAGATGGGCAATAAATGCTGGCCTGGCCAGCGATGTCCAGAACCCATGAATGAATTTTTTAAAATGATGCCAGCGAAGTAAAGGGCTGTAAATGTTACACCCTGTTTAAAGAAGGAGAGGTTTGATAAGCCTTGTAACTATCAGTCTGATGTTGATTCATGGAAAATTCTGGAGGCCATAACCCAGCACAAAAATATTTCTTACTTGTAAAATCATGTCTTAATAAATGACAAGCAGCAGGGATAGCTTCATGGAAAATCATCTCTGATAACCTTGATAGTTTGTTGACAGAATTGGGAGTGTTAACGAGGATAGCGTGTTTCGTGTTGTAGAATCATAGAATCGTAGACAATTTAAGGCACAGAAAGAGGCAACTTGGCCCATCGTGTCTGTGCCAGCCGAAATGTTATCCACCTATTCTAATCCCACATTCCAGCACTTGATCCGCAGCCCTGCAGATTATGACACTTGAGGTGCACATCCAGACTCCTTTTGAATGAGTCGAGGGTTTCTGCCTCAACCATCCTTTCATGAAGTGAGTTACAGACCCTCACTAAAAGCATGGCACCCAGTACCGAGCCCTCTGGAACACGACTGGTAACAGTCCTCCAGTCAATACCCGTCAACAATTACCCTTTGCTTCCTGTCACCGACGCAATTTTTTATTTCTGGGTGAGCATGTTTTTCCTCAACTCCCTTCTGAAAGTTCTACCAATCACTTTAAATCTATGTCCCCTAGTCACTGACATTTCCGCTAACGTGAATAGACCCTTCACCTCCACTCAATCCAGGCCCCACAAACTGTTGTTCATTTCAATCAGATCTCCCCTCAAGCCTTCTCTGCTCCATGAAGAACAACCCCAGCCTATCCAATCTTTCCTCATAGCTGCATTTTTCCAGTCCTGGCAACATCCTCGTAAATCTCCTGTGAACCCTCTCTAGTGCAATTACATCCTTTCTGTTACCAGAACTGCACACAGTATTCAAGTTGTGGCCTAACCAATGATTAAGACAGTTCCAGCATAACCTCCCAGCTCTTTCATTCTATACCTCAGCTAAAAAGGGAAGTGATTCCATATGCCTTCTTAACTGCCTTATTGACCTGTCCTGCTATCTTCAGGGATCTGTGGGCATTCACTCCAAAGTCCCTTACTTCCTCTACACTTCTCAGTATTGTCCTAGTAATCGTGTATTCCTTTGCTTGTTTGAGCTCCCCAATAGCATCACCTCACACTTATCCAGGTCGATTCCCATTTTTCTGCCCATCTGACCAGAACGTCAATATCTTCCTGCAGCCTACAGCTATCCTTCTCGCTATCCACCACATGGCCAATCTTTGTGTCGTCTGCAAACGTCTTGATCATACCCCCTAAATTTATGTCTAAATCTTTAATATAGACCACAGAAAGCAGGGGACCCATTACTGAGCCCTGTGGAATGACACTGGAAACAGTCCTCCAGTCGCAAAAATACTTGTCAATAATTACCCTGTGTTTCCTGCCACTGAGCCAATTGTGTATCCGCCTTGCTGCATTTCTCTGGATGCCATGGGATTTTATTTTTTGAACCAGTCTCTCATGTGGGACCTTGTCAGAAACCTTACTAAAATCCATGTAGACCACATCAACTGCACTACCCTCATCTATATTCCTTGTAACAGCTTCAAAAAATTCGATCAATTTGGTCAAACAAGAGAGTCACTTAACAAATCCATGCTGACTATCCTTGATAAACCTGTGCCTTTCTAAGTGACAGTTTATCCCGTCTCTCAGAATAGATTCCAATAATTTGCCCACTACTGAGGTTAGACTGAGTGGCCTGACATTATTCAGATTATCCTTCACTCCATTTTTAAACAGAGGTACAACGTTAGCAATTCTCCAATCCTCCGGCACCACAACTGTATCTAGTGAGATTGGGAAATGATGGTAGGCAGACCCTCTGCTATTTGCTCTCTTGCTTCTTTGAACAGCCTGGGGTACATTTCATCCGGCTCTGGTGATGTTTCAACTTTCAAGGATACTAATCCCATTAATACTTCCTCTCTCCCTATGTTTATCATATCCAATAATTCACACTCTTCCTCCTTAACGACAATATCTAAATCCCTCCTCTTTTCTGAAGACATACGCAAAGTGCTCAATAAGAACCATACCAATATCTTCCACCCTTATACAAAGGTTATCTTTCTGATCTATTATGGGTCCTACTCTTCCCTTAGTTATCCTCTTCCTCTTAATGTATTAAGAAAACATCTTTGAGTTCACCTTGAACTTGCCAATATTCTTTCATGCCCTCACTTTCCTTTCCTAACTTCCTTTTTGATTTGACCCCTCCACTTTCTATACTCCTCTCGGCTTTCTGCAGTATTAAGTTCTCAGTGTCGGACAGAAGCTTTCCTTTTCTGCGTTATCCTACCCTGTCGGCTCCTTGACAGCCATTGGACTCGAGATTTGGCCCCCTCACCCTTTTTCTTTGTGGGAACATGTTTATCCTGAACCTCTGTAATCTCCCCTTTGAATGCCTCCCACTGCTCTGAGACTGAACTACCTTCAAACAGCTGTTCCCAGTCCACTTTCGCTCCTCAGTTTAGTAATATTCGCCTTTCCCCATTGAGAACTCTAACTCCTGATATATCTCCTGTCCTGTTCCATAATTAAGTTAAAACTAACTGAATTATGATCACTCCCACCAAAATGCTCTTCCCTGCCACTCCTTCCACATGCCCATCTTCATTTCCTAAAACAATGTCTAAAACTGCACCCTCTGTTGTTGGACTTGCTACATCCTGGCCAAAAACGTTCTCCTGAATGCACCTCAAGATTTCTGTTCCCTTAATTATTTTCATACTAAAATTATCCCAGTTAATATTGGGGTAATTAAAATCCGCTACTATTACTGCCCTATTGTTCTTGCACTTCTCAGAGACTTGCCTACATATCTGCTCTTCTATCTCCCTCGGACTGTTTGGCTGACGGGATCACACTCCCAGCAGTGAGATTGCCCCTTTTTGGTTCCTTAGCTCAATCCATATCGCCTCAGTTGATGAACCTTCCAACATATCATCCCTCCTCACAGCTGTAATAGATTTCTTGACCGAAATTGCCACTTCCCCTCCTTTCTTATCCCCCTCCCTATCGTGTCTGAAAACCCTGTAACCAGGAACGTTGAGCTGCCATTCCTGTCCCTCCTTCAGCTATGTTTCTGTGATAGCTATGATATCATACTGCCACCTGTCCACCTTGCCCTCAGCTCATCTACTTTATTTGCTATACTCCTTGCATTGAAATAGATACCCTTGAGCACAGCCAAACACTTAAAAAAAATTCTAACCCTCTTTTCCTCTGTTTTCTAGACTCATCCATTAATTTTCTGCCTTCTATTTTCATTTCAGGTTTTGTCCCAACTGAGTCTACCCTCAGGTCCCCACCTCCCTGCAAAACTAGTTTATACCCTCCCCGACAGCACTAGCAAAACATTCTGCAAGTAACTCAGTCCCGGCTCCAATCAGGTGCAACCAGTCAGGCCTGTGCAGGTCCCATCTCCTCCAGAGCCGGTCCCAATATCCAGGAATCTGAAGCCCTCCCTCCTGCACCGTCTTCCCAGCCACGCATTCATCTGTTTTAGTTTTCTATTTCTATACTCAGCTGTGCATGGCACTGGGACTAATCGAGAAGTTACTACTTTGAGGTCCTGCTGGCTAATTTCTTCCCTAGCTCCATAAATTCTGACTGCAGGACGACATTCCTCTTTCTACCTCTGCTGCTGGTTCCAATGTGGACCATGACTGCTGGTTGTTCCCCTTCTCCTTCAGGATGCTCTGCAGTCGCTCAGTGACATCCTTGACCCTGGCACCAGGGAAGCAGCACACCATCCTCGATTCGCGTCTGTGGCCACATAAACGCCTGCCTGTTCCCCTGACTACTGATCACTTTGGCTCTTCCAGTCATCCCTCTACCCCGATCTGCAGCTCTGCCACCCGTGTTGACACTTTCTTCAGTATTCTGAACTGAATACCTGTTGGAGAGTGAGATGCACTCAAGGCTTTGCAGCACTACCTGCCTGATTCTTTTTGACTGTCTGGGGATCACCAATTCCTTCTCTCCCTGCATAATCTTCAGCTGTTGGGTGACCACATCTATAAACATGCTAAAGCTGAATAATTTGGTGTATTAGAAGGAAGAATGTGCAGGATTATGGGAAGAAGGCAGGGAATGGGATTAGGTGAATTGCTCATTCGGAAAGGCGACGCAGACACGTCGGACTGAATAGTTCCTTTTGTGCTGTAATAACACTGTGATGGGGCGTCTCAGATGGGTGTAATGGTGGAGAATGGGGGATTCATTGTGGGAAAGGGAAGTTGTCCTATAGGAAACTGAATCTTAGCAGGGACTCTCCGACAGCCTGTCCTGGTGGAAGGCATCCAGAAAATATCCTCCCTGCCTCCTCCTCATTCTCCTGAGGTGGCCTCCGGATTCCTGCTGCCAATGCCTGTGTCCTCGTGATGGTGATGATATGAAGGGTGCAGCAGAACACCATGAACTTGGGCACCTGCTCCAGTGTGTACTGGAGGACTCCCCCCGAACGGTTCAGACATCGGAAGTAAAGCTTCATCACACCGATGGTCAGTTCCACCATGTTCCTGGTGACTCCATTGCATACATTTTGCACATGTTAATTGTGTGCGTTTGTTTGGTGGTGGGAGATGATTTGGGGTTGTAGAAACATGAGTTGGGTCTAGAGGGGGTTTTCCTTTGTCTCCGAGGAGCCGCATTCTTGTTCTGCATGGAGACCCACAGTGTTGGGACCGGTTGACTGCTTCAGAATGAAGGTATGGTGGCTGCTGCCACGATAGTGGACATTCACCAACATGATTTACTGGGCATGCTCACACACCAACTGTCCATTAATGGAGTGAGAGTTCTTTCAGTTCCTGTACCTCTCCCCGTTGACATGGAGACCCCGCAGAGCCACCTACACCATCAGGAATCCCGCTATCCTGACAAAGCCACGGGATCTCTCATCCTGCTTCTCACTGCTGAGGGAGAAAATGATGACATAGATGGTCATCCTCACCTCCCAGAATTATCAATGTACAACACACAGGCCTAGTAACTACTGGTCAGTTAGTGTAACATCAGTGGTGAGTAAGGTTTTAGAAACAATGATCAGGGAAAAAGGACAACACACACTTGGAGAGGTTTGAGTTAATTAGGGAGTGTCAGCACGGATTTCTAAAAGGCAGATTATGCTTGATGGGCTAATTGAATTTATTTCGATGATCAGAGAAGGTTGATGAAGGGGATGTGGTGGATGGTGCCTTCCTGGATTTTATGAAAGTATTTGATTAAGAACCACACACAAGTTTGGTTAACAAAATTGAAGCTCATGGAATAGCATCTAATTGGATCAAAAACTGTCCAAAGGACAGCAAAAAGAGAAATGTGTTAAATGGTTATTTTTCAGACTGGAGGATGGTCGACATTGATGTTTCACAATGGTCAGTGCTAGGACCACAGTTGTTTTTTTTTTGCCGTATAAAAATGACACGAATCTTGGAATACGGAGTAGAATTTATATTTTTTCTGATGATTGCAACCTTGGAGGAGTGGAGAACAGTGAGGGTGATACAAACCACCTACAACATGATATAGATAGGCTAGCAGAATGGACATAGAAGTGGCAGCTAGAATTTAATAAAGAGTAGTGTGAGGTAATGTATTTTGTCAGAAAGAATAGGAAGACAACATAGACTTAATGACACAGTTCAAAAGATTGTGCAGGAACAGAAGGACCTGGGGCTCCATATGCATTGATCTTTGAAGGTGGCAGGACATATTAGCAGAGTGTTTCGCAAAACATATCAGATCTTGGGCTTCATCATTAGAGGCAAATATACAAAAACAGGGCGGCTTAGCTGAAACTTTACAAAGCTTTGGTGAGACCCCAACAAGAGAACTGTGCCCTGTTCTGTTCACCAGACTGTAGGAAGGATGTGAAAGTCCTTGACAGGGTGCGGAGGAGATTTACCAGAATGATTCCAGGGATGGGAGTTTAGGTACAAAGTGAGTTTGGAGAAGATGGAGTTGTTCTCCTGGTGTAAAGGAGATTGAGAGAGATTTGATAGAGGTGTACATGATTATGATAGACTTAGATAACATAGACAAGGAAAAACTGTTCCCATTAACTGATGCAACGCGGACTAGGGGGCACAGATGGAAGGTTTTGGTTAACATATGCAGGGGAATATGAGGAGGAACTTTTTTACTCAGTGGATGGTAATGAGCTGAAACTCACTGCCCATGAGGATGCTGGAAGCCGAGACAATCAAAGATTTCAAAAGGAAACTGGAGGAAACCTGAAGGAAATGAACTTGCAGGGATACGGGGATTGAGCGGGGGAGTGGGGCTGACTGGATTGTTGCACAGAAAGCCGGCAGTGAGGGGCTGAATGGCCTCTTTCTGTGTTGTAAATGACTCCATCAATTTCTACCACTCTATGTTGGATATGTCAACTGCTCCTGCCTGTAAATATCCAGATACATAGAAGTTCAATGAAACTGTGAGCTTAACAACCACTGACAGCTCCGTCCTCACCCTGGTGAGAGGCTCCAGGTTGTGTTACAGGAGGCGACACAGCTCTGTGACCACCTCCTTATTGAATCAGAGTCACCTCACACATTGCTCCTGGGTTAGGGGTAGGTAGGAGAAGTGCTCTTGGAGCACCCGGGATGGGCAGGGAAGAGCCCTCTCCTCCTCTCTCTTTACAGAGCTTCCCCTCTCCGCAGCATCTGCTCCATTTGTTGGTCATGTTACAGACCCAGAGACACTGTAACTACAGTCCCCATACGTCGTCCAGAGTTGGGTCACCAAATCCTCTCTACACAAAGAACTAAGAACAAAGAAAATTACAGCACAGGAACAGGCCCTTCGGCCCTCCAAGCCTGTGCAGATCCAGATCCTCTATCTAAACATGTCGTCTATTTTCCAAGGCTCTGTATCTCTTTACTTCCTGCCCATTCATGTATCTGTCCAGATACATATTAAAAGACGCTATCGTTCCCGCGTCTACCACCTCCGCTGACAACGCGTTCCAGGCACCCACCATCCTCTGCGTAAAGAACGTTCCACGCATATCCCCCCTTAACTTTTCCCCTCTCACTTTGAACTCGTGACCCCTAGTAAAACTTTTCCCCTCTCACTTTGAACTCGTGACCCCTAGTAATTGAATCCCCCACTCTGGGAAAAAGCTTCTTCCTATCCAACCTGTCTATCCCTCTCATGATTTTGTACACCTCAATCAGGTCCCCCCTCAACCACTGTCTTTCTAATGAAAATAATCCTAATCTACTCAACCTCTCTTCATAGCTAGCGCCCTCCATACCAGGCAACATCCTGGTGAACCTCCTCTGCACCCTCTCCAAAGCATCTACATACTTTTGGTAATGTGGCGACCAGAACTGCATGCAGTATTCCAAATGTGGCCGAACCAAAGTCCTATACAACTGTAACATGACCTGCCAACTCTTGTACTCAATACCCCGTCCGATGAAGGAAAGCATGCCGTATGCCTTCTTGACCACTCTATTGACCCTCGTTGCCTTCTTCAGGGAACAATGGACCTGAACACCCAAATCTCTCTGTACATCAATTTTCCCCAGGACTTTTCCATTTACTGTATAGTTCACAAATGTCCCTGAATGTCTGCAGCAGCTCACAACACAACCTCCAGAAAAACATCCACAACACCTCCACTAACTTTACAATAGCAGGAGTAAGTCAAAAGCCTGTAAACTAGATGCCTGGTCGTTTTAAATAACACCGGAGGGGTTTCCTTTTGCTACTGAATGTATGTTCAGCGGTCAGTGGACATGCACAGAAAAAGTTTAAAGAAGTACATCAAAGCTGCTGGTATGGTACATTGACATCACTTTCAAATCCACCCTCAAAGGAACAACACATACAAGGTACAATTGAGCTCGAGCCCTGCGCAGCTTGGGACACTGTGCAGGGCATAGTAGAGGTGGCCGGCTGTGAAGACCACGCTGACAGCACATAGATGATGTGACTGGGCTGGAGCCCCGCTCAGCATGGGATATTGTGCAGACCGCACCGTAAGTGGCCGGCTGTACGATTCACATCTCTTTTTGGATCCCAATTCTGTACCGTCAGCAGCAGTCTTGCTGCAGAGTCTAAAATCGTGGCTCGGAACAGATACAGAGGGAAAGAAATTCACTTTACAAGGAGAACTGAAAAAAGATTGAAGTCGAAAGATTTGCAGGAATATATGAATTGGAGAGGGGAAAGTGAATAAATGGAAGGGTGAGCCATGGAGAGATTCAAACACAAGAATGAGAATGTTAAAATTAAGGTGCTGCCAGACCGGGAGCCAATGGAGATCAGTGAGCACAGGGGTGATGGGTGATCGGGATTTGGTGTGAGTTCGAATACAGGCAGCAGAGTTCTGGATGGGCTGTGGTTTATGGAGGTTTAGAACTGTGAGGGTGAACAAGGTGGAATTGGAAAAGTCAACTGTGTATTTAACAGTGATGCGGATGAGGGTTTTTGCAGTAGATGGGCTGAGGCAGAGGTGGAGTTGGGTGATATCATAGAGGTGATATTAGGCATGGTTAGTGATGGAAAGAATATGGAGATGAACTCAGCTCAGGTTCAAATATAACAAAGAAGTTGTAGACTGTCTGGTTGAGCCTCAGATATTGGGCAGGGTGGAATATGTGCCTCCCAGATAGGTGATGGAGTTTGTGATGGAGACCAATGACACTGGCTTCAGTCTTCCCAAAATGTACATAACAGAACAGTTTTTCAGTGAAACAGGGTTTACTGATCTCCTGGCCTGAAATAGAGACAGCAACAGCAGCAAAGATGAGAGAGTAAATGACAAGAACTGTAATACAGTTGACAATGGTTTATAGAGCAAATAGCTGAAGATATTCACCAGGCATAACAACGGCAGCAAGAAGGGCAGAGTAAATTACAGGAGCAGTAATGCAGTTAAACATGCTTTAAAGGATTTATAGCTAGATAGAGAGACTTACCAGGGACACCAATAATAGCCAGGATGGGATAGTAAACATATTGAATAATCTTCAGTGCGAGATAGATACGAGAGTTTAATGAGTACCGATCATAATATGTAGAAAGGGAGTAAAGATCCGAGGATAGACTCCTGTCCATTGTTGTAACATTCCAATCTATTGTTCTCAGATTCTGACCCATTATTGTAACATTCCAATCTATTGTTCTCAGATTCTGACCCATTGCTGTAACATTCCAGTCTTTTGTTCTCAGATTCTGATCTATCCTCTCTCTATCTCTCTGGAGCAGCTGATCTCTGTAAGTGCCGGGGCTGATGTTCCCACTGACATATGGAATAACACATTGAAAGAAGCCCCTTATTAATAGAAGATGGAAAACGTCCAGTGACACAATTAGGGTCCATGGAGACTGACATTAATTAAAGTCACGGAACAAACATATTCAGTTAACCCTTTTCAATCCAACACTTTTTGTACCACAATAAGTTGAACATTTACCCAGTCTGGATGGGATGCATGATGGTTGCTGAGGGAAGCAATGCTGGAAATAGCAGAGGCACTGGCCAGAATCTTCCAATCCCCCTTGGATATGGGCGGGATGACAGATTTCCACAGGCTCACCACCCTCTGGGTGGAGAAACGTCTCTTCATCTCAGTCCTGAAAATTTTACCCCATATACTTAGATTATGACACCTGGTTCGGGAGTCTCCACCATCGGGAACATCCTTCCTGCATATACCCTGTCAAGCCATGTTAGAATTTTATAGGTTTCGATGAGATCCCTCCTCACTCTTCTGAATTCCAGTGAATATAGTCCTAACCGACTCAATCTCTCCTCATACGACAGTCCTACCACCCCAGGAATCAGTCTGGTAAAACTCTACTGCACTCCCTCGATAGCAAGGACATCCTTCCTCAGATAAGGAGATCAAAACTGCACACAATATTCCAAGTGCAGCCTCACCAAGGCCCTGTATAATTGCAGCACAACATCCCTGCTCCTGTACTCGAATCCTGTCTCTTTAAAGGCCAACATAACATTCGCCTTTTTCTACCGCCTGTTGCACCTGCATGTTTACCTTCAGTGACTGGTGTACGAGAACACCCAGGTCTCGTTGCATATTCCCCTCTCTCAGTTTATAGCCGTTCAGATAATAATATGCCTTCCTGTTTTTGCTAGTAAAGTGGATAACTTCACATTTATCCACATTATACTGCATCTGCCATGCATTTGCCCACTCACTCAAATTGTCCAAATCACCCGGAAGCCTCTTTGCATTCTGCTCACCACTCACCCTCACACCTAATTTTGTATCAGCTGCAAATCTGGAGATATTACATTTAGTTTCCTCATTTAAATCATTAATATATATTGTGAATAGCTAGGGCCCCAGCTCCAATCCCTGCGGTACCCCACTAGTCACTGCCTGCCATTCAGAAAAAGATCCGTATGTTCCAATGCTTTGTTTCCTGTCTCCCAAACAATTTTCTATCTATCGCAATACACTACCCCCAATCCCATGTGCTTTAATTTTACACGCTAAACCCTTACGTGGAACTTTATCAAAAGCCTTCCGAAAGTGCAAATAAATCACATCCACTGGCTCCCCCTCATCAACTCTACTAGTGACATCCTCGAAGAATGCTAGTGGATTTATCAAGCATGATTTCCCTTTCATAAATCCATGCTGACTCTGTCCGACTCTACCACTGTTCTCCAAGTGCTCTGCTGCAAAATCTTTGATAATGGACTCCAGGATTTTCCCCACGACCGATATCAGGCTGACTGGTCTACAATTTCCAACTTTCTCTCTACCTTCCTTTTTTAACAGTGGGGTAACATTAGCTACCTTCCAATCTGTAGGAACTGTTCTAGAGTCCATAGAATCTTGGAAGATGACCACCAATGCATCCACTATTTCTCGGGCCACTTCCTAAGTACTCTGGGATGTAGATTACTAGGCCCTGGGGATTTATCTGCCTTCAATACCATCGACTTCTCCAACACCATTTCTCTACTAATACTGATTTCTTTCAGTTCCTCTCTCTCACTAAACCCTGTATTCACCAACATTTCTGGTATGATATTGGCGTCCTCCTTTGTGAAGACAGAACTAAAGTATGCATTTAGGTGGTCAGCCATTTCTTTGTTTCCCAGAATAAATCCCCCTGTTTCTGACTGTAACGGACCTGCATTTGTCTTCGCCAATCTTTTCCGCTTCACATACCTATAGATTCGTTTACAGTCAGCTATTATGTTCCCCGCAAGCTTAATCTTGTACTCCATTTTCCCCTTCTCAATGAATCCCTTGGTGCTCCTTTGCTGAATTTTAAACTGCTCCCAATCCTCAGGTCTGTTGTTGTTTTCCTGGCAAATTTATATGCCTCTTCCTTGGATCTAACGCTATCTCTAATTTGCCTTGCAAGCCATGATTTGGCTACCTTTTCTATTTTACTTTTGCGCCAGACAGGTATAAACAATTGTTGCAGTTCATCCATGCGCTCTTTGAATGTTTGCCATTGCCTTTCCAGCGTTATCTCTTTAAGTAACGTTTCCCAATGTATCATCAACGACTCATGCCTCATACCTTCGTAGCTTACTTTATTAAGATTCACGACCCTAATCTCAGAATCAACTAGGACACTCTCCATCATGATGAAGAATTCTATCATATTATGGTCGCTCATCCCAGAGGGATCTCGCACAACTAGATTGTCAATTATTCCTCTCTCATTATACAATAACCAGTCTAGGATAGCCTGTTCTCCAGTTGGTTCCTCAAAGAATTGGTCCTGAAAACCATCCCGTATATTCTCCAGGAATTCCTCCACAATGTA
This sequence comes from Heterodontus francisci, assembly GCF_036365525.1. Classification (NCBI taxonomy): domain Eukaryota; kingdom Metazoa; phylum Chordata; class Chondrichthyes; order Heterodontiformes; family Heterodontidae; genus Heterodontus; species Heterodontus francisci. Next base: position 180,320 of record NW_027140484.1, on the reverse strand, counting down.
TTGCGACCAATTTAATTTGCCCAATCTATATGCAGATTCAAGAAACCCATAATTACAGATGTTCCTTTATCGCATGCGTCTCTAATTTCCTGTCCAATGCCATTCCCAAATTCAGCACTACAGTTTGGGGGTCTATATACAACACCCACTACCGTTTTCTGCCCCTTAGTGTTTCTCAGCTCTACCCATACATATTCGACATCGTCAGAGCTAATATTCTGCCTCACTATTGCGTTCATTTACTCTTTAACCAGCAATGAAACTCCACCGGGGTTGGAGATAGGCCGTTTTAGTGATGGTGTGAATATTTGGTAGGAAGCTGATCTCAAGACATCTCAGGGTTAACTATGTAACTAAGTCTGTGAGCAGTTTGGCTTAGTCTCAAACATTTACAAAGGAGAGGGATGGAGTGTGTAACTAGGAAATGTTTGGAGCAGAGACAGAAAACAATGGCTTCATTCTTCTCAATATTTAATTGACATTGCAGATGTATGAGGTAATACATTTTGAAAGGATGAATGAAGAGAGACAATACAAGTTAAATGGTGTAACTATAAAGATGGTGAAATAACAGACACACTTGGGGTGTGTGTACACAAATCTTTGAAGGTGGTAGGAAAGGTTAACTTGACAGTTAATAAATGTATGGGATCCTAGGGTTTATAAATAGAGGCAAAAAGAACAAAAGCAAGGACATTATGTGAAACATATATCAAATACTAGTTCAGCTACACCTGGAGTCTTGTGTCGAATACTGGGAACCACAATTTTGGGAGGACATGAAGCCTTCGGAGTGGGTACAGAACTGTTTTGCTAGAATTCGTCCAGGCATGAGGAATTACAGTTAGGTAGCTGGGGTTGTTCTGCTTCGAGCAGAGAACTTTCAGAGGAGATTTGATTGAGGTGTTTAACATTAGGAAGGATTTAGATAAATTAAATAAAGAGAAACTATTTCCAATGTCCAAGAGACACAGATTTAAGGCGATTGGTAAAAGAAGCAGACATGAGGATATTTGTTTCTGAGTGGTTTGGATTTGGAATGCACTATCTGATATGCTGATGGATACAGATTCAATAATAGATCCCAAAAGGGAATTGGATAAATATCTGAAGGAGAAAAAATGCAAGGATATAGTGAAAGAGTAAGGGAGTGGGACTAACTGGATTGCTCTTTGAAAGGGCCAGCACAGACTTGATGGGCCGAATGGCCTCATTCAGTTTGTGCTATTCTATGATTCTATGATGGTTCCCACCTGGACTTTCACAATATTCCAATCCTTTCACAAGGCGTTTGAGAAAGTACCACATAATAGCCGTGTTACCGAATTAGAAACACATGGGATAAAAGGACCAATGTCAGCTGTGGCTCAGTTTGTAGCTCTCTCCCCTTTCAGTGGCAAGCTTCCAGGATCAAGTGTCACTGCAGGACTTGATTACAAGAATCAATGCTGACATTGCAGTGCAGTACTGAGGGTGTGCTGCACTGTCAGAGGTGCAGTCTATCGAATGAAACTTTAAACCAAGTTGCAGTCTGCCCTCTCAGGTGGATGTTAAAGATCCCATCGCACTATGTAGAAGCAGAGGAGGGGAATTATTCCCGGTGTCCTGGTCAATATTTTTTCCTTCAATCAACATCACAAAAACCCATCTGATCATTCTCACATTGCTGCTTGGGGGATCTTGCTGTGCAGAAATTGTCTGCCTGTTTCTTACATTACAAGAGTGACTTCACTTTCAGAAGTATACATTGGTTGTAAATCACTTTGGGACATGCAGTGGTCATGAAAGGCGTTTCATAAATGGAAGTCTGTTTTTTATTTTCAATGTCAGCATGCAGGAAATTAGCTCAGTGACAGAAAGTAGAGAGTAGTGGAGAATGTTATTCTTTAGCCTGGAGGGAAGTACACAGTGGGGTTCCCCAGGGTCACTGTTGGGATCACAGTTTTTTTTAAAGAGATACAGCACTGAAACAGGCCCTTCGGCCCACCGAGTCTGTGCCGACCATCAACCAACCATTTATACTAATCCTATACTAATTCCATATTCCTACCACATCCCCACGTGTCCCTATATTTCCCTGCCACATAAAAGTTGATTGATGACGGAAGGGCTGTCGATGTCATATACATGGACTTCAGTAAGGCGTTTGATAAGGTTCCCCATGGCAGGCTGATGGAGAAAGTGAAGGCGCTTGGGGTCCAAGGTGTACTAGCTAGATGGATAAAGAACTGGCTGGGCAACAGGAGACAGAGAGTAGCAGTAGAAGGGAGTTTCTCAAAATGGAGACGTGTGACCAGTGGTGTTCCACAGGGATCCGTGCTGGGACCACTGTTGTTTGTGATATACATTAATGATTTGGAGGAAAGTATAGGTGGACTGATTAGCAAATTTGCAGACGACACTAAGATTGGTGGAGTAGCAGATAGTGAAGGGGACTGTCAGATAATACAGCAGAATATAGATAGATTGGAGAGTTGGGCAGAGAAATGGCAGATGGAGTTCAATCAGGGCAAATGCGAGGTGATGCATTTTGGAAGATCCAATTCAAGAGTGAACTATACAGTAAATGGAAAAGTCCTGGGGAAAATTGATGTCCAGAGAGATTTGGGTGTTCAGGTCCACTGTTCCCTGAAGGTGGCAACGCAGGTAAATAGAGTGGTCAAGAAGGCATACGGCATGCTTTCCTTCATCGGACGGGGCATTGAGTACAAGAGTTGGCAGGTCATGTTACAGTTGTATAGGACTTTGGTTCGGCCACATTTGGAATACTGCGTACAGTTCTGGTCGCCACATTATCAAAAGGATGTGGATGCTTTGGAAAGGGTGCAGAGGAGGTTCACCAGGATGTTGCCTGGTATGGAGGGCGCTAGCTATGAAGAGAGGTTGAGTAGATTAGGATTATTTTCATTAGAAAGACGGAGGTTGAGGGGGGACCTGATTGAGGTGTACAAAATCATGAGAGGTGTAGACAGGGTGGATAGCAAGAAGCTTTTTCCCAGAGTGGGGGTTTCAATTACTAGAGGACACGAGTTCAAAGTGAAAGGGGAAAAGTTTAGGGGGGATATGCGTGGAAAGTTCTTTACGCAGAGGGTGGTGGGCACCTGGAACGCATTTCCAGCGGAGGTGGTAGATGCGGGCACGATGGAGTCTTTTAAGATGTATCTAGACAGATACATGAATGGGCAGGAAGAAAAGAGATACAGAAGCTTAGAAAATAGGCGACATGTTTAGAGAGAGGATCTGGATCGGCGCAGGCTTGGAGGGCCGAAGGCCCTGTTCCTGTGCTGTAATTATCTTTGTTCTTTGTTCACATACCTATACGAGGGGCAATTTATAACATCCAATTAACCTATCAACCTACAAGTCTTTGGCATGTGGGAGGAAACCGGAGCACCCGGAGGAAACCGACGCAGACACAGGGAGAACTTGCAAACTCCACACAGGCAGTACCCAGAATTGAAACCGGGTCGCTGGAGCTGTGAGGCTGCGGTGCTAACCACTGCGCCACTGTGCCGCCCCAGTTGCTGTATGTTAATACAATGGGCTTGTGTACAGAGGGGATAATGTCAAAGTTGGCAGGAAACTCAGAAATGTTAATAAGCGGTGAGAAGGATAGTAACAGACTTCAGGACGACAGCGACTGACCAGTGAAATGAGCAGGAACATGGCAAATATAAATGAACACAGTGAAGTGTGAAGTGAGACATTTGGGTAGGAAGTGTAAGGGAAGGCAACAGAAACAAAGGGGTATTGTTTAAATGAGGAGACAGGAACAGAGAGACTCGTAACGTTAACTCTGCTTCTCTTTCCACAGATGCTGCCAGACCTGCTGAGTGACTCCAGCATTTCTTGTTTTTGTTACAGAGAGACTTGGTGTGTATTCAGACAGATCTTTGAAGGCCGCACGAAAGGTTGACAAGTTTATGTCTGATATAACAGACATCAGGTAGAAAATACTATTGAGAAACAGGCTGAATATTGAAAGTCCAGAGGGGAAGTGAAAAAGCAAATAAGGGAAGCAAAGAGAGAGCATGAAAAGAGGCGAGCATTAAAGGAAATCCCTAAGTTTTCTATCGGCATCTAAATAGTAAAAGGGTAGTAAAAGGAACAATGGGGCCGACTCAGGACCATAAAGGGGATTTGCACATGGAGGCAGAGGATATAGCTGAGGTACTAAATGAATAATTTCCACCTGTCTTTACCAAGGAAGAAGATATGGGATCCTTTCCTTTATTAGCCGAGGTATAGAATATACGAGCAGGGAGGTTATGCCAGAATTGTATAACTCATTGGTTAGGACACAACTTGAGTACTGTGTGCAGTTCTGATCACCTCATTACAGAAAGGATGTAATTGCACTAGAGAGGGTACACAGAAGATTTACGTGGATGTTGCCAGGACTGGAAAAATGCAGCTCTGAGGAAAGATTGGACAGGCTGGGGCTGTTCTCCTTGAAATAGAGAAGGCTGAGGGTAAATCTGATTGAAATGTACAAAACTGAGAGTAGAGTGGAGCTGAAGGGTCCATTCACCTGAGAAAAGAGGTCAGTGGCGAGGGGGCATGGACTTAAAGTGATTGGCAGAAAGACTAAAAGGGAGCTGCGGATTTTATTTTTCACCCAGCGGGTAGTCAGAGTCTGGAACTCACTGTCCGAAAGGGTAGTTGAGGCAGAAACCAAAAACTCATTCAAAAGGTGTCTGGATGTGCACCTCAAGTGCTGTAATCTATCAAATGCTGGAAGGTAGGATTAGAATGGATGGATCGTTTTTTGGACAGCATAGACACGATGGGCCAAGTGGTCTCTCTGTGTGCCATAAACTGTCTATGATTCTAAGATGCAACCCAGGCAATGTTGAAAGAGGAGATAGGTCAGACACTAGTGGGGTTTAAAATTGATAAAGAGGAAGTATTAGATAGGCTGTCTGGACTTAAATTGAATAAAGCACCAGGACCAGATGAGATGTATCCAAAGATACTGAGGGAAGTGAGGGTGGAAATCGCAGAGGCACTGGACATAATTTTTCAGTCTTTCTTAGACTCGGGGTGATGACAGAGGACTGGAGAATTGTAAACGTTACACCCTTGTTCAAAAAAGGGTGAAAAGATCAGGCCAGCAACTACAGGCCTGTCAGTTAAACTTCGGTGGTGGGAAAACGTCTAGAAAGAAATAATATTGGACAAAGCTAATAGTCACATGGACAAATGCGAGTTAATTAAACAAGCCAGCATGGATTTCTTGAGAGAACATCATGTTTAACTAATTTTCTGGAGATGTTTGAGGTGGTAACAGAGATAGTTGATGAGGGCAATTCTGTTGATGTGGTGTACATTGACTTTCATATAACGGTCTATTCAGTTTCAAATGAACCTGCCTACACCATTCTCAAGCAGTGCATTCCAGACATTTAACTATTCCCTGCATGCAAAAACCTTTTGATACAATGCCACACAACAGACCTGTGAGCAAACTTGTAGCTCATAGAATAAAAGGGACATTAGCAACATGGATAAGAAATTAGCTGAGTGACAGGAAACAAAGAGTAGTGGTTAATGGATGTTTTACAGGCTGGAGGAAGGTTTGTGGTGGAGTTCCCCAGACATCAGTGTTCGAATCCTTGCTTTTCCTGATATATATTAAGGACCTAAACCTGGGTGTACAGGGCACAATTTCAAAGTTTGCAGCTGATACGAACGTTGGAAGCATTGTGAACTGTGAGGAGGATAGTGTAGAACTTCAAAAGGACACACACAAGTTGCTGGAATGGGCAGACAGGTGGCAGATGAAGTTCAATACAGAGAAATGTGAAGTGATTCATGTTGGGAGGAAGAACATGGGGTGACAATATACAATTCTATAGGGTGTTCAGGAGCAGAAGAACCTGTGTGTATATGTGCAGAAGTCATTGAAGGCGGCAGAACAGGTTGAGAAAGTGTTTAATAAAGCATGCAGTATCCTGGGCTTTATTAATAGGGGCAGAGAATACAAGAGCAAATAAGTTATATTGAACTTATATAAGGCACTATTTCAGCTTCAGCTCTGGTATTGTGTCCAGTTCTGGGTGCCACACTTGAGGAAAGACGTGAGGGCATTGGAGAGAGTGCAGAAAAGATTGACCAGAATCATTCCCAGGTTGAGGAATTTTAGTTATGAAGATAGATTGGAGAAGTTAGGACTGTTTTCCTCGGAGAAGGCCGAGAGGTGATTTATTAGAGGTTTCAAAAATCATGAGGTGTCTGCATAGAGCAGATAGAGAGAAACAGTTCCCACTCGTGAAAGGATCGAGAACGAGAGGGCACAGATTTAAAGTCATGGGTAAAAGAAGCAAAGACGACCTGAGGAAAATATTTTTTCACACAGTGCGTGGTTAGAGTCTGGAATGCACTGCCTGAGAGTGCGGTGGAGGCAGGTTCAACTGAAGCTGAATAGATTGTTATATGAGAAGGAAGAATGTGCAGGATTACAGGGAGAATGCAGGGAACGGCACTGGGAGAATTGCTCATTCGGAGAGCCAGTGCAGATACGAAAGGCTGAATTGGTCCTTCTGTGCTGTAATAATTCTCTGATGTTTTTATTACAGGATGCTGACCAAGGGGACACTGTGATGGGGCGTCTCAGATGGGTGTAATGGTGGAGAATGGGGAATTCATGGCTGGAAAGGGAAGTTGTCCTATGGGAACTGGAATCTTAGCAGGGACTCTCCGACAGCCTGTACGGGTCGAAGGCATCGAGGAAATATCCTCCCTGCCTCCTCCTCCTGAGGTGTCCTCCGGATTCCTGGTGCCAATGCCTGTGTCCTCATGATGGTGATGATATGAAGGGTGCAGCAGAACACCATGAACTCAGACACCTGCTCCAGTGTGTACTGGAGGGCTCTCCCCGAGCGGTTCAGACATCGGAAGCATTGCTTCATCACACCGATGGTCTGTTCCACCATGTTCCTGGTGACTCCATTGCTCACGTTATACACATGCTAATTGCATAACTAACGGTTGACGGTGGGAGGTGGATTGAGGGTGTAGAAACATGGGCTGTGTCTAGAGGGGGTTCATTTGTCTCCAAGGAACCACATTCTGGTTCTTCATGGAGCCCCGATGTGTTGGGACCGGCTGACTGATTCAGAATGAAGGTATGGTGGCTGCTGCCAGGATAGTGGACATTCACCAACATGACGTACTGGCCATGCTCACACACCAACTGTACATTGATGGAGTGAGAGATCTTTCAGTTCCTGTACCTCAACCCATGGGTTGACATGGGGGCCCCGCAGAGCCACCTACACCATCAGGAATCCCGCTATCCTGACAAAGCCACGGGATCTTTCATCCTGCTTCTCCCTGCTGAGGGAGATATTGATGACATAGATGGTCACCCTCACTTCCCAGAATTATCAATGGACAACACACAGTCCTAGTAACTACTGGCCAGTTAGTTTAACATCAGTTGTGAGGAAAGTTTTAGAAGCAATAATCAGGGGAAAAGGACAACACACACTTGGAGAGATTGAGTTAATTAAGGATTGTCAGCACGGATTTCTAAAAGGCAGATCATGCTTGATGAAGTAATTGAATTTATTTAGAAAATCAGAGAAGGTTGATGAAGGGGATGTGGTGGATGTTGTCTACGTGGATTTTATGAAATTATTTGACGAAGAAACACACAGAAGCTTGGCTAACAAAATTGAACCTCATGGAATAGCATCTAATTGGATCAAAAATTGTCCATCGGACATAAAAAAGAGAAATGTGTTAAATGGTTGTTTTTCAGACTGGAGGATGGTAGACAGTGATTTTCCCCAAGGGTCAGTGCTTAGGACCACTGTTTGTTTTTTTGCTATATATAAGTTACATGGATCTTGGAATACAGAGTAGAATTTCAACATTTTCCAATGATACCAATCTTGGAGGTGTGGTAAACAGTGAGGATGTTGCAAACCACCTGTAGCAGGATATAGATAGGCAAGCAGAATGGACAGAGAAGTGGCAGGTGGAATTTCATACAACGGAGTGTGAGGTGATGTATTTTGTCAGAAGGAATAGGAAGGTAATATAGACTTAATGACACAGTTCTAAAGATTGTGCAGGGACAGAGCGACCTGGGGGCTGCATATGCATTGATATTTGAAGTTGGCAGGACATATTAGGAGAGTGTTTAGCGAAGCATATCAGATCTTGGACTTCATCATTAGAGACAATGAATTCAAAAGGATACTGGATGGACACCCGAAGGAGATGATCTTGCAGGGATACGGGGACTGACTGGGAGAGTGGGACTGACTGGATTGTTCCACAGGGAGCGGGTACCGAGGGGCCGAATGGCCATCTTCTGTGCCATAAATGTATCTATCACTCTCTATGACTCTATGTTTGATATGTCTCCTGCTCCTGCGTGGAAATATTCAGATACATGGAAGTTCAATGAACCTGTGACTTTAAAAGCCACTGACAACTCCGTCCTCACCCTGGTGTGAGAAAGAACAAAAGAACAAAGGACATTACAGCACAGGAACAGGCCCTTCGGCCCTCCAAGCCTGCGCCGATCCAGATCTTCTATCTAAACATTTGTCTATTTTCTAAGGTCTGTATCTCTTTGCTTCCTGCCCATTCATGTATCTGTCTAGATACATCTTAAAAGACGCTACCGTGCCCGCGTCTACCACCTCCGCTGGCAACGTGTTCCAGGCACCCGCCATCCTCTGCGTAAAGAACTTTCCATGCATATGCCCCCTAAACTTTTCCCCTCTCGCTTTGAACTCGTGACCCCTAGTAATTCAATCCCCCACTCTGGGAAAAAGCTTCTTGATATCCACGCTGTCTATAGCTCTCATGATTTTGCACACCTCAATCAGGTCCCCCCTCAACCTCCGTCTTTCTAATGAAAATAATCCTAATCTGCTCAACCTCTCTTCATAGCTAGCGCCCTCCATACCAGGCAACATCCTGGTGAACCTCCTCTGCACCCTCTCCAAAGCATCTACGTCCTTTTGGTAATGTGGCGACCAGAACTGCACGCAGTGAGGCTCCAGTTCGTGTTGCAGGAGGTGACACAGCTCTGTGACCACCTCCTAATTGAATCAGAGTTACCTCACACACTGCTCCTGGGTTAGGTGTGCATAGGAAAAGTGCTCTTGGAAAACCCAGGGAGGGTAGGGCAGAGCCCCTTCCTCCTCTCACTTTACAGAGCTTCCCCTCTCTGCAGCCTCTTCTCCATTTGTTGGTCGTGTTACAGACCCAGGGACACTGTAACTACAGTCAAGAACAAATACCAAGTTACAGTACAGCACAGGAACAGACCATTCGGCCCTCCAAGCCTGCGCCGATCTTGATGCCTGCCTAAACTAACATCTTCTGCACTTCCGGGGCCCATATCCCTCTATTCCCTTCCTAATTATGCATTTGTCAAGATGTCTCTCAAACGTCGCTATCGTATTTGCTTCTAACACCTCCCCCGGCAGCAAGTTCCAGGCACTCACCACCCTCAGTGTAAAAAACCTGCCTCGCAGATTCCCTCTAAACTTTGCCCCTCGCACCTTATACCTATGTCGCCTAGTAACTGACTCTTCCACCCTGGGAAAAAGCTTGTAACTATCCAAACTGTCCATTCCGCTCATAACATTGTAAACCTCTATCATGTTGCCCCTCCACCTCCGTCGTTCCAGTGAAAAAAATCCGAGTTTTTCCAACCTCTCCTCATAACTAATGCCCTCCAGACCAGGCAACATCCTGGTAAACCTCCTCTGTACCCTCTCCAAAGCCTCCACGTCCTTCTGGTAGTGTGGCAGTCGGAATTGCACGCAAAATTCCAAGTGTGGCCTAAGTAAGGTTCCGTACAGCTGCAACATGACATGCCAATTTTTATACTCTGTGCCTCGTCCGATGAAGGCAAGCATGCTGTATGCCTTCTTGAATACCTTATCCACCTGCGTTGCCACTTTCAGTGACCCGTGGACCTGTACGCCCAGATCTCTCTGCCTGTCAATACTCCTAAGGGTTCTGCCATTTACTGTATACCTCCCACCTGCATTAGACCTTCCAAAATGCATTACCTCACAGTTGTCCAGATTAAGCTCCATCTGCCATTTCTCCGCCCAAGTCTCCAACCGATCTATATCCTGCTGTATCTTCTGACAATCCTCATTATTATCTGCAACTCCGCAAACTTACTAATCAGACCAGCTGCATTTTCCTCCGAATCATTTGCACATACTACAAACATCAAACGTCCCAGCACTGATCCCTGCGGAACACCACTAGTCACATCCCTCCATTCAGAAAAACACCCATCCACTGATACCCTCTGTCTTCTATGACCGAGCCACTTCTGTATCCATCTTGCCAGCTCACCTCTGATCCCGTGTGACTTCACCTTTTGTACCAGTCAGCCATGTGGGACCTTGTCAGAGGCTTTACTAAAGTCCATATAGATAACATCCAATGCCCTTCCTTCATCAATCATCTTCGTCACTTCCTCAAAAAACTGAATCAAATTAGTAAGACACGACCTCCCCTTCACAAAACAATGGTGTCTCTCGCTAATAAGTTCATTTGTCTCCAAATGCGAGTAAATCCTGTCCCGAAGAATCCTCTCTAACAATTTCCCTACCACTGACGTAAGGCTCACAGGCCTATAATTTCCTGGATTATCCTTGCCACCCTTCTTAAACAAAGGAACAACATTGGCTTTTCTCCAGTCCTCTGGGACCTCACCTGTAGCCAATGAGGATGCAAAGATTTCTGTCAAGGCCCCAGCAATTTCTTCCCTTCCCTCCCTCAGTATTCTACGGTAGATCCCGTCAGGCCCTGCAGACTTATCTATCTTATTGCTTTGCAAGACACACAACACCTCCTCCTTATTGATAATGAGATGACTGAGACTATCTGCACTCCCTTCCCTAGGCCCATCATCCACCAAGTCCTTCTCTTTGGTGAATACTGATGCAAAGTACTCATTTAGCACCTCGCCAATTTCCTCTGGCCCCACGCATAGATTCCCATCTCTGTCCTTGAATGGGCCGACCCTTTCCCTGGTTACCCTCTTGCTCTTTATAAATGTATAAAATGCCTTGGGATTTTCCTTAATCCTGTTTGCCAATGACTTCTCATCACCCCTTTTAGCCTTCCTGACTCCTTGCTTAAGTTACTTCCTACTGTCTTTATATTCCTCAAGTCTGTTCCTCGCCATCCAGCCCTTACAACTGCTTCCTTTTTCTTTTTGACGAGGCTCACAATATCCTGTGTTATCCAAGCTTTCCCGAAACTTGCCAAACTTGTCTTTCTTCCTCACAGGAACATGCTGGTCCTGGATTCTAATCAGCTGACGTTTGAAAGAGTCCCACATGTCAGATGTTGATTTACGCTCAAACAGCCGCCCCCATTCTAAATTCTTCAGATCCTGCCTAATTTTGTTATAATTAGCCTTCCCCCAATTTAGCACCTTCACCCGAGGACTACTCTTATCCTTATCCACAAGTACCTTAAAACTTATGGAATTATGGTCACTGTTCCGGGAATGCTCCCCCACTGAAACTTCGACCACCTGGCCGAGCTCATTCCCCAATAACAGGTCCAGAATGGCCCCATCCCTTGTTGGACTATATACATACTGTTTCAAGAAGACCTCCTGGATGTTCCTCACAAATTCTGCCCCATCCAAGCACCTAGCACTAAGCGAGTCCCAGTCAATATTGGGGAAGTTAAAATCACCCACCACTGCAACCCTGTTACCTTTACATCTTTCCTAAATCTGTTTACATATCTGCTCCTCTACCTCCCTCTGGCTGTTGGGAGGCCTGTAGTAAACCTCCAACACCGTGACTGCACCCTTCCTATTCCTGAGCTCCACCCATATTGCCTCACTGCATGACCCCTCTGAGGTGTCCTCCCGCAGTACAGCTGTGATATTCTCCTTAACCAGTAATGCAACTCCCCCACCCCTTTTACATCCCCCTCTATCCCGCCTGAAGCTTCTAAAGCCTGGAACATTTAGCTGCCAATCCTGCCCTTCCCTCAACCAAGTCTCTGCAATAGCAACAACATCATATTTCCAAGTACTAATCCAAGCTCTAAGTTCATCTGCCTTACCTGTTATACTTCTCGCATTGAAACAAATGCATTTCAGAACACCAGTCCCGCTGTGCTCAGAAACATCTCCCTGCTTGCTTTTCCTCTTAGTCCTACTGGCCTTCTTTATTATGTCCTCTTCATTTATTTCACTAGCTGTCCTACTGCTCTGGTTCCCACCCCCCTGCCACACTGGTTTAAACCCTCCCGAGTGATGCTAGCAAATCTTACAGCAAGGATATTAGTGCCCCTCCAGTTTATATGTAACCCGTCCTTCTTGTACAGGTCCCATCTGTCCCTGAAGAGAGCCCAATGGTCCAGATATCTGAAACCCTCCCTTCTACACCAGCTGCTCAGCCACGTGTTTAGCTGCACTATCTTCCTATTTCTAGCCTCACTGGCATGTGGCACAGGGAGTAATCCAGAGATTACAACCCTCGAGGTACTGTTTTTTAACTTTCCACGTAACTCCCTAAACTCCCCCTGCAGGACCTCATCACTCTTCCTGCCTATGTCATTGGTACCGATGTGTACCACAACCTCTGGCTGTTCACCTTCTCCCCTTCAGAATGCCCCATGTCCGTTCAGAGACATCCTTGACCCTGGCACCAAGGATGCAACATACCATCATGGAGTCTCTTTCATGTCCACAGAAGCGCCTATCTGTGCCCCTGACTATAGAATCCCCTATAACTATTGCTCTTCTGTGCTTTGTCCCTCCCTGCAGAACAACAGTGCCAGCCGTGGTGCTTCTGCTCTGGCTGCTGCTGTTTCCCCCTGATAGACCATACCTCGTCCAGAGTTGGGTCACCAAATCCTCTGTCCTCCCTGAATGTCTGCAGCAGCTCACAACACAACCTCCAACAAACCATTCACAGCACCTCCACTAACTTTACAATAACAGAAGTAAGTCAAAAGCCCCTCACCTGTAAGTTGGATGCCTGGTCCTTTTAAATAATACGAGAGTGGGTTCCTCGTGCTGCTGAATGTATGTTCAGCTGAGAGCGTCTAACACATGCGATCAGTGGACATGGACAGACCAAGTTTCAAAGACGTACATCAAAGCTGCCGGTATGGTACATTGACAACACATTCAAAACCATCCTCAGAGCAACAACACATACATGGTACGATTGAGCTAGAGCCCTGCCCAGCATGGGGCACTGTGCAGGCCGCACGAGAAGTGCCTGGCTGTGCAGTTCACATCTCTCTATGGATCCCAGCTTCTGTACTGTCAGCACCAGTAGTGCTGTAGAGTCTAAAATAGTGGCTCGGGACAGATACAGTGAGAAAGGAATTCACCTCAGAAGGAGAAATGAGAAAAGATTGAAGTCAAAACATTTTCAGGAATATGAGAATGGGCAGGAGAATGGGACTAATTGGAAGGGTGAGGCCATGGAGGGATTCAAACACAAGAATGACTATTTCAAAATTAAGATGCTGCCAGACCAGGAGCCAATGTAGATCAGTGAGCACAGGGGTGATGGGTGATCGATTTGGTGTGAGTTAGGATACAGGCAGCAGAAATCTGGATGGGCTGTGGTTTATGGAGGTTTATAACTGGGAGGGTGACCAGGATAGAATTGGAATAGTCAAGTGTGGATTTAACAAAGGTACAGTTGAGGGTTTATGCAGCAGATTGGCTGAGACAGAGGTGGAGGTGGGGGATATTACAGAGGTGGCCATAGACAGGGTTGGTACTGGAGAGAATATGGAGATGGACTCAGCTCAGGTTTAAATAGAACTCACAGATTGCAAACAGCCTCAGATATTGGACAGGGTGGTGTATTTGTTTCACAGATGGGGGATGGAGTTTGTGATGGAGACCAATGACACTGGCTTCAGTCTTCCTAAAATTTACATAACAGAACCGTATTTCAGTGAAACGGGGTTTACAGATGCCCTACCGGAAAATAGAGACAGCAACAGCAGTAAAGATGAGAGAGCAAATGTCAAGAAATCCAATAAAGTTGGCAATGGTTTATCGAGCTAATAGCTGGACATATTCACCAGGAATACAACGGCAGCAAAAGGTGCAGAGTAAATTACAGGAGCAGTAATGCTGTTAAACTTGGTTTAAAGAATTAATAGCTAGATGGAAAGACTTACCAGGGACACCAATAATAGCCAGGATGGGATAGTAAATGTATTGAATAATCTTCAGTGCGAGACGGATCCGAGTGTTTAATGAGAACCGATCATAATATGTAGAAAGGTAGTAAAGATCCGAGGATAAACTCCTGTCCATTGTTGCAACATTCCAATCTGTTGTTCTCAGATTCTGATCCATTGTTGTAACATTCCAATCTATTGTTCTCAGATTCTGACCCATTGTTGTAACATTCCAGTCATTTGTTCTCAGATTCTGATCTATCCTTTCTCTCTCTCTGGAGCCGCTGATCTCTGTTGTGCCGGGGCTGATGTTCCGGCTGAAACTATGGGACAACAAATGGGAGCCCCTTATTAAGAGAAGATGGCAAACCTCCAGTGACACAATTAGGATCCATGGAGACTGATATTATTTGCAGTCACTGAACAAACAGATTCAGTTAACCCTTTTCAATACAGCCGTTTTTGTTTCACAATAAAGTAGATCATTTACCCAGTCTGGATGGGATGCATGAGGGTTGCTGAGGGATGGAATGGTGGAAATAGCAGAGGCACTGGCCAGCATATTCCCATCCCTCTTGTACATGGGAGTGATGACGTAATTTCACTGGCTCACCACTCTCTGGGTGAAGAAATTTCGCCTCATTTCAGTCCTGAAATGTTTACCCCGTATCCTTAGACTATGACCCCTGGTACTGGACTCCCCCACCATCGGGAGCATCCTTCCTGCAACTACCCTGTCAAGTCCTGTTAGAATTTTATAGGTTTCTATGAGATCCCTCTTCACTCTTCCGAACTCCAGCGAATATAATCCTATCTCTCCTCATACGTCAGTCCCGGCATCCCAGGAATCAGTCTGATAAACCTTCATTGCACTCTCGCTATAGCAGGAACATCCTTTCTCGGAGAAGGAGACCAAAACTGCACACAATATCCAAGTGCGGCCTCACCAAAGCCCTGTATAACTGCAGCAAGACATCCCTGCTCCTGTACTAGAATCCTGTCTCTATGAAGGCCAACATAACATTCGCCTTTTTCTACCGCCTGTTGCACCTGCATGCATACCTTCAGTGACTGGTGTACGAGAACACCCAGGTCTCGTTGCATATTCCCCTCTCTCAGTTTATCGCCGTTCAGATAATAATCTGCCTTCCTGTTTTTGCTAACAAAGTGGATAACCTCACATTTATTCACATTATACTGCATCTGCCATGCAATAGCCCACTCACTCAACTTGTCCAAATCACCCGGAAGCCTCTCTGCATCCTCCTCACAACTCACCCTCCCACCCAGTTTTGTGTCTTCTGAAAATTTGGAGATATTACATTTAGTTCCCTCATCTAAATCATTAATATGGAGTGTGAATAGTTGGGGTGATAGCGCCGATCCCTGTGGTACCCCATTAATCACTGCCTGCCATTTGGAAAAAGATCCGTTTATCACTACTCTTTTTTCCATCTGCCAACCAATTTTCTATTTATCGCAATACACTACCACTAATCCCATGCGCTTTAATTTTACTCACTAATCTCTTATGTGGGACTTTGTCGAAAGCCTTCTGAAAGTCCAAATAAACCACATTATCTGGATCCCCGTCATCCACTCTATTAGTTACATCCTCGAAGAATTCTAATAGATTTATCAAGCATGATTTCCCTTTCGTAAATCCATGCTGACTCTATCCGATTCTAACACTGTTCTCCAAGTGCTCTGGCAACAGTGAATAAACCTCATGGGCTTTTCCTGTTATTTTATTTTGCAAAAACAGTGCCCATCTCTCTGCGGGCTATTTCAGCTGCTTTGCAAGTTTTTCAAAAGTGACAAAAAATTCCGCCATCCTCCTCATTGAACTTTCTCATGAACTGGGAGAACTTTAAGAGCTCGGCGCATGGTCCTGATCTCGGGGTAGCTCCCTCACTAGCTGTGCCTTCACTGGGTGTATTGGGTCTTCCTCTAGTTGTTTGAGCCACCTCAACTCCCTTTCTTCCTTCTCCTTCTGGAATACTCTTACTTTTTCCCTATCACTTTGCTCTTTCTCGCTCTCTCTGGAATTCTAATTCCAGTCTCTTCTGTTCTAGTTTTACCATAGCTAACATTACTCTATCTGTTAGTAATTCTAACCCTGTGTGAGTCTTCAGCTTCAAGTGAAAAATGGTTGCACACGGGTCTTAGGATTTCGGGTTTCCGAGCTTTTGACCGAGAGTAATCCCTAACTGTCCAGCTACATTACTCAACTTTTCAACTGATAGGATGTTAATCTGTACCGAGTTACTTTCTTTTCTTTTGGCCTCGTTATCTCGAGAGACAATGGATACGCGCCTGGAGGTGGTCAGTATTTTGTGAAGCAGCGCCTGGAGTGGCTATAAAGGTCAATTCTAGAGGACTTCTGTGTTGGAGATACGGTCCTGCCACCTGATGCCAAGTATTCTCCGGAGGCAGCGAAGATGGAATGAATTGAGACGTCACTCTTGGCTGACATACGTTGTAGCTGGACACGCTTTTCCACAGGTGCTGCAGAGAAATTTGTTTGTCGGGGCTGTTACACAGTTGGCTCTCCCCTTGCACCTCTGTCTTTTTTCCTGCCAAGTACTAAGTCTCTTCGACTCGCCACATTTTAGCCCTGTCTTTCTGGCTGCCCGCCAGCTCTGGCGAATGCTGGCAACTGACTCCCACGACTTGTGATCAATGTCACAGGATTTCATGTCGCGTTTGCAGACGTCTTTATAGTGGAGACATGGACGGCCGGTGGGTCTGATACCAGTGGCGAGCTCGCTGTACAATGTGTCTTTGGGGATCCTGCCATCTTCCATGTGGCTCACGTGGCCAAGCTATCTCAAGAGCCGCTGACTCAGTAGTGTGTACAAGCTGGGGATGTTGGCCGCCTCGAGGACTTCTGTGTTGGAGATACGGTCCTGCCACCTGATGCCAAGTATTCTCCGGAGGCAGCGAAGATGGAATGAATTGAGACGTCACTCTTGGCTGACATACGTTGTCCAGGCCTCGCTGCCTTAGAGCAAGGTACTGAGGACACAGGCCAGATACACTCGGACTTCTGTATACAATCCAGTAATTCCTCCTCTACGTTATTGTGACAAATTTGATTTGACCAATCTATATGCAGATTTAAGTCACCCATAATTACAGATGTTGCTTTATCGCATGCATCTCTAATTTCCTGTTTCAGACCATTCCCACATCACCACCACAGTTTGGGTGTCTATATATCACCCCCACTAACGTTTTTTGCCCCTTATTGTTTCTCAGCTCTACCCATACAGACTCCACATCATCAGATCTCATATCTTTCCTCACTATTGTATTACTTTCCATTTTAACCAGAAATGCAACTCCACCGAGGGTGGAAATAAGCCATTTTACTGATGGTGTGAAAATTTGGTCAGAAGCTCATCGCAAGGCATCTCAAGGTTAACTATGTAACCAAGTGTGTGAACAGTTTGGCTTCATCTCAAACATTTACAAAGGAGAGGGATGGAGTATGTAGCTAGGAAATATTTGAAGCAGAGACAGAAAGCAATGGCTTCAATCTTCTCAATATTTAATTGGCATTGCAGATGTGTGAGGTAATACATTTTGAAAGGAGGAATGAGGAGAGACAATACAAGTTAAATGGTATAACTATAAAGGTGGTGAAATAATAGAGACACTTGGGGTATTTGTACACAAATCTTTGTAGCCAAACAGTTAATAAATATATGGGATCCTCGGTTTTATAAATAGAGGCAAAAAAAGCAAAAGCAAGGACATTATGTGAAACATATAAAATACTAGTTCAGCTGCACCTGAAGTCTGGTGTCGAATACTGGGAACCACACTTTAGGAAGGACATGAAGCCTTTGGAGAGGGTAAAGAACTGTTTTACGAGAATTTGTGCAGGCATGAGGGATTACAGTTATGTAGCTGGGGTTGTTCTGCTTCGAGCAGAGAACTTTCAGAGGAGATTTGATTGAGCTGTTTAACATTAGGAAGTGTTTAGATAAATTAAATAAAGAGAAACCGTTTCCAATGTCCAAGGGGTCACTAACCAGAGACACAGATTTAAGGCGATTGGTAAAAGAAGCAGACATGAGGATTTTTGTTTCTGAGTGGCTTGGATTTGGGATGCACTGTCTGATAGGCTGATGGATACAGATTCAATAGTAGATCCCAAAAGGGAATTGGATAAATATCTGAAGCAGGAAAAATGTTAGGATATAGTGGAAGTGTCAGGGAGTGGGTGTAACTGGATTGTTCTTTGAAAGGGCCAGCACTGACTTGATGGGCAGAATGACATCATTCAGGACTGTGCTATTCTATGATTCTATGATTGTTCCTGCCTGTACATTCCCAATATTCCTATCCTTTCAGCAGCTGTTTGATAAAGTAGCACATAACAGCTGTGTTACCGAATTAGAAACACATGGGATTAAAGGACCAATGTCAGCAGTGGCTCAGTTTGTCGCTCTCTCCCCTTTCAGTCACAAGCTTCTAGGATCAAGTGTCACTGCAGGACTTGATGACAAGAATCAAGGCTGACACTGCAGTGCAGTACTGAGGGAGTGTTGCGCTGTCAGAGGTGCCGCCTTATCAAAGAAAAGGTAAAGCCAGGCCCCGTCTGCCCACTCAGGTGGATGTAAAAATCTCATGGAATTATTTAGAAGGTCAGGGTAATTATTCCCAGTGTCCTGGTCAACATTTACCCCTCAAATCAACATCACAAAAACAGATCTGATCATGACCACACTGCTACTTGTTTGATCTTGTTGTGCAGACATTGGCTGTGTTTTTCCTACATTACAAGACTGACTAAACGGTAAAAACTACTCGTTGGTTGTAAGTCGCTTTGCGACATGCAGTGGTCATGAAGGCGTTACATAAATGGAAGTCCTTTTTTATTTTCAATGTCAGCATGCAGGAAATTAGGTCAGTGACAGAAAGCAGAGAGTAGCAGAGAATGGTTGTTGTTTCGTCTGGAGGGAATTACAAAGTGCGGTTACCAAGGGTCACTGTTGGAATCACTGTTGCTGTATGTTAATGCAATGGGCTTGTGTACAGAGAGGACAATTTCAACGTTTTCAGAGGGCAGGAAACTCAGAAATGTGAATAAACAGTGAGAAGGATAGTAACAGACTTCAGGAGGACAGAGACTGACTGGTGAAATGTACAGGAACATGGCAGATGTAACTTAACACAGTGAAGTGTGAAGTGAGACATTTGGGTAGGCAATATGAGGAGAAACAATATAAACTCAATGGTACCATTATAAAGTGGGTGCAGGATTAGAGAGACCTGGGGTGTACACACACAGATCTTTGAATGTAACATGTAGTGTCCTTGGTGTTAGAGAGAGAGGCACAGAGTAATAAAACTCAGATGCTGAGGAAATGCTGATGTTTATCCATCATTGGTTAGGTCCCAGCTGGAGAATTGTGTCCAATTCTGATCACCACACTTTGGTAAGGATGTCAAGCACTTAGTAAATATACTGAGGTGATTTACAAGAATGGTACCAGGGATCTGGGAATTCAGTTACGTGGAGAGATTGGAAAAGCTGGGATTGTTCTCTTTCGAGCAGTGAAGGGTAAGGGGAGATTTAATATGGAATTCAAAATCATGAAGGGTCTTGATAGGTTAATTAATGTGAAACTGTTTCCAGTGTCAGAAAGTTCAGTATTAAGAAGGCACAGATTGAAGGTAATTGACAAAGAACCAGAGGTGAAATGAGGAGAGTTTTCTTACACAGCGAGTTGTTGGGATGTGGGATTCACTGCCTGAAAACATGGTGGAAGCAGATTCAATAATATCTTTCAAAAGATAATTCAGCAAATACATGAATTGGAATTAAATAAGCTGGAGTGTGGGTCAAAAGGAGGAGAGAGGAACTAATTTGATATCTCTTTCAAAGAGACTGCACTGACAGAATGGGCTGAATATCCTCCTTCTGTGCGTAGGGTTTGTGATTCATGATCTGCCCGTGCCGGTACTTGTTGAGGCAGGTGACACACAAAGCTCCTGCTTTGTCCTAATTTCCATGAATTCTACTTGCTGCCCAGGGTGACCCGCGCTGATGTCTGTCTGCACATTAACTGGGAGCGAAGTGTGCGTGAGGCTGGTTCGTGTTTCAGCCAGCATTCAGCTTTTAAAGGCAGTCTGTCCCTCTTAAAGGGAAGCTGCACTGAATCACAGGAGGCTGCGTGTGCTGCTGCTGCTGACTGTGAATTCTGCAATTGGAAACAAGGTAAGTGGAATACTAGGACAGAGAGAGGGATCTGCAGTTCACGGATGTGGTGCTGGAGGCCTTAGTCATGGAGGGGGGCAGGAGGAGGGAGGCCATGTTTTCATGGCGTGGGGTCGAGGCCCTCAAGTAACACTCTCCGAAGGGAATGGGAGCAGGTGGCCTGGGAGGTCAATGCAAGAGGTCCGGCCCCGAGGACCTGGCAGCAGAGCCAGAAGAAGTTTAATGAGCTCACACGGGTGATCAATGTCGGTGAATTCATCTCCACATGGCATCTCCTACCCCCAACACAACCAACCTCTCACACTGCTCAATGTACCACAGCTCCATCACTCACCCATCAGCAATCCCTAATACTCAGGACTCACACCTAACATTCACTTACTCCACCTCACCGTCACACACCTTCCACTGATGCCAGCCTCACACCCACCTCTCAATGCCTCCACATACATCCAGCTATTCAGCTATGGCAGGCAAATAACCCAAACACAGTGAAACACAATCACTGCCATTCTGCTCTCTCTCTTCCAGGACAAGGCGGCCCATAAACACAGGGAGCAGCAGTGTTCCGGCGAGGGCCAGGCATAACTTCATCCCCAGAGCCTGAGGGAGGAGATGGTTCTTCACATCATGGGACCGGCTGTGACAGAGCCCGTAACATCCGGCATCACCGACAGTATTCAGGATGATGCTATGTTCCTGCCTTCTGTCCCTTCTTAACTCCCACCTCCCCCTCATCCTGCTGTCTGGGATGATGTACAAGCTTCAGATGGTGGGACCATTGACCTCCTGCTTTCCATCCCACCCCCAATCCCTCACCCCAACTTTCCCCTTCTAATTTTATACTTTCCAATGATAACCCAAAACTACCAGCTTCCCAGTCACAGCAACTCCAGGAGACAGAGAGAGAGAGCAGCAGCACAGCACTGATGGCGAAGCACCATCACTTGGTCTAATACTCACAGCCAACAGTTCAAATACTTACACTGTGTGTGCTTTAGAGGCTGGCATAAAGTCGGAATCTACACGTGGTGAGTCACCGCGCACAAGTGAGCTGCAGCCAGGCCAGGGGGAAAGGATAGTTCATGTGTCAGCTCACCAGAGGGCGAGGTCACAAACGAGTTATAATACACAGGACTCAGAAATGAACATTGCTGGAACTGCATACAGGAGAATGCTGATGGACATGTACACTGAGAGACTTTGTCCATTGACAGGCCTGTCAGACAGCTCCAAGATGGCACAGGACATTGCATAGAGATTGAAGCCCATTCTTTCCCCTGTGGAAGTGGTCACTAACTACATGACATCACTAGCAGACCCAGCCATGATACAATATCTGGTGACCAATGCCTCAGCTTCCACTGCAGCACAGACGGCAGACACCCAACGTCTCAGTGCTGCAATGGAAGCTCAGACTGAGGTCATGAGATCCATGCTTGCTGCCATGCAGGATCAAGCTTCTGTAGTGGGTAGGGCAGAGCCCCCTCCTCTTGCCTCTTGACATAGATTCCCCTCTCTGCAGCCTCTGCTCCATTTGTTGGTCATGTTACAGACCCAGAGACACTGTAACTACAGTCCCCAAACCTCGTCCAGAATTGGGTCACAAAGTCTTCTGTCCTGCCTGAATGTCTGCAGCAGCTCACAACACAACGTCCAGAAAAACATGCAAAGCACCTCCACTAACTTTACAATGGCATTAGCAAGTCAAAAGCCCCTCACCTGTAAGTTCGATGCCTGGTCCTTTGTAATAACAAGTGACTAACACAGATTGTCAGTGGACATCCACAGACCAAGTTTCAAGGACAGACATCAACACTGTTGGGCTGGTGCACTGACGTCACCTTGAACCCTCCTTACACTAACAGCACATACATAGAACGCCCGGGCATGTCCCCTGCCCAGCATGGGGCACTGTGTTGGCCACTCTAGAAGTGGCCGGCTGTGCAGATAGCATCATTTTATGGATCAAGGTTTCTGTAACATTGGCACCAGCATGAAATTCACAGCCGGGGGAGATAGAGAGAAAAAGCAACTCACTTTCAATGGGGAATTGGGAAAAGAGTTGAAGGCATAAGATTTTCAAGAATATGGGATATGGACAGGGAAATGGGACTAATTGGAGGGGTGAGGCCATGGAGGCATTCAAACACAAGAATGAGAATATTTAAATTAAGGTGCTGTCAGACCGGGAGCCAATGTAGACAGTGAGCACAGGGGTGATGGGTGATCAGGATTTGGGGTGATGGGTGATCGGGATTTGGTGTATATTAGTTTACAGGCAGCAGAGTTCTGGATGGTCTGTGGTTTATGGAGGTTTATAACTGGGAAGGGTGACCAGGACAGAATTGGAATAGTCAAGTGTGGATTTAACAAAAACACGGATGAGGGCTTATGCAGGAGATGTTTTGAGACAGAGGTGGACATGGGTGATATTACAGAAGTGGTATTAGGCAGGTTAAGTGATGGAGAGAACATAGCGATGAACTCAGCTCAGGTATAAATAGAACATAGAGGTTGTAAACTGTCTGTTTCAGCCTCAGACATTGGCTCGTGAGGTGGATATAGACAGTAGATAGGGAGCAGACTTTGTGAGAGAGACTGAAGACAGAGGCTTCAGTATTCCCAGGATTTACATGACAAGAACAAATGTCAGTGACATATGGTTTATATATACAATAGTTGGATCCAGAGACTTACCAGGGACACCAATAATAGCGAGGATGGGATAGTAGATCGTTTGAATCATCTTTAGTGCATAATAGATTCGTATTTCTAATGTTCTCCAATAATAATCTGCAGTAACTTCGCCAAACCAATAGGATAAACTCTTGCTGCCCATTTTTGTAAAATTCCAATCTATTGTTCTCAGATTCTGATCAATCCTTTCCCACTCTCTGGAGCTGCTGTTAGTCTGGAGGTGATGCTCCCGGCTTGGAATAACACATTGAAATAAATCCCTTATTAATGGAAGTGGAAAACTCTCCAATGACTCAATTAGGGTGCGTGGAGACTGACATTAATTACACACACTGAACAAACAGATTCAGTTAACCCCATGTCAAACCAACATTTAGTGTTCCAAAATAAAGTATAACAGTGACCCAGACTGGATGTTATGTATGAGGTTTGTTGAGGGAAGGAGTAGAAGAGGCACTGGCCAGAAGCTTTCACTCCTCCTTGGCTATGGGAGTAGTGACAGGGGAGTGGAGGACTGTAAATGATACACCCTGTTTAAAAAAAAAGAGATGGGATAAACCCTGTAACTTCTGACCAATCAGTCTAATGTCAGCGATTGGAAATTTCTAGAGGCCATAACCCAGCTCAAAAATATATCTTTCTTGGAAAAACATCTGATAATAAATGACAAACAGGATGGATAGCTTGATAACCAATCATGTCTGATAATCTTGATCAAGATAGTTGATGACATAACTGTGAGTGTTGATGAGGTCAGCGTGTTTCGTGTTATGTATATGAACTTTCAAAAGGCCTGTCATCAAATGACATTTCATAGACTTGTTATGAAAAATGGATGACATGGATTAATGTGACAGTGATAGTGTGGATATGACATTGACTCAGGGACAGAAAGCAGACAGAAGTGGTGAACAGACATTGTTTATTCTGGGGGAGGAGAAGTATACAGTGATGTTTCTCAGGGGTCAGTATTAGAACCAGTGCTGTTCCTGACATATAGATAGATGCATGATATAGACTTAAATGTAAAAATAAACAATTTCAACTCCTGCAGATGACATGAAACTCATAAGTAAGGGTGGCAAAGGCGCAGACCACAGAATTATCCAACCTCACAGACTGTATATATTTTTTTATTTATCATGGACTCTCATCCAACACCAATGTATTTCTCACTCTAATTTATTTGTGTGTGATTCTCGTGTGAGTGTGTGCGTGAATGAGTAGCGTACATGTTTATTATTTTATTCAGATCCAGTTTAGATTGTTAAGTATAATAAACTCACCTCTTGTTTAATCTCAAGAAAACCTGTCTGACTGGTTCTTACACGAGCACAATAAAGGTATAAGGTAAAATACTCTCTGAGGTGGTCAGCACGTCCAATGCGAAAAAAAATAAACCCTATTGTGGTCAAATGAGAGATAGGACAAGAGGGGACCTGGGACCACTCCTCACATGGCTGTAACAGAAATTGATTGTAACCCAATGACAAACGAGAAATTAGAAGTAGGAAAAACAATTGATTCCCAGAAAAAAAAATGAAGATTTCAATGTAAGTTTTATTGTGGCTTTCGCTGCTACAGCACTAAAAAGTTCACATTCGGAGACAGTACCATCCTAAGCCACAGGTTATGAAAATATGAACAGATGAATTAGGATCACGAGTAGGCCACTCGGCCCCTCAAGCCTGCTCTGCCATTCAATAAGATCATGACTAATCTGATTGTAAACTCTTCTTCACATTTCCACCTGCCCCCGATAACCTTTCACCCCCTTGCTTATCAATAATCTATCTACCTCTGCCTTACAAATATTCAAAGACTCTGCTTCAGGCGCCTTTTGAGGAAGAGATTTCCAAAAACACATGACCCTCACAGGAAAAAAATCTCCTCATCTGTGTGTTAAATGGGTGACCCCCTTATTTTTAAATAGTGACCCCTAATTCTAGATTCTCCCACAATGGGAAACATCCTTTCCACATCCACCCCGTCAAGACGCCTCAGAGTCCTATATGTTTCAATCAAGTCGCCTCTTACTCTTCTAAAGTCCAGCGGATACAAGCCCAGCCTGTCCAATATTCCCACATAAGACGGCCCGCCGATTCCAGGTATCAGTCTAAATAGCCTTCTCTGTATTGCCCCCAATACATTTACATTTTTCCATTAACAAGGAGACCAATACTTTACGCAATACTCCAGATGTGGTCTCACCAATGCCCTGTAAAACTGAAGCATGACCTCCATACTTTGCTATTCAATTTCTCTTGCAGGAAACAATAACATTCTATTAGTTTTCCAATTACGTGCTGTACCTGCTTACCAGCCTTTTGTGATTCATGCACTTGGACACCCAGATCCCTCTGCATCTCAGAGCACTGCTATCTCTCACCATTTAGACAACAGGCTTCTTTTTTATTCTTCCTGCCAAAGTGCACAATGTCACACTTTCCTGCAGTATACTCCATTTTCCAGGTCTTTTCCCACTCACTTAACCTATCTATATTCCTTTGCAGTCCCCTACGTCCTGTTCACAACTTAGTTTCCTACATATCTTTGTGTCATGGGAAAATATAGCAATTCGGTCCCTTCATCCAATTCATTTATATAAATTGTAAAAAGTTGAAGATCCCTGTGGTACACCACTCGTTTCATCTTGCCAACCAGAAAATTACCCATTTATGCTGACACTCGGTTTCCTGTTCGCTGGTCAATCTTCTTTCCATACCAATATTTTACCCCCGACACCATGAGCTTTTATTTTCCGCGATAAACTTTGATGTGGCATCTTATCAAATGCCTTATGGAAATCTAAGTCCAGTACATCCACCGGTTCTCCTTCATCCACAGCACATGTAACTCCATCAAAGAAATCCAACAAACTGATTAAACATGATTTAACTTTCATAAATCCATGTTGATTCTGCCTGATTACCTCGATTTGTTCTGAGTGCCGGCTATACCATGCCTAAGAATATCTTCTAAATATTTCCCCAAGACAAAAGTGTAGCTAACTGGCCTGTAGTTTCCTGCTTTCTGTCTCCCTCCCTTTTTGAATAAAGGATTTATATTGCCCATAAAGGAGTTACATACAGAGTGAAGTAACTTGGTATAGGTTAAATGCCCTGTCTGCTGAGAAGTTGACGAATGTAGCCGGAAGGTTAGGGATTACACTCCGTCCAAAAGCTAGGGAATGCGTAATCGTAAGACTTGTGGCCAACCATTTTTCACTTGAAGCTGAAGGCTCAAACAGGGTTTGAGGGTAAAATGTTGGAAAAGGTTATAAGAGATAGGATTTATAATCATCTTGAAAAGAATAAGTTCATTAGAGATAGTCAGCACGGTTTTGTGAAGGGTAGGTCGTGCCTCACAAACCTTATTGAGTTTTTTGACAAGGTGACCAAACAGGTGGATGAGGGTAAAGCCGTGGATGTGGTCTATATGGATTTCAGTAAGGCGTTTGATAAAGTTCCCCACGGTAGGCTGTTGCAGAAAATACAGAAGTATGGGATTGAAGGTGAATTAGTGCTTTGGATCAGAACTTGGCTAGCTGAAAGAAGACAGAGGGTGGTGGTTGATGGTAAATGTTCATCCTGGAGTATAGTTTCCAGTGGTGTTCCGCAAGGATCTGTTTTGGGGCCACTGCTGTTTGTCATTTTTATAAATGACCTGGATGAGTGTGTAGAAGGGTGGGTTAGTAAATTTGCAGATGACACGAAGGTCGGTGGAGTTGTGGATAGTGCCGAAGGATGTTGTAGGTTACAGAGGGACATAGATAGGCTGCAGAGCTGGGCTGAGAGATGGCAAATGGAGTTTAATGCGGAAAAGTGTGAGGTGATTCACTTCGGAAGGAGAAACAGGATTGCAGAATACTGGGCTAATGGGAAGATTCTTGGTAGTGTAGATGAGCAGAGAGATCTTGGTGTCCAGGTACATAAATCCCTGAAAGTTGCCACCCAGGTTAATAGAGCTGTTAAGAAGGCATATGGTGTGTTAGCTTTTATTAGTAGGGGGATCGAGTTTAGGAGCGACGAGGTCATGCTGCAGCTGTACAAAACTCTGGTGAGACCGCACCTGGAGTATTGCATGCAGTTCTGGTCACCGCATTATAGGAAGGATGTGGAAGCTTTGGAAAAGGCGCAGAGGAGATTTACTAGGATGTTGCCTGGTATGGAGGGAAGGTCTTACGAGGAAAGGCTGAGGGACTCGAGGTTGTTTTCGTTGGAGAGTAGGAGGAGAAGAGGTGACTTAATAGAGACATATAAGATAATCAGAGGGTTGGACAGGGTGGATAGTGAGAGCCTTTTTCCTCGGATGGTGATGGCAAACACGAGGGGACATACCTTTAAGTTGAGGGGTGATAGATATAGGACAGATGTCAGAGGTAGTTTCTTTACACAGAGAGTAGTAGGGGCGTGGAACGCCCTGCCTGCAACAGTAGTAGACTCGCCAACTTTAAGGGCATTTCCGTGGTCATTGGATAGACATATGGATGAAAATGGAATAGTGTCGGTCAGATGGTTTCACAGGTCGGCGCAACATCGAGGGCTGAAGGGCCTGTACTGCGCTGGAATGTTCTATGTTCTATGTTCGACAGATGGAGTAATGTTAGCTAAGGTAAAACTAGAACAGAAAGGACTAGAATTAGAATTCCAGAGAGAGCGAGAAAGAGCAGAGTGAGTGTCAAGAAAGGGAAAAAGTAAAAGTGTTCCAGAAGGAGAAGGAGGAAAGGGAGTTATGGCGGCTCAAACAACTAGATGAAGACTCTGTACACCCAGTGAAGGCACAGCTAGTGAGGGAGCTGCCCCTCGCCCAGGACAATGTGCTGAGTTCTTAAAGTTCTCCCCGTTCATTCTAAAGTTCAATGAGGAGGATGTGGCAGCACTTTTCTTTCCTTTTAAAAATGTTTTCAAAGCAACTGCAATGACCGTCAGAGAACTGGATGCTGGTTTTACAAAACAAAATAACAGGAAAGGATGAAAGTTCATCAGATTATGAGAGGACTGAAAATGCTATCCTGGCCCATATGAGATAGTACTGGAGCTGGACCAGCAGAAATTCAGAATCTTTGGAAAGCAGCTTGACCAAACCTCCCTTGGCCTTTGAAAGAGTTAAGCAATTTCGGAACATTGGAACATAGGAGCTGCAGTAGGACATCGAGCCTGTTCCACCATTCAATATGATAATAGCTGATCGTCCACTTCAATGCCTTTTTCCGACACAATCCCCATTTCCCGTTATGTCACTGGTATTTAGGCCGAGGCATTGAGTACACCAATTGGGACATCATGTTCCATTTGTACATAACATTGGTTAGGCCGCATTTGGAGTACTGTGCGCAGTTCTGGTCGTCGCACTACACAAAATATGTGATTAAGCGAGAGAGGGTGCAGAAAAGATTCACAAGGATGTTGCCTGGTTTGAAGGGCTTGAGTTATAAAGAGAGACTGGATAGGCTGGGTTTGATTTCCCTGCAGCGAAGGAGGCTGAGAGGAGACATGATAGAGGTATATAAAATTAAGAGAGGCATAGATAGGGTAGATAGCCAGAGTCTGTTTCCCATGGTAGGGGTGACTAAAACTAGAGTGCATAGATTTAAGATGAGAGGGAGGAGGTTTAAAGGGATCAAAGGGGTAAATGTTTCACACAAAGAATAGTGGGTATCTGGAATGAACTGCCTGAGGAGGTGGTGGAGGCAGTAACAGTAACGACATTTAAGAGGCATCTGGACAGGTACTTGAATGAGCAAGGAATAGAGGGATATGGAATTAATGCAAGCAGTTGGGATTAGTATGGATCAGCATTATAGTCAGCCCGGACACGGACGGCCGAATGGCCTGTTTCTTTGCTGTACTACTCTATGACTCCATTTAGAAATCTGTTAATCTCTGCTTTAAACATACTCAATGACTGAGCTTCCACAGCCCTCTGGGGTAGAGAATTCCAAAGATTCACAACCCTCTGAGAAAAGGCATGTCTCCTCATCTCTGTCCTAAGTGGATTTCCACTTATTTTGAAATTGTTTCCCCTGGTTCTAGATACCCCAACCAGTGTAAACATGTTAGCTGCATCTACCCTGTCTATCACTTTCAGTATTTTGTAGGTTTCAATGAGATCACCTCTCATTCTTCGAAACTCTAGAGAATACAGGCCCAGTTTCCCCAATCTCTCTTCATGGGATGGTCCTGCCATCTCGGGAACAAGTCTGATGAACCGTCATTGCACTCCCTCTATGATCATAAAATCCTTCCTAAGGTAAGGGGACCAAAACTGCACACATTACTCCAGGGGCAGTCTAACCAAGGTTTCATACAATTGCAGCAAAACGTCACTACTACTGCACTCAAATCCACTTTAATAAAGGCTAACATACCATTAGTCTTCCTAATTGCTTTCTGCACCTGCATGTTTGTTTTCAGTGACTTATTGACGAGGACCTCCAGGTCCCTTCGTACAACTACACTTTCTACTCTCTTACCGTTTAAGAAATACTCTGCACATCTGTTCCTGCTACCGAAGTGGATGACCTCACATCTTTCCACATTATATTTCAACTGCCATGTTCTTGCCCACTCACGAAGTCTGTCCAAATCCCCTTGAAGCCGCTTTGCATCTTCCTCGCAACACTCATTCCCATCTAGTTTACTGGCATCTGAAAACCTGGAGATATTACATTGGTCCCCACATCCAAGTCATTGATACATATTGTGAAGAGCCGGGTCCCAAGCACTGATCCCTGCAGTACCCCACTAGTCACAGCCTGCCAAGGCAAGAATGACTCATTTATTCCTACTCTTGCTTTCTGCCTGTTAACTAATCCTTAATCCACGCCAGTACATTATCTCCTATCCCATGTGCTTCAATTTTACTAACCAACCTCCTGTTGGGGACTTTATCAAAAGCTTTCTGAAAATCCAAGTATACCACGTCCACCGAATTCCCTTTATCAATTCTGTGAGCAACATCCTCAAATAACTCCAACAGGTTTGTCAAACATTGTTTCCCATTTATATATCCATGTTGACTCTGCCTAACCAGATACATTTATCACATTCTTTAGAATAGAGTATAGTTTGTTCCCAGCGACTGATGTAAGGCTAACATGTCTGTAGTGCCCTGTTTTCTCTCTCCCTCCATTCTTAAATACTGGGGAGACATTTTCTATCTTCTAATCAACAGGAACAGTTCCAGAATCTACAGAATATTGAAAGATATTCACCAATGCATCCACTATTTCCAAAGCTTCCTCTTTCAACACTCTGGGATGTAGAATATCAGGTCCTGGGGACTTGTCAACCTTCAGCTCCATTAATTTCTCCAAGACAACCTTCTTACTTATACTAATTAAATCAATTTCCTCATTCACCCGAATCCCTTGGATCTCTTGTTCTGAGAGATTTATTGTATCTTCCTCAGTGAAGACAGACACAAAGTAATCATTTAGCTTCTCTGCCATTTCTCTATTCCCCATTATAAATTCTCCTGACACTGCCTGTAATGGACCCACATTTGTCTTAGCTAAACGTTTCCTTTTCACGTATCTATAGAAGATTTTACAGTCCATTTTTGTGTTTGTTTTTGGCCAGTGATATGAGCGCTCAAGATAGAGCCCACATATGAAACCCTCAGAGCGGTGATCCCTCTCGAGGAGTTCACAAACTCGCCCCCTCCCAGTAAAACCCACCTAGAGGGACAGAAGGTTCAAAGGTATTCTGGCTGATGAATTTTCCCATGTACACAAAGCCTTAACCCCAGAGGAAAACCCTTTCCTCGTCACCCCAAAGATCCGAGAATAAAAGGTGGAAGGGAGATCGGAGCCCGAGCAGCCATGGGCAAGAAGCGGGACACACAAGGGTCCATCCTCAGGCCAAATAGGTGCTGAGAGCAGGAGTAATGGCTGAAGATCTGCGTGTTTCCACAGTAATAAGGCAGATCACCATCGAGTTGACTAATGGAAGTGACGGGGAAAACCTGTAGGATTAATGAGAGTCCACTAGATCAGTGCTGGAAAACGGGCCCTGATGGAAAGCACAGCAGGTCAGGCTGTGCCTTTAACTGTAACAGTCAGACACAGTCACCCCACCACAGAGAGTGCGGGAAAACTTAACAAAATCCCTGAGAGTTACCAGGAATTTGTATTCCAAGGAAAAGTGACCCCATACCCCTCGAGTGGGACAAGCAAGCCCATAGTCATACTGAGGGATACAGGGGCCAAACAAACCCTTCTGCTGGGAAAAGACCTTTACCCGAGAGAGTGAAGTGAACGCTAGAGTGTTAGTGAATGGTATCGGAAGATGATATATGACCATACCTGTATATCGACTGCACTTGGAATGTGACCCAGTTTAAAGACCGGTAACCATGGGGATTGTACCTAGTTTACCGGTGGAGGGGTCGATCAGCTCCTGGGTAATGATCTGACAGGGGAAAAGGTGGCATCTTCCCCAGTAGCTCTGGAGAGACCAAAAGAGGTCAGGGAGACAGAGCAGTTCCAGGAGAAATAAAAACAAGAAATGCTGGAACCACTCAGCAGGTCTGGCAGCATCTGTGAAAAGAGAAGCAGAGTTAACGTTTCGGGTCAGTGACCCTTCTTCGGAACAGTTACGGGAGAAGGTCCCTGGCATTCTTACTGATTGTGTGGTGACTCGGTCCATGGCCAAACAATCCCCTGAACTGACACTGCAGACAGATGACCCTACTGTCTGGTTATCTGAAACCTTCTTTGGGAAGTTAGAGGACCCAAAGGATGTGTTAAACAAATCGTCCTTAGTTGAGGCTCAACAACCTGACCCAGTGTTAAAAAAGGCACAGACTGTCCAAACCAAAACTGAAGCAGAGGGAGTTGCAGAGTGTTACTATTTCAAGAACGAGGTGCTAATGAGGAAGTGGAGACCTCCTTACAGACCTGCGGATGAAGAGTGGACAGTGCTTCATCAGATACGGATGCCACTGAGGTACCTTAAAGAAATATTCAGAATGGCCCACGAACTTCCAATGACTGGACATGTCGGTATATGAAAAATCGAACCCTGCATAAGACAGCATCTTCACTGGCCACAACTCCATAAAGATGTGGTGGAGTTCTGTCAAACTGGTCACATGTGCCAAGTTGTGGGGAAGCCCCAAGCTGCAATAAAACCTTCACCCCTAATTCCCATACCAGATTTTGGGGAACCCTTCAGCAGAATGCTAGTGGATTGTGTGGGACACCTGCTGAAAACAAAACGGGATTACCAGTATCTTCTCACCATTATGGATGTGGTGACCCGATTCCCAGAGGCCATTATCCCGAAGAACTATCTCTGCCAAGGAGGGGCTAACCCAATTCTTTCCCCGATATGGGTTGCCTGCTGAGATCCAGATGGAACAGGGCACACATTTTGTATCAAGTATTTTTGAAAAGGTAATCTGGACATAACCCAGTGCAAGTCCTCAGCCTACCATCCACAGTCACAAGGTGCTTTGGAGCGGCACCACCAGACCCTGAAGACAATGATCAGGCCATACTGCTATGAGTAACCCCATGACTGGGACAAAGGGCTGGGATTTCTCCTGTTGGTTACCAGGGACTTATCCAATGATTCCACTGGCTTTAGTCTCTTTCAATTAGTTTATGGACACGAGATGAGAGGTCCTCTTAAACTAATCAAGGAAAAGTTTTTTGGGGCAGAGGGATCAAACTTCCATGTTAGACTACATTTCCTTGCTCTGGGAGTGGCTCACGAGAGACCGTGCCTTGGCTCAGTAACGCCTAAAGACCTCCCAGGCAGCTATGAAAAGGTAATCAGACTGAAATGCCGAGGCTGGAACATTTCAGGACAGAGACCATGTATTGTTACTATTCCCACTGCAGGGTGAATCCCTGAAATCCCAGTTCAGTGGTCCATATCAAGTGGCAAAAGGAATAGCCAGGTAAATTATTTAATTGACACCCCAGACCAAAGGAAAAAAGCAAAGGCTTTGGAGGGGACAGACATGCACAGATCTGTCAGACAGTCAAAAGGGGAGGATTGAAAAGGACAGTGAGGACAGGTTAGAAGAGGGCCATGAGTATTCTCAACTGGAATCCCCTAGTCTCCGATTAGCCAACCCTGAAATGTTAGATAAATTAGACCACACGCTCTCCTCTTTAAATACAACCCAAAAAGGCAACCTAAAAAGGCTGCTAACAGCATTTACAGAAAGCTGCAAGGGCAAGGTAAGTTCCAAAAAAGGCAAGTAGATGGTGAGGGAGGTGCCTCACCTAGTTGAAGAGCCGCAGTAGAGTGAAGTGAAAGCTGGACAGACACTTGCGAGCACTAATGTCCCAGAGGACATAGGGCAGATCAGAAAAAAATGATGCTCCCTACAGTAAAGGGAAAAGTGAGGGCGAAATACCCTAAAATAAATAGCATTTGTGTACCTCACCAGAAGCTAAAAGTGAGGTCAGTGTGGATCTACCCACTGAAGAACACAATGATCAGGTCCCAAACCGAAAGCGAAACAAACCCAATAAAAAAACCAATTTATTACACATTGTCAGTTCAGGGAGGAAGTTTAGACAGGAACCTGAATGGTGAAAGTTTCATTGCAGGAGAGAAAAAAAAGGTCGAACCCGACACATCATCATCCCAGACAAAACACCAAAAAATTAAATCATCAAAACTGTAATAGACAATGTCAGCTGCAGTAATTCTAAGATTAATGTTTGAATTTGAGAAGTGATTATTGAGAATGAATTTGTGTTTCCTTCTATTTCTTCTCACAATTCTGTAATAAAATGTTCCTATTATCACATTTCTTTCCATGTGCTGCAGCGGTGTCAAGATAACACAATATGCCGAATGAGGAATTTTAATTCATCGATTAGACACTTACAGTAATCATTTAATGGAAAAAATCCTGCAGCTAACCTTGAAAAGAATGGCAGCCAAGATGGCCACCGCAATTGGCATCTGAAACACCTTTTCACATACCAGAGGCAACAGGAGACACATGTCTGATGAGCCTGGACCCAAAACATAGGCTTTCTCTTGTTACTGAATTACCTAAGATTACATTCATTAACACGGTATACAAGGACATCCTGACAAATTGACTTTAAAAGAGCAAACTCCTCCAAGTGTAAATACTGGTATCCTGAAACCTGGGGAGATAGAAGTTCCTAACTTTGAATCTCTTAACAAGTGTCCAGCAAATACAGTGAGGCAGTCAGGAGACCTTCTGTCATCTATGTGAAAGCTGGGAGTTGCCCCTGGACAAAGACAGACAAGCCAGTGATTCAAACTGTGCAGAAGCAGAAGGGCTGTGTCCCCCTCTCCCTCTCCCTCTCTCCATCTCTCTGTCCAGATAACTTCGCAAGTTTGAAAACCACGTGCGGCTGTGAGCCCTCCAAGCCTACAGATTACTACAGACAGATACACCAGGGGAAGAAAGCCACCCACAAGTCTGCCTCCAAGAAAACCCTGAGCCACGTGTGTCAGCCACAAAGGGCACTTTGACCATCCAAAGACTTCAAGAATATACCTTCAGCCAGAAGACCACCGAATCATCCAACCTCACAGAATGAGTATTTTTTTTAAATTTATTTAGGACTCCAATCCAATCACAAATGTACTTCTCACTCTGTAATCTATTTGCATGTGATTCTCGTGTGAGTGTGTGCGTAAATGTGTTGTGTATTTTTTTATGGTTTTATTTAGATACGGTTTAGATTGCTAAGTATAATAAACTCACCTCTTTCCTGTTTAAACTCTAGAGAACCTGTCCGATTGGTTCCTTCACCATCACACCAAAGGGAAAAGGTAAAATACTCACTGAGATGGTTACCACATCCACTCTCTAGAAAGGGCAAACCCTATTGCGGTCAAATAAGAGGAAGGACAAGAGGAGAGACTGTGAACCCTCCTCACCTGGCTGTAACAATAGGCAAGGTTGGAGATGGAGAGAACACGGGAATGAAGTCAGCTCAGCATTAAATAGCAGAGGTTGTTAACTTCCTGGTTCAGCATCAGACAATGGCCAGCGAGGGGGATGCAGATCGTGGATGGGGAATATAATTTGCGACAGAAACTGAACACAATGGTTTCAGTCTGCTCACGATATAAATTACGAGAACACTAAATCATTGAAATATGGCTTATGAATCTAATAGTTGGATACAGAGACTTACCAGGGACACCAATAATAGCGAGGTTGGGATAATAAATCGATTGAATCATCTTCAGAGCGCAAACGATCCGCTCTTCTAATGTTACCCAGTAATAATCTGCAGTGAGCCAGTAAAACCAATAGGAGAAACTCCTGCTGTCCATTGTTGTAACATTCCAATCTATTGTTCTCAGATTCTGACCTATTGTTGTAACATTCCAATCTATTGTTCTCAGATTCTGACCCATTGTTGTAACATTCCAATCTATTGTTCTCAGATTCTGACCCATTGTTGTAACATTCCAATCTATTGTTCTCAGATTCTGACCTATTGTTGTAACATTCCAATCTATTGTTCTCAGATTCTGACCCATTGTTGTAACATTCCAATCTATTGTTCTCAGATTCTGACCCATTGTTGTAACATTCCAATCTATTGTTCTCAGATTCTGACCCATTGTTGTAACATTCCAATCTATTGTTCTCAGATTCTGACCCATTGTTGTAACATTCCAATCTATTGTTCTCAGATTCTGATCTATCCTCTCCCTCTCTCTCTGGAGCTGCTGATCTCTGTTATGTTCCCGCTGACATTATGGGATAATACATTGAAAGGAGCCCCATATTAATAGACGATGGAAAACCTCCCAGTGACACAATTAGGGAGACGGACATTAACTACAGTCACTGAACAAACAGGTTCAGTTAACTCATTTCAATCTAAACGTTTTTGTACCACAATAAAGCAGATCATTTATCCGGTCAAGATAGGATATCTGAGGTTTAATGAGGAAAGGAATTGTGGAAACACAGCGGCACTGGCCAGAATCTTCGAATCCTCCTTTGATATGGGATTGGTGACAGAGGACTGGAAGGCTGTAAATGTTACACCCTATTTAAAAAGAGGAGAGGTTGGACAAACACTGTAACTACTGACCAGTCAGTCTAATGTTGATAGTTGGAAACTTCTGGAGTCCGTAACCCAGCACAAAGTATTTCTTGCCTGTAAAATCATGGTTAATAAATGACGAGCAGCATAGATAAGTTAATGGAAACTCATTTTCTAATCTTGATCGAGTTCGTTGAGGACGTAACTGTGAGTGTTAATGAGAATAGCGTGTTTCGTGTAATGGGATCATAGAGTCATCGTGAGGTTAAGGCACAGAAAGAGGCCAGTTGGAACGTTATTGCTGTGCCAAATGGTAAACGATCCACTATTCTAATCCCACCATCCAGCATTTGGCCAATAACCCTGCAGATTGTGGCACCTGAGCTGCATGTCCAGACTCCTTCTGAATGGGTTGAGTGTCCCTGCCTCAACTACCCTTTCAGGCAGTGAGTTTCAGACTCACACCAAAGCAGGGGACCCAGTCCTGAGCCTTGCAGAACGCCGCTGGAAACATCCCTGCTGACTCTAAAATACCCGTCAACAATTACCCTTTGTTTCCTGCCACTGAGCCAATTTGCTATTTCTGGGTGAACAGGTGTTTCCTCAACTCCCCTCTAATCTTTCCATCAATCATTTTAAATCTATGCCCCCTCATCACTGATCTCTGCTAATGTGATTAGACCCTTCACCTCCACTCTATCCAGGCCCCTAAAAATATATACATTTCAATCAGATCTCCCCTCAGCCTTCTCTGTTCCAAGAAGAACAACCCCAGCCTACCCAATCATTCCACATAGCTGCATTTTTCCAGTCCTGGCAACATCCTCGTAAATCTCCTCTGTGCCCTCTCCAGTGCAATTACATCCTTTCTGTAATGAGGTGACCAGAACTGCACAAAATATTCAAGTTATGGTCTACCCAAAGAGTTATACAGTTCCAGCATAACCTCCCTGCTTTTGTATTCCATACCTCGGCTAATAAAGGAAAGGATTCCGTATGCCTTCTTAACCACCTAATCAACCTGTCCTGCTACTTCGGGGATCTGTGGACATTGACTCCAAAGTTCCCTCACTTCCTCTACACTTCCCAGTATTTTCCCATTAATCGTGCATCCCTTTGCTTTGTTTGAACTCCTCAATTTGCATCGCCTCATTCTTAATCAGGTGGAATCCCATTTGCCACTTTTCTGCCATCGATATCTTCCTGCAACCGACAGCAATCCTCTTGGCTATCTACCACACGGCAAATCTGTTTGTCATCTACAAACCTCTTGATCATGCTTCTACATTTACGTCCAAGTCATTAATATATACCACAAAAAGCAGGGGACTCAGTCCTGAGCCCTGTGGAACACCATTGGAAACAGTCCGAAGGTCTGTCTGAAACAGTCCGGGGTTCCGAAGAAGGGTCACTGACCCGAAACGTTAACTCTGCTTCTCTTTCCACAGATGCTGCCAGACCTGCTGAGTGATTCCAGCATTTCTTGTTTTTGTTTCAGATTTCCAGCATCCGCAGTATTTTGCTTTTATTATATTGGAAACAGCCCTCCAGTCAATAAAACACCCATCAACAATTGCCCTTTGTTTCCTGCCAATGAGCCAATTTTGTATCATCCTTGCTGTATTTCCCTGGATTCCATGGGATTTTATTTTTTTTAACCAGTCTGCCATGTGGGACCTTGTCAAAAGCCTTGCTTAAATCCATGTAGACCACATGAACTGCACTACCCTCATCTATCTTCCTTGTTACTTCTTCAAAAAACTCACTCAAGTTGGTCAAACTAGAGCGTCCCTTAACAAATCCATGCTGACTATCCTTGATTAGCCTGTGCCTTTCTAAGAGACAGTTTATCCTGTCTCTCAGAATAGATTCCAATAATTTGCCCACTACTGAGGTTAGACTGACTGGCCTGTAATTTTTCATTCTAACCCTGGGGTCCTTTATAAACAGAGGTTCAATGTTAACAGTACTCCAATCCTCTGGCACCACACCTGTACCCAGTGAGGACTGGAAAATGATGGTCAGACCCTCTGCTATTTCTTCTCTTGCTTCTTTTAACAACATAGGATGCATTATATCTGCATCTGGTGACTTATCAACTTTCAAGAATGCTAATCCCATTAATACCTCCTCTCTCCCTAAGTATATCTCATCAAATACTTCATATTCCTCCTCCTTAGCTACAATATCTGCATCATACCCCTCTTTTGCAACGTGAAACACGAAGTATTCATTAAGAACTATACCAACATCTTCCACCCCTGCACATGCATATGCAATTATGTATATACACTAATGTTTACAGACTTTCTAAAGGCCTGTGATCAAATGGCATTTCATAGACTTGTTATGAAAATGGAACACATGGATTAATGTGACAGTGATAGTGTGGATATGACACTGACTCAGGGACAGAAAGCAGAGAGAAGTAGTGAACAGACATTGTTCAGACTGGTGAAGGAGGGGGAGTATACAGTGCAATTTCTCAGGGGTCAGTATTAGAACCAGTACTCTTCCTTACATATAGATAAATAGATACATGATAAAGACTTACGTGTGAAGAGCAGAGTCTCAACATTTGCATAAGCCAGGAAAATTATAAATGTAGTAACCAGTGTGAAGGAAAGGAGCTGCTTCAGGAGGACATGGACAGTCAGATGGTGAAATGAGAATACACATGGTGAATTTAATTTAACACATAGAATTGGGGAAGTGATTATTTTGTGAGGGAGAATAAGGGGAGTGAATAGAAACTAAACTGCACCATTTAAAAGATGGTACCGGAGCACAGAGACTGGGTGTGTATGTACACAAATCTTCAATGGTGGCCGGATAAGTTCTGAAGATTTTAAAAAGGCATCCGGGATCCTTAGCTTTATAACTAGAAGCAAAGAATTAAAAAGAAACACAAGAACATTCCGCTAAGACTAGAAATGACTGTTTGAGCCTCAGCCGGGATATTGTGTCCAATTCTGGACACCACACTTTATGAAGATTCCAAGGCCTTGGAGATGGTGCCTCGGTGTTACACTAGAATGGTAACAGGGATGAGGGAGTTCAGTTATGGGGAGAGAATCTGGGATTATTCTCCTTAGAGCAGAGAAGCTAAAAGGGAGATTTAATAGAGGGCCTGAAAATGATGATGTGTTTTGCTACAATAAATAAAGAGAATCTGGTTTGACTGGATGAAAGGTCAGTAACCAGAGAACACAGTTTAATGTTGATTAACAAAAAAACAGAGGAGAGATGAGGAGATTTTCTTTTCTTTACACAGCGAGTGTTTATGATTTGGAATTCACTTCCTGAAAGGGTTGTGGAAGTAGATTTAACAGAAACGTTCAAAAGGGAATTGGATCAATACTAACAGGGTGATTTACTGGACTGGGATAAAAGAACAGGGGAGAGGAATAATTGAAGATTTCCTTCAAACAGCTGGAACTGGTACGATTTGTTAAATAGTCTCCTCCTGTGCTGTGTGATTCTCTGACTGTCTGATAACAGAAACCATTGAGTACGTATCTCATGTGTACAATTGACATTCAGTAGTTTTTAATCCCGAGATTAATTGTTACTTGCTTTCTGCTGAAGACAACAGCAGAAAGACAGATACAAGGAGCTGGTGAGATAAATTGTGTTGATAATTTGTTTATTGGGTTATGACGTCTCTGTCTGATCACTGACCTCGCCTGGTTTCAATCTGTCAATTACAAATTCATTGATTTTATTCCTATTTTATTTCCTGTCTATTTGTTCTCAGGATATGGGTGATACTGACAAGGCCAGCATTACTTCCCCATCCCTGGTTACCATGAGAAAATGGTGAATCTTGAACCACTGCAGTCCGTGTGGTTCTGACAAACAAACTAACATTTAGTATTTTGATGAGTCAGTTTCATCACTGGGCATTTCAGAATGAGTTAGGTTTGAACATGAGGATGAGAGTTTTCAAATCAAGATGTTGCCAGAGCAGGGGCCAATGTAGGTCAACGAGCACTGGAGTGATGGATGGACGGGACTTGCTTTGAGTTTAGATACAGGCAGCAGAGGTTTAGATGAACACATGTTTGTGGCAGAGTCAGTACAGGTTAGATGCAGAGTAAAGCTCACTCTACACTGTCCCCATCAAACACTGCCATGACAGGTGCAGCACGGCTTAGATCCAGAATAAAGGACACTCTACACTGTCCCCCATTAAATACTCGGAGGACAAGTACAGCACTGGGGTTGGCTGCTGCCTAATTGGAGGTGCTGAGTAGTTGTCGAGGTTCAGCTGACTGTTGCTCTGTGAAGAGGCTGGAAGCTGTGTGACTGCTGCAAGAGGGAGAGACTGAGATTGAAGGAAAGGTTTTTCCACATTGGCAACATGAGTCTGGGGAAAGAGGCTGGGAGAGGAGCTAATTCGATAGCTCTTTCAAAGAGACAGTACTGACACAATGGGCCGAATAGCCTCCTTCTGTGCTGCACCAATCTCTAATTCTATGAGCAAGAGACAGAGAGTGAAGTGAGTGAGGGAGAGAGTGAAAAAACGTGAAGAGGGAAAGGTCAATAGGAAGTGCGAAAAAATCGTGTTTGCATCACTTTTTCAGCAGAGGAGTCATGATTTGCCCGTCCCCGTTCCTGTTGAGACTGGTGACACACAAACATCCTGCTGCCTCCTCATTTCCATTCATTCTACGTACACGTGTTTCAGCCAGGCTTCAGCTCTTCAAGGCAGTCTGTCCCTTTTAACGGGAAGTTGTGCTGAATCACAGGAGGCTGCTGTTTCTGATTGGGAATGCTGCAATTGGAGACAAGGCAAATGGAATACTACGACAGAGAGAGGGCTCCGTTGTTCACGGATGTGGTGTTGGAGGCCTTAGTCATGGTGGGTGACAGGAGAAGAGAGGATATGTTTTCGTGGAGTGGGCTGGAGACCCTCAAGGAACGTCCTCCGAATGGAATGGGAGCAGGTGGCCAGGGGGATCAATGCAAGAAGTCTGGCCCCGAGGACTTGGCAGCAGAGCCAGAAGAAGTTTAATGAGTTCACACGGGTCACACAATGTCAGTGAATTCATCTCCACATGGCTTCTCCTACCCCCAACATCACCAACCTCTCACACTGCTCAATGTACCACAGCCCCATCACTCACCCATCAGTAGTCCCTAACACTCAGGACTCACACCTAACATTCACATACTCCATCTCACCTTCACACACATTCCACTTATACCAGCTTCACACCCACCCCTCACTGCCTCCACGTTCCTGCAGCTACTCAACTGTGCCAAGAACATCACCCAAACACAGTGCAACACAATCACTGACATTTTGCCCTCTCTCTTACAGAACATGGTGGCCGACAATCACAGGGAGCAGCAGTGAACCGGCGGGGACCAGGCAGACCTTCATCCCCTGAGCCTGAGGGAGGAGATGGTTCTTCACATCATGGGACCGGCTGTGACAGAGCCCATAGCATCCGGCATCACCGAGAGTATTCAGGATGATGCTATGTTCCGGCCTTATGTCTCTTCTTAACTCCCAACTGCCCCTCGTCCTGCTGTCTGGGATGATGTACAAGCTGCAGATGTTGGGACCATGAACCTCCTGCTTTACAACCCACCCCCAATCCCTCACCCCAGCCCTCCCCCTCTGATTTTATACTTTCCAATCATAAGCCAAAACTGCCAGCTTCCCAGTCACAGCAGATCCAGGAGACAGAGACAGAGAGAGAGAGCAGCAGCACAGCACTGATGGTGAAACCCCATCACTTGGTCTGATACTCATAGTCATCAGATCAAATACTTACACTGTGTGGACCTTAGAGGCTGGTATAGAGTCGGAATCTGCACATGGTGAGTAACCGAGCACGAGTGAGGTGCAGCCAGGCCAGGGGGAAAGGATAGCTCATGTGTCAGCTCACCGGAGGGTGAGGTCACAAATGTGTTATAATACACAGGACACAGATGTGAACATTGCTGGAACAGCATACAGGAGAATGCTGATCGACATGTACACTGAGATACTTTGTCCATTGACAGGCCTGTTAGACAGTCTGTTATCACTGTCAAGGAACATGGAGGAGTCTGGCTCCAACATGGCACAGGACATTGTACAGAGCTTGAAGCACATTCTTTCCCCTGTGGAAGTGGTCACTAACTCCATGACAGCACTAGCGGACCCAGCCCTGATACAGTGCCTGGTGACCATTGTCTCAGCTTCCACTGCAGCACAGACGGCAGACACCCAACGTCTCAGTGCTGCAGTGGAAGCTCAGCCTGAGGTCATGAGATCCATGCTTGCTGCCATGCAGGATCAGACTGCTGTCATCATGGCTGTGGATCTCAGTGTTCAAAGGGGTTTGCAGGATCTCACAGCAGTCCAGCAATCTGTGATCCAGTAGATTACTAGGATTGCTGAGGTGTCGCCCCGTGGGAGTGACAGTGTCTCCGTGGAGCATGAACCTGTTGTCCTCTCTCAGGATGACAGTATTTGTTCTCACATCACTGTCACTACACCAGTGTCCTTGCTGTTACCCATCATCCAGCCCAGGCTGCTGCTGCCCATGTCGAGGTGGTGCAGTCTGAATCCGAGGCCTCAAGACCCAGAGCTGCTCGAGGACGTCCTGCAAGTCAATCTGCAGTCTCCCCCAGTGAAAGTCAGCAACCTTCCACCAGCCATGCTGCAGTCATTGGGGAAACACTGTGTAGGAGCACTAGGCAAGTCGAGGGAACCCATAAGACAGGCACGAAGGGAATATACAATGGTGAATAGTTCAGTTTTGTTTGTAAAATTGAATACGTTGGATAAAGATGTTAAAGAAAAGGTTTTTGTAGGTGTTTTTTACTGCAGGATGGCGACCAAGGGAACACTGTGATGGAGCGTCTCAGATGGGTGTAATGGTGGAGA
Source organism: Heterodontus francisci (assembly GCF_036365525.1). Taxonomy (NCBI): domain Eukaryota; kingdom Metazoa; phylum Chordata; class Chondrichthyes; order Heterodontiformes; family Heterodontidae; genus Heterodontus; species Heterodontus francisci. The sequence continues at coordinate 137,318 of NW_027140484.1, read as the reverse complement.
ATCGGGGATCCATGGTGGGAAAGGGAAGATGTACTGGGCATGCTCACACACCAAATGCACTTTAATGGAGTGAGAGATCTTTCAGTTCCTATACCTCTCCCCATTGACATGGGGGCCCCGCAGAGCCACCTACACCATCAGGAATCCCGCTATCCTGACAAAGCCACGGGATCTCTCATCCTGCTTCTCCCTGCTGAGGGAGAAAATGATGACATAGATGGTCACCCTGAATTATCAATGGACAAGGCACAGGCTTCGCAACTACTGGTCAGTTACTTTAACATCAGTAGTGATTAAGGTTTTAGAAACTATAATCAGAGAAAAAGGACAACACACACTTGGAGAGGTTTGTGTTATGTAAGCATTGTCAGCACGGATTTCTAAAAGACAGGTCACGCTTGACTGAACTAATTGAATTTATTTGATGAAGTAACAGAGAGGTTTGATGAAGGGAATGTGGTGGATGTTGTATACATGGATTTTATGAAATTATTTGATAAAGTACCACACAAAAGTTTGGCGAACAAAATTGAAGTTAATGCATTAGCATCCAATTGGATCAAATATTGTCAAGGACAGAAAAGTGTGAGTTGTGGGAAATGGTTGTTTTTCAGACTGGAGGATTGTAGACAGTGATGTTCCCCAATGGTCAGTGCTAAGAGCTTGGAATACAGAGTAGAATATCAAAATGTTCCGATCTTGGAGCAGGTGAACGGGAGGATATTGCAAACCGACTGCAACAGGATATAGATAGGCTGGCAGAATGGACAGAGAAATGGCAGGCGGAATTTAATACAGAGGTGTGTGAGGTGATCTATTTTGTCTGAAAGAATAGGAAGGCAATATAGACTTAATGGCACAGTTCTAAAGATTGTGCAGGAACAGAGAGACCTGGGCTCCATAGGCCAGGACATATTAGGACAGTGTTTAGCAAAGCTTATCAGATCATGGGCTTCATCATTAGAGGCAAAGATACAAAAGGAGGGAAGTTATGCAGAAACTTTATAAAGCTTTGCTTAGGCCCCAACAAGAAAACTGTGTCCAGTTCTGGTCACCACACTTTAGGAAGGATGTAAAGGTCCTTGAGAGGCTGCAGAGGAGATTTACCAGAATGGTTCCAGGGATGGGAGTTTAGTTACAAGGTTAGTTTGGAAAAGATGGAGTTGTTCTCCCTGGAGTAAAGGAGATTGAGAGAGATTTGATAGAGGTGTACAAGATTATGATAGGCTTAGAAAAGATAGACAAGGAAAAACTGTTCCCATCAACTGATAAAATATGGACTAGGGGACACAGATGGAAGGTTTTGGGTAAGAGATGCAGGGGTAATATAAGGAAGAACTTTTTTACACAGTGGATGGTAATGAGTTGAATTCACTGCCCATGAGGGTGGTGGAAGCTGAGACAATCAATGATTTCAAAAGGAAACTGGATGGACACCTGAAGGAAATGAAATTGCAGGAATACAGGTATTGAGTGGGAGAGTGGGACTGACTGGATTGTTCCACAGAGAGCTGGCACAGAGGGGCCGAATGGCCCCCTTCTGTGTCGTAAATGTCTCTATCAATCTCTGTGAATCTATGTTGGATATGTCTTCTGCTCCTCTCTGGAAAGATCCAGATAAATAGAAGTTCAATGAAACTGTGACCTTAACAGCCACTGACAGCTCCGTCCTCACCCTGGTGTGAGGCTCCAGGTCGTGTTACAGGAGGTGACACAGCTCTGTGACCATCTCTTTATTGAATCAGAGTCACCCACACACTGCTCCGGGGTTAGGTGTAGGTAGGAAAAGGAAAAGTGTTCTTAGAAAACCCAGGATGGGTAGGGCAGAGCCCCCTCCTCCTCCCTCTTTACAGAGCATCCCCTCTCTGCAACCTCTGCTCCATTTGTTGGTCATGTCATAGACCCAGAGACACTGTAACTACAGTCCCCATTCCTTGTCCAGACTTGGGTCACCAAATCCTCTGTCTTCCCTGAATGTCTGCAGCAGCTCACAACACAACCTCCAGAAAACCATCCAGAGGACCTCCACTAACTTAACAATGGCAGAAGTATGTCAAAAACCCCTCACCTGTAAGTTGGATGCCTGGTCCTTTTAAATAACACTAGAGGGGGTTCCTCGAGCTGCTGAATGTATGTTCAGCTGAGAGTGAATAACACAGGCGGTCAGTGGACATGCACAGACCAAGTTTCAAAGACGTACATCAAAGCTGCCAGAATGGATAATCGACACCATATTCAGACCCACCCTCAAAGGAACAACACGTATATGCTACGACTGGGCTGGAGCTCTGCCCAGCAAGGGGTATTGAGCAGGCCGCACTCAAAGTTCACATCTCTTTATGGATCACAGCTTCGGCACTGTCAGCACCAGTAGTGCTGTGAAGTCTAAAATCGTGGATCAGGTCAGATACAAAGGGAAAGAAATTCACTTTAAAAGGAGATTTGGAAAATATTGAAATAAAAATATTTTCAGGAATATGGGAATGGGACTAATTAGAGGGGTGAGGGCATGGAGCGAGTTCAAACACAAGAATGAGAATATTAAAATTAAGGTGCTGCCAGACCGGGAGCCAATGTAGATCAATGAGAACAGGGCTGATGGGTGATCGGGATTTGGTGTGAGTTAGGATACAGGCAGCAGAGTTCTAGATGGGCTGTGGTTTATGGAGGTTTTTAACAGGGAGGGTGACCAGGATAGAATTGGAATAATCAAGTGTGGATTTAACAGTGACAGGGACGAGGGTTTATGCAGCAGATGGGCTGAGATATTGGGCAGGGTGAAGTATGTATTTGACAGATAGGGGATGGACTTCGTGATGGAAATCAATGACGTTGGCTTCAGTCTTCCCAAAATTTACATTGCAGACAAACATTTCAGTGAAACAGGGTTTACAGATCTCCTAGCCTGAAATAGAGACAACAACAGCAGCAAAGATGAGAGTAAATGACAGGAATTTGTAATACAGTTCACAGCAGTTTACAGAGCTAATAGCTGGAGATATTGACCAGGAAGAACAACGGCAGCAAGAAGGGCAGAGTAAATTACAGGAGCAGTAATGCAGTTAAGCATGGTTTATAGAAATAATAGCTAGATAGATAGACTTACCAGGGACACCAATAATAGCCAGGATGGGATAGTAAATGTATTGAATAATCTTCAGTGCGCGGTCGATACGAGTGTTTAATGAGTACCGATCATAATATGTAGAAAGATAGTAAAGATCCCACGATAAACTCCTGTCCGTTGTTGTAACATTCCAATCTATTGTTCTCAGATTCTGACCCATTGTTGTAACATTCCAATTCATTGTTGTCAGATTCTGACCCATTGTTGTAACATTCCAATTCATTGTTCTCAGATTCTGAACAATTGTTGTAACATTCCAATATATTGCCCTCAGATTCTGATCTATCCTCTATCTCTCTCTGGAGCTGCTGATCTCTGTTAGTGCTGATTTTCCCGCTGACACTATGTTATAACACATTGAAAGGTACCCCTTATTAATAGAAAATGGAAAACTTCCAGTGACACAATTAGGATCCATGGAGACTGACATTAATTACAGTCACGGAACAAACAGATTCCGTTAACCCTTTTCAATCCAACACTTTTTGTACCACAATAAAGTAGACCATTTACCGAGTCTGGATGGGATGTATGAGGGTTGCTGAGGGACGGAATGGTGGGAATAGCAGAGGCCCTAGCCAGAATCTTCCAATTCCCCTTGGATATGGGCGTGATGACAGATTTACACAGGCTTGCCACTCTCTGTGTGAAGAAATATCTCCTCATTTCAGTCCTGAAAAGTTTACCCCGTATCCTTAGACTATGACCCCTGGTTCTGGACTCCCCCACCATCAGGAACATCCTTCCTGTATTTACCCTGTCAAGCCCTGTTAGAATTTTATAGGTTTCTATGAGATCCCTCCTCGTTCTTCTGAACTCCAGCGAATTTAATCCTAACCGACTCAATCTCTCCTCATACGTCAGTCCCGCCATCCCAGGAATCAGTCTGGTAAACCTTCGCTGCACTCCCTCGATAGCAAGAACATCCTTCCTCAGATAAGGAGACCAAAACTGCACACAACATTGCCGCTGTGGCCTCACCAAGGCCCTGTATAATTGCAGCAAGACATCCCTGCTCCTGTACTCGAATCCTCTCGCTATGAAGGCCAACATACCATTTGCCTTTTTTACCGCCTGTTGCACCTGCATGCTAACCTTCAGCGACTTGTGTACGAGAACACCCCGGTCTCGTTGCATATTTCACTCTCTGAGTTTATAGCCATTTAGATAATAATGTGACTTCCTGATAACCTCACATTTATCCACATTATACAGCATCTGCCATGCATTTTCCCACTCACTCAACTTGTCCATCTCACCCTGAAGCCTCCCTGCATCCTCCTCACAACTCACCCTCACACCCCGTTTTGTGTAATCTGCAAATTTGGAGATATTACAATTAGTTCCCTCATCGAAATTATTAATGTCTATTGTGAATAGCTGGGGTCCTAACACTGATACCTGCGGTACCCCACTAGTCATTGCCTGCCATTCAGAAAAAAGAACGGTTTACTCCTACACTTTGTTTCCTGTCTGCCAACCAATTTTCTATTCATCACAATACATTACCCCCAATCACATGCATGTTCATTTTACATGCTAAGCTCTTAGGTGGGACTTTGTCTAGAGCCTTCTGAAAGTCCACTGGCTCCCCCTCATCAACTCTACTAGTTACACCCCCGAACAATTCTATTAGGTTTATCAAGCATGGTTTCCCTTTCGTAAATCCATGATCTGTCCGATTCTACCACTATTCTCCAAGTGCTCTGCTATAAAATCTTTGATAATGGTCTCTAGAATTTTCCCCACTACCGACGTCAGGCTGACTGGTCTATAATTCCCTGCTTTCTCTCTCCCTCCCTTTTTCAACAGTGGGGTTACATTAGCTACCCTCCAATCTATAGGAACTGTTCCAGAGTCTATAGAATCTTGAAAGATGACTACCAATGCTTCCACTTTTTCTAAAGCTACTTCCGTAAGTACTGTGGGAAGCATTCTATCAGGCCCTGGGGATTTATCGGCCTTCAATCCCATCAATTTCCCCAACACCATTTCTCTACAAATACTGATTTCCTTATGTTCCTATCTCTCACTAAACCCTGTGTTCTCCAACATTTCTGGTATGATATTTGTGTTCTCCGTTGTGAAGGCAGAATCAAATTATCCATTTAGTTGGTCAGCCATTTCTTTGTTCCCCATAATAAATTCCCCTGTTTGACTGTAAGGGACCTACTTTTGTCTTCACCAATCTTTTCCTCTGCACATAGCTATAGAAACTTTTACAATCAGTTTTTATGTTCCCCACAAGCTTACTCTCGGACACGATTTTCCCCTTCTTAATCAATCCCTTGGTCCTCCTTTGCTGAATTCGAAACTGCTCCCAATCACCTGGTCTGTTGTTTTTTTCTGGCAAATTTGTATGCGTCTTCCTGGGATCTAATGCTATCTCTAATTTTCCTTGTAAGCCATGGTTTGGCTACCTTTCCCGTTTTACTTTTGCACCAGACAGGAGTAAACAATTGTTGCAGTTCATCCATGCACTCTTTGAATTTTTGCCATTGCCGATCGACCGTCATTCCTTTTGGTAACGTTTCCCAATCCATCATAACCAACTCGAGCCTCATACCTTCGTAGTTTCCTTTCTTAACGTTCAGGACCCTAGTCTCAGAATCAACTAGGACACTCTCCACGTTGACGAAGAATTCTATCATATTATGGTCGCTCATCCCCAAGGGATTTCGCACAACTAGACTGTCAATTATTCCTCTCTCATTAAACGATACCCAATCTAGGATGGCCTGTTCTCTAGTTGGTTCCTCAACGTATTGGTCCAGAAAACCATTTCGTATACACTCAAGGAATTCCTCCTCTACAGTATTGTGACCAATTTGATTTGTCCAATCTATAAGCAGATTAAAGTCACTCATAATTACAGATGTTCCTTTATCGCGTGCATCTCTAATTTCCTGTTTAATGCCATTCCCAACATCACCACTACAGTTTGTGGGGTCTATATACAACCCCCACTAACGTTTTCTGTCCATTAGTGTTTCTCAGCTCTACCAATACATATTCGACATCGTCAGAGCTAATATCCTTCCTCACGATTACGTTAATTTCCTCTTTAACCAGCTATGCAACTCCAATGGGGCTGAAAATAGACCGTTTTACTGATGGTGTGAATATTTGGTCGGAATTTCATCTCAAGACATCTCAAGGTGAACTATGTAACCAAGTTTGTGAACAGTATGGCTTGCTCTCAAACATTTACAAAGCAGAAGGATCGAGATAGGAAATGTTTGGAACGGAGATAGAAAAAAATGGCTTCAATCTTCTCAATATTTATTTGGCTTTGCTGATGTGTGTTGTGATACAATTTCGAAGGACGAAAGAGGACAGACAATACAAGTAAAATGATACAACTATAAAGGTGGTGAAATAACAGAGACACCTGGGGTGTTTGTACACAAATCATTGAAGGTTTTCGGAAAGACTAACGAAACCGTTAATAAATATATGGGATCCTAGGTTTGATAAATAGAGGAAAAAAGAGCAAAAGCAAGGACATTATGTGAAGCATATAGAAAATACTAGTTCGGTTCCACCTGGAGTCTTGTATCAAATACCAGAAACCACACTTTAGGAAGGACATGGAGCCTTCGGAGAGGGGACAGAACTGTTTTACTAGAATTTGTGCAGGCATGAGGGATTACAGTTATGTAGCTGATGTTGTTCACCTTAGAGCAGAGATCTTGCAGAGGAGATTTGACTGAGGTCTTTAACATTAGGAAGGGTTTAGATAAATTAAATAAAGAGAAACGGTTTCCAATGTCCAAGGGGCCGTTAACCAGAGACACAGATTTAAGGTGATTGGTAAAAGAAGCAGACATGGGGATTTGTGTTTCTGAGTGGTTTGGATTTGGAATGCACTGTCTGATAGGCTGATGGATACAGATTCAATAGTAGATCCCAAAAGGGAATTGGATAATATCTGAAGCAGAGAAAATGCAAGGAAATAGTGAAAGAGCCAGGGAGTGGGACTAACTGGATTGCTCTTTGAAAGGGCCAGCACAGATTTGATGGGTCGAATGACCTCATTATGTCTGTGGTATTCTATGTTTCTATGATTGTAGCTGCCTCTACTTTCACAATATTCCTATCCTTTCACCAGGCGTTTGATAAAGTAACACATAGCAGCCGTGTTACCAAATTAGAAACACATGGGATTAAAGGGCCAATGTCAGCAGTGGCTCAGTTTGTAGCTCTCTCCCCTTTCAGTCACAAGCTTCTAGGATGAAGTGTCACTGCAGGACTTGATCACAAGAATCAAGGCTGACACTGTAGTGCAGTCCTGAGGGTGTGTTGCACTGTCAGAGGTGCCATATATCGAATGAAACGTTAAACCAAGGCCCCGGCTGCCCTCCCATTTGGATGTTAAAGATCCCATGGGATTATTTCGAAGAACAAGGGAATTCTCCCCAGTGTCCTGGTCAGTATTTACCCTTCAATCAACATCACAAAAACAGATCTGATCATCATCACATTGTTACTTGTGGGATCTTGCTGTGTAGAAATTGGCTGCCCTGTTTCCTACATTATGAAACTGACTAAGTGTTAAGAAGTATTCATTAATTGGAAGTCACTTTGGGACATGCAGTGGTCATGAAACACGTTACATAAATGGGAAACTGTTCTTTTATTTACAATGCCAGCATGCAGGAAATTAGCTCAGTGAAAAAAAGCAGAGAGTATTGGAGAATGGTTATTGTTCAGTCTGGAGGGAAGTACACTGTGGGATTCCCCAGTGTCACAGTTCGGATCACTGTTGCTGTTTGTTATTGCCGTTGCGTTGTGTACAGACGGGATAATGTCAAACCTTTCAGATGGACGGAAGCTCAGAAATGTTAATAAACAGTGAGAAGGATAGTAACAGACTTCAGGAGGACAGAGACTGACTGGTGAAATGGGCAGGAACATGGCAGATGTAATTTAACACAGTGAAGTGTGAAGTGAGACATTTGGGTAGGAAGTATGTGGCAAAACAATATAAACTAAATACAGGGCAGCACAGTGGCGCAGTGGTTAGCATCGCAGCCTCACAGCTCCAGAGACCCGGGTCGATTCCGGGTACTGCCTGTGTGGAGTTTGCAAGTTCTCTCTGTGTCTGCGTGGGTTATCTCCGGGTGCTCCTGTTTCCTCCCACAAGCCAAAAGACTTGCAGGTTGATAGGTAAATTGGCCATTATAAATTGTCACTCGTATAGGTAGGTGGTAGGGAAATATAGGGACAGGTGGAGATGTTTGGTAGGAATATGGGATTAGTGTAGGATTAGTAGGTGGTTGATGTTCGGCACAGACTCGTTGGGCCGAAGGGCCTGTTTCAGTGCTGTATCTCTAATCTAAATGATAACATTATCAAGTGGGTGCAGGAGTAGAGAGACCTGGGGTGTACACACACAAATCTTTGAAGGTAACATGTAGTGTTGGAGAGAGATACACAGAGTAAAAAATCTCAGGAGGAAATGCTGATGTTTATACATCATTGGTTCGGTCCCAGCTAGAGAATTGTGTCCAATTCTGTTCACCACACTTTGGTAAGGATGTCAAGGACTTAGTGAATATACTGAGGTGATTTACAAGAATGGTACCAGGGATCTGGGAATTCAGTTACATGGAGAGATTGGAAAAGTTGGGATTGTTCTCTTTAGAGCCATGAAGGGCAAGGGGAGATTTGATATAAAATTCTAAATCATGAAGGGTTTTGATAGGGTAATTAATGTGAAACTGTTTCCAGTGTCAGAAAGTGCAGTATTAAGAAGACACAGATTGAAGGTAATTGACAAAGAACCAAAGGTAAAATGAGGAGAACTTTCTTACACAGCGAGTTGTTGGGATCTGGAATTCACTGCCTGAAAACATGGTGGAAGCAGATTCAATAATATCTTTCAAAAGGGAATTTAACAAATACTTGAAAATGGGAAAACACGCAGGAGTCTGGGGAAAGGGGGGGGGGCGTGGAACTAATTAGATAGCTCTTTCAAAGGGACAGCACTGACACAATGGGCCGACAGACCTCCTTCTGTGGTGCATCAATCTCTGATTCGATGAGCAAGAGACAGAAAGTGAAGAGAGGGAGAGAGAGGGAGCAAATGTGAAAGATGGAAAGGGAAATAGCAAGAACGAGAAAATACGGCTTTCGTCCCTTTTTGAGCAGAGGGATCATGATCTGCCTGTGTCCGTTTCTGTTGAGGCAGGTGACACACAAAGCTCCTGTCTCCTCATTTCCATTAAATCTACGTGTCGCCCATGGTGACCCGCGCTGCTGTCTGTCTGCACGCTTAACAGAGACCTAACTGTGTGTGAGACTAGATCGTCTTTCAGCCAGCATTCAGCATTTGAAGGCACTCTGTCCCTCTTAAAGGGAAGCTGCACTGAATCACAGGAGGCTGCTGCTGCTGACTGTGAATGCTGCAATTGGAGACAAGGTAAATGGAATACTGGGACAGAGAGAGGGCTCTTTGGTTCACGCATGTGGTGCTGGAGGCCTTAGTCATGGAGGATGACAGGAAAAGAGAGACCCTGTTTCTGTGGGGTGGGGTGGAGACCACGAGGAACTCCCTCCGAAGGGAATGGGAGCAGGCGGCCAGGGAGGTCAATGCAAGAAGTCTGGCCCCGAGGAACTGGCAGCAGAGCCAGAAGAAGTTTAATGAGTTCACACGGGTGGTCAATGTCAGTGAATTCATCTCCACATGACATCTCCTACCCCCAACATCACCAACCTCTCACACTGCTCAATGTACCACATCCCCATCACTCACCCATCAGCAGTCCCTAACACTCAGGACTCACACCTAACATTCACATACTCCACCTCACCCTCACACACGTTCCACTTATACCAGCTTCACACCCACCTCTCACTGCCTCCACATTCCCCAGCTATTCAGCTACGGCAAGGACATCACCCAAACACAGTGCAACACAATGACTGACATTTTGCCCTCTCTCTTACAGGACAAGGTTTCCCATAATCACCGGGGCCGCATTGAACCGGCGGGGGCCAGGCTTACCTTCATCCCCTGAGCCTGAGGGAGGAGATGGTTCTCCATATCATGGGACCAGCTGTGACAGAGCCCGTAGCATCCGGCATCACCGAGAGTATTCAGCATGATGCTACGTTCCTGCCTTATGTCCCTTCTTAACTCCCATCTCACCCTCATCCTGATGTCTGGGATGATGTACAGGCTGCAGATGGGGGGACCATGAAACTCCTGCTTTCCATCCCACCCCCAATCTCTCACCCAACACCCCCCTTCTGAGTTTATACTTTCCAATACTTTTCTGGGCGGCACAGCGGAGCAGTGGTTAGCACCGCAGCCTCACAGCTCAAGGGACCCGGTTTCGATTCTGGGTACTGTCCATGCGGAGTTTGCAAGTTCTCCCTGTGACCGCGTGGGTTTTCACCAGGTGCTCCGGTTTCCTCCCACAGCCAAAGCCTTGCAAGTGATAGGTAAATTGGCCATTACAAATTGCTCCTAGTGTAGGTAGGTGGTAGGGAATATGGGATTACTGTAGGGTTAGTATAAATGGGTGTTTGTTGGTCGGCACATACTCGGTGGGCCGAAGGGCCTGTTTCAGTGCTGTATCTCTAAATAAATAAATAAATAAAACAATGATAACATAAAACTGCCAGCTTCCTAGTCACAGCAGATCCAGGAGACAGTGAGAGAGAGCAGCAGCACTGCACTGATGGTGAAACCCCATCACTTGGTCTGATACTCACAGTCACCAGATCAATTACTTACACTGCGTGCATCTTAGAGGCTGGCAAAGAGTCGGAATCTGCACGGGGTGAGTCACCGAGCACGAGTGAGCTGCAGCTACGCCATGGGGAAAGGATAGTTCATGTGTCAGCTCACCAGAGGGCGAGGTCACAAACGAGTTATAATACACAGGACTCAGATGTGAACATTTCTGGAACAGCATACAGGAGAATGCTGATGGACGTGTACACTGAGATACTTTGTCCATTGACAGGCCTGTCAGACAGTCTGTTATCACTGTCTCGGAACATGGAGGAGCCCGGCTCCAACATGGCACAGGAGCTTGAAGCCCATTCTTTCCCCTGTGGAATTGGTCACTATTTCCATGACAGCACTACCGGACCCAGTCATGATACAGTGTCTGGTGATCATTGTCTCAGCTTCCACTGCAGCACAGACGGCAGACACCCAACGTCTCAGTGCTGCAGTGGAAGCTCAGATTGAGGACATGAGATCCATGTTTGCTGCCATGCAGGATCAGACTGCTGCCATCATGGCTGTGGATCTCAGTGTTCAAAGGGGTTTGCAGGCTCTCACAGCAGTCCAGCAATCTGTGATCCAGTAGATTACTAGGATTACTGAGGTGTCGCCCTATGGGAGTGAGAGTGTCTCCGTGGAGTATTAACCTGCTGTCCTCTCTCAGGATGACAGTATTTGTTCTCCCTTCACTGTCACTCCACCAGTGTTCTTGCTGTTACCCATCAGCCAGCCAAGGCTGCGACTGCACATGTCGAGGTGGTGCAGTCTGAATCCGAGCCCGCAAGGCCCAGAGCTGTTCGAGGACGTCCTGCAAGTCCATCTGCAGTCTCCTCCAATCAAAGTCAGCAGCCTTCCACCAGCTATGCTGCAGTTACTGGAGAAACACTGTGTCGGAGCACTAGGCAAGTCGAGGGAACCCACAAGACAGGCACTAAGGGAATACACAAGGGTGAATAGTTCAGTTTAGTTTGAATAATTGGATGTGTTGTTGGATAAATATGTTATGAAAAGGTTTTTGTTGGTGTTATTGTTGCAGGATGCTGACCAAGGGGACACTGCGATGGGTCGTCTCAGATGGGTGTAATGTTGGAGAATGGGGAATCCATGGTGGGAAAGGGAAGTTGTCTTATGGGAACCGGTATCTTAGTAGACACTCTCCTACAGCCTGTCCGGGTCGAAGGCATCCAGGAAATATCCTCCATTCCTCCTCCTCCTCCTCCTGATGTGGCCTCCGGATTCCTGGAGCGATTGTAATGTAAAGATTGGGGTAATCATTGTCTCCGAGGAGCCGCATATTTTTCTCTACAGATTCCTGATGGTCATGGGAATGTCTGACTGCTTCAGAATGAAGGTATGGTGGCTGCTGCCAGGATAGTGGACACTCACCAACATGATGTACTGGGCATGCTCACACACCATTAATGGAGTGAGAGATCTTTCAGTTCTTGTCCCTCTCCCCGTTGACTTGGGGGCCCGCAGAACCACCTACACCATCAGGAATCCCACTATTCTGACAAAGCCACGGGATCTCTCATCCTACTTCTCCCTGCTAAGGGAACAGACAGTATTATTCACCTCACCCGACATAGGTGGCCTCCGTCACACAGCAGATATATCAATGGACAACACACAGGCCTCACAACTACAGGCCAGTTCATCCAAAATCAGTGGTGGGAAAGTTTTAGAATAATAATCAGGTGATAAAACAACAGACATCTGGAGAGGTTTGAGTTAATTTAGGATAGCCAGCATAGATTTACAAAAGGAAAGTCATGTTTGAGAAATATAATTGAATTTTTTAATGATGTAACAGAGAAGGTTGCTGAAGGGAATGTGATGGATGTTGTCTATATTGGTTTGAAGAATGTGTTTGATAAAATACCACATCAAAGGTTAATTACCAACATTGAGTCTCATGGAATGGGCTGGTCAGTGTGCAATTGGATAAAAGATGGATAATGTACAGAAAACAGTGTATCAGAGTAAATGACAGTTTTTCAGACTGGAAGATGTTAGACAGTTAGTGTTCCCCCAGGGTCAGTGCGAGGGCCATTGTTTTATTTTGCTGTGCATCAATGACTTGGATCTTGGAATACAGAGTAGAATTTCAAAATCTGTCTCTGATACCAAACTTGGAGCTGTGACAAACAGTGAGGATATTCAGAACCACCTGTGACAGGACATAGATACTGATTAGAATGGGCAGACAAGTGGCAGATGGAAATGTGAGACAAGTGTGAGGTGAGGCATTTTGACAGAAAGGATAGGAAGGCAATATGGGTAACAGTTGTAAACAGTGTGCAGGAACAGACAGACTTGTGGGGGCATCGATCTTTAAAGGTGACAGGACATATTGAGAGATTTGTTAGTAAAACACATATAATCGTACATTTCAAAAATAGAGGTATGGAGTTCAAAAGCAGGGAAGTTAAGAACAGCGTTTAAAATCTCTGGTTAGGTCTCAGCTGGACTATTGTGTCCACTTCTGGCCACCACACTTCAGAAAGATTGTGAAGCTCCTTGAAATGGTGCTGAGGAGATTTAACAGGATGGTTCCAGGGATGGAGGATTTTAGTTACAAGGTTAGGTTACAAGATTTAGACAGGTTTAGATAATTTAGACAATGAAAAAGTGTTCCCATTAATTGATGGAAGAAGCTCTAGGGGCACGGATTGAAGGTTTTGGACAAGAGATGCAGGGGGAATGTGAGGAAGAATTTTTTTCTTATGCAGCGGGTGTTAATGATCTGGAACTCACTGCCCACAAGTGTGGTGGAAGCAGAGACAATCAGTGATTTCAAATGAAAGCTGGTGGGCACCTGAAGGAAATAAATTTGCTACAGGGATTGAGCGGGGGAGTGGGACTAACTGGATTGTTCCATGGAGAGCCAGCATGGACATGATGGGATGAATGGCCTCCTTCTATGTCGTACATGACTCGATGTTGGATACGTCTCCTGCTCTTGTCTGGAAAGATCCAGATACATAGAAGTTCAATGAAACTGTGACCTTAACAGCCACTGGCAGCTCCGTCCTCACCCTGGTGTGAGGCTCCAGGTCGTGTTACAGGAGGTGACACAGCTCTGTGACCACCTTATTGAATCAGAGTTACCTCACACACTGCTCCTGGGTTAGGTGTAGTTATGGAAAGTGTTCTTGGAAAACTCTGAGTGGGTAGGGTAGAGCCCCCTCCTCCTCCCTCTTTACAGAGCTTCTCCTCTCTGCAGCCTCTGCTCCATTTTTTGGTCATGTTACAGACCCAGAGACACTGTAACTACTGAGAGTGAGTAACACATGCGGTCAGTGGACATGCACAGACCAAGTTGCACAGACATACATCAAAGTTGCTGGAATGGCTGATAGATGTCACATTCAAATCCCTCCTTACACTACGAGCACGTGCTTGGTGAACTGGGGCTCGAGCCCTGTGCAGCATTGAGCACTGGAAGTGACCAGCAGCTTAGCTCATACCATTTTAAGAATCCAAGCTTCCATGGCGTTGGGCCCAGTGATGCTGAAGAGCTGAAAATCATTGCCAGGAGTAGATATAGAGAGGAAGACCATATGACCGTATGAATTCGGAGCAGAAGTAGGCCATTCAGCCCATCGAGCCTGCTCCACCATTTAATATGATCATGGTTGATCTGTTTCTGTCTCGAATTCCACACTCCCATTTACTCCCGATAACCTTTGATTCCCTTGCCCAACAAGTATCTACCTACCTCTGCCTTAAAAATATTCAATGCCACCGCCTCCACCACCTTCAGAGGCAGAGTGTTCCAAAGTCACACAACCCTCTGAGAGGAAAAAAAAATCTCCTCATTTCTGTCCAAAAAGTGCGATCCCTAATTTTCAAACAGTGCCTTTTCAAACAGTTACTTTAAAAGAGAAATTGAAGAAAATACTTCATGGCAAAAGATTGGCAGGAATATAGGAATCTGTAGGGGAATTGGAGAGGTGAGGTCAAACACAAGAAAGAGAATATTAAAATTCTGATGCTGCTGGACCAGGAGACAATGTAGATCAGTGAGCACAGGGGTGATGGCTGATCAGGATTTGGTGTGAGTTAGAATGCAGGCAGCAGAGTTCTAGATGGGCTGTGGTTTATGAAGATTTATAACTGGGAGGGTGACCAGAATAGAATTGGAAAATTGGAATAGTCGAGTGTGCATTTAAGAAAGGCACAGATGAGGCTTTATACAGCAAATGGGCTGAGGCAGTGGAGGAGACGGGTGATGTTACATAGGTAGTATTAGGCATGGTTGGTGATGGAGATGAACTCAGCTCTGGTTTATATCGAACACAGAGGTTGTAAGCAGTCTGGTTCAGCCTCAGACATTGGCCAGGGAGGAGGAAGTGGTTCATGGATAGGGGACAGAATTGCTTATGGAGACCGATCACACTAGCTCCACTCTTCCCAAAATTAAAACTGCAAGAACATTATTTCCGTGAAACAAGCTTTCCAGATCTCAGAGCGGGAAATTGAGACTTACCAGGGACAGCAACAGCAGTACAGATGAGAGAGTAAATTACAAGAACTCTAATACACGTAGCAATGGTTTATAAAGCTAATATCTGGAGATGGAGATTTGACAGGAACAACAAAAGTAGAAAGGAGGGCAGAGTAAATGACAAGAACGGTAATGCAGTTAAACATGGTTTATGGAATTAATAGCTGGATAGAGAGACTTACCAGGGACACCAATAATAGCCAGGATGGGATAGTAAATGTGTTGAATAATCGTCAGTGCGAGATGGATCCGAGTGTTTAATTGCAGCCAATCATAATTTGCAAAGAGAAAGTCAAACTCCCAGATGGAACTCCTGCCCATTGTTGTAACATTCCAATCTATTGTTCTCAGATTCTGACCCATTGTTGTAACATTCCTATCTATTGCTCTCAGATTCTGATCTATCCTCTCCCTCTCTCTGGAGCTGCTGATCCCTGTTTGTGTCGGGGATGATGCTCCTGCTGACATTATGGGATACCACACTGAAAGGAGTCCCTTATTAATAGAAGAGGGAAACCCTCCAGTGAAACAATTAGGGCCCATGGTGACTGACATTAATTACAGTCACTGAACAAACAGGTTTATTTAATCCTTTTCAATCAAACACTTTTTGTACCACAATAAACTAAACATTTATCCAGTTTGGATGGGAATTAAGAGGGTTCGTGAGAGAATGAATGGTGAAAATAGCAGAGGCACCGGACAGAATCTGTCAATTCTCTTTGTATATGAGAGTGACGACAGAGGACTGGAGGGCTGTAAATTTTACACCTTGTTTACAAAAAGGAGTTGCGGGAACCCATGTACTGCCAGTCATGTACTGTCATGTACTGTCACCACCACCTCTCTCCAAACCTCCACTGTTGTTAAATTATCAGACTGACTATCCGACATCCAGTACTGGATGAGCAGAAATTTCCTCCAATTAAATATTGGGAAGACTGAAGCCATTATTTTCACTCTCCACTCCAACTCTGTTCCCTTGCTATTTATTCCATCCCTCTCCCTGGTAACAGTCTGAGATTCAGACAGTTTAATTGCAACGTTGGTGTCACATTTGGGATAAAATTAATGGGCACTTGGACAAATGGGTGTTAATTAAGGGAAAATTGTGTTTCACTAAATGGCTGGAGTTTTTTGAAAAGGTAAAAAGAAAGTTTGATGAGGGCAATGATGTTGATGTGGTATAAATTGAATTCCAAAAGGCTTTGATAAAGTGCCACACAACAGACCTATGAGCAAAGTTATAGCTCATCAAATAAAACCAACAGTAGCAACATGAAACTAAGCTGGTTGAGTGACAGGAAACAGAGAGTAGTGATTAATGGATGCTTTTCCGGCTGGAGTAAGGTTTGTAGTGGAATCGGAGCAAAATACTGTGGATGCTGGAAATCTGAAATATAAACAGAAAGTGCTGGAAATACTTAGCAGGTCTGGCAGCATCTGTGGAGAGAGAAGCAGAGTTAATGTCTCAAGTCGGTGACCTTTCATCAGAACTGGCAAAGTGGGGGTTTTGGGGGAAACACAAGTACAGAAATGTGACCATTAGAGCGGGGGTGGTGGATGGAGGGTGTTGAAATGATAAGCGAGCGTATGCTCGGTGCCACACTTTTGGACTGAGTGGAGGTGTTCCACAAAGCGGTCACCCAATCTGCGTTTAGCCTGCTGCGGTGTTCCAGTGAACATCAACGCCAGCTCGAGGAACATGACCTCATTGTCCGATTAGGCACTCCAAACCCTGCCGGTCTGAACACTGAGTTCAACGATTATTTTGTTTCATCATTTTTTGCCATGTGCCAGCATTAAACTGATTTTTTTATGTTGGTGCTTTTAGCTAGGGCTGTTCATTATTCTGTCATTTAACACCCTCACTACACGAATGCTTTGTCTTTCGCCGCACAACTAGCACACTTTCTTTGCCTTTGCCCCATGACATCCTGGTCAGTTAATCTCTCTGACACTCTGTTCTATCAACAGCTCTTCTGTTCTCTTTTGCCCCACCCCTGCTTTATTTGCTTAAAACCTATTACATTTCTAACCTTTGCCAATTCTGATGAAAGGTCACAGAACTGAAACATTAACCCTGCTTTTCTCTCCACAGATGCTGCCTGACCTGCTGCGTCTTTCCAGCACTTTTTGTTTTTATTTAAGGTTTGTAATGGAATTTCCCAGGGATCAGTGTTGGGACCCTTTCTCTTCCTGACAAATATTAATGACCTAGACCTCGGTGTACAGGACACAATTTCAAAGTTTGCAGATGATACAAAACTTGGAAGCATTGTGAACTGTGAGGAGTAAATTGTAGAAAATCAAACGGACATGGACAAGTTAGTGGAATGGACAGACAGGTGGCAGATGAAGTTCAATGTGGAGAAATGTGAAGTGATTCATTTTGGTAGGATGAACATGGAAAGACAATGTATAATAAAGGGTACAATTCTAAAGGGGGTGAGGAACAGAGGGACCTGGATGTATATGTGCATAGGTCATTAAAGGAGGCGGGACAAGTTGAGAGAGTAGTTAATGAAACATACAGTATCCTGGGCTTTGTTAACAGCAGCATGGAATACAAGAGCAAAGAGGTTATTTTGAACTTGTACGAGACACTAGTTCGGCCTCAGTTGCAGTATTACGTCTAGTTCTGGGCACCACGCTTTAGGTAACATGAAGACATTGGAGAGTGTGAAAAAACATTCACAAGAATGGTTCCAGTGATGAAGAATATCAGTTCTGAAGATAGACTGGAGAAGTTGGAACATTTTCCTTCGAGAAGAGAAGGCTGAGAGGAGATTTGAAAAAATGTATTCAAAATTATGATGCGTCTGGGCAGAGTGGATAGGGAAAACTGTTCCCATTCCTGAAAGGATCGACAACGAGAGGACAAAGAATTAAAGTCATTGGTAAAAGAAGCAGCAGTGACATGAGGAAAACGTTTTCACACAGTGAGTGGTTAAGGTCTGGAATGCACTACCTGAGAATGTGGTGGAGGCAGATTCAATCGAGGCATTCAGGAAGAAATTGGATAGTTATCTGAAAAGGAAGATTGCACAGAGTTACAGGGAGAAGGCAGGGGAGTGACACTAGACGAATTGTTCTTTTGGAGAGCCATTACAGACACGATGGACTGAATGGCCACCTTCTGTGCTGTAACAATTCTGTGATTCCGTGGCATTCGACCACACAATGAGCTTCCAACCTTATATTCGTGCCATCACTATGACGACCTATTTCCACCTCAATAACATTGCCCAACTTCACCCCTGTCTCAACTCATCTGCTGCTGAAGCTCTCATTCATGCTTTCATTACCTGTAGACTAGACTATTCCAACTCATTCTCCCACATTCTACTATCTGTAAACTTGAAGTCATCTAAAACTCTGCAGTCTGTGTCTTAACTTACAACAAGTCCCATTCCCCGATCACTGACCTACATCAGCTCACAGTCAAACAATGTCTTGATATTAAAATTCTCAGCCTTGTTTCAAAGCCATCCATGGCCTCACCCCTCACGATACCTGTAATCTCCTCCTGCCCCACAAACCTCTGAGATATCTCTGCTCCTCTAATTCTGGCCTCTTGTGCATCCCTGATTTTAATTACTCTACAATGTGTGGCCACACCTTCAGTTGCCTCGGCCCCAAACTCTGGAATATCCTCCCTTCACAGCTCCACCTCTCCACCTCGCTTTTATCCTTGAAGACACTTCTTTAAAACCTGCCTCTTTGACCAAGCGTTTGGAAACCTAACCTAATATCTTCCTTTGTGGTTCTGTGTCATACTTTGTTTCATAATGCTGCTGTGAAGTGCCTCGGGATAAGTTCTTGTTGAAGTTTTCCAGACAGCATTTGTCATTAGCATATCCGTGCTGCTTGAAATTTATTATGCTATGCTTTTTCAAGCAACAAACATTTATGGTGGACATGCACAGTCCAAGTTTCAAAGACATACATCAAAGCTGCTGGAACAGAAGTTTGACGTGACATTCCACAACTCCTCATGCTACTAGCACACACAATGTACACCTGGGCACAGCACGGGGCAGTGTGCAGACCACACCGCAAGTTGCTGGTAACTCATATCACATCCTTTTGTGGATCCTTGCTTCCAAAGTGTGGGCAACAGTGGTGCTGTAGAGCCATAAATCACCACCAGGGAGAGATAGAGAGGGAAGGAAATTCACTTTAAAGGGGGACATGGAAACAGATTTGAAGGCGAAAGATTTTCTCGAATATGGGAATGTGCAGGGGAATTGGACTAATTGGAGGGGTGAGGCCATGGAGGGATTCTAACACAAGAATGAGAATATTTAAATTAAGGGGCTGCCAGACTGGGAGCCAATATATATCAGTGATGGATAATCGGGATTTAGTGTGAGTGAGGAAATAGGTAGCAGAGTTCTAGATGGGCGGTAGTTTATGGAGGTTTATAACTGGGAGGATGACCAGGATATAATTGGAATAGTCAAGTGTAAATTTAACAAAGGTACAGATGAGGGTTTATGCAGCAGATGGGCCGAGGCAGAGGTGGAGTAGGCAGGGTTTGTGATGGAGAGAATATGGAGATGAACTCAGCTCAGGTTTAAATAGAACACAGCGGTTGCAAACTGTCTGGTTCCGCCTCAGACATTGGGCAGGGAGGGGTATGTGGTTCACAGACAGGGGACTGAATTTCTGATGGAGACCAATAACACTGGCTTCATTCTTCGAAAAAAAAACTAAATTACTTGAACAGTATTTCTGTGAACCAGGGTTTACAGATCTTATATGTGAAAATAAAGACTTAACAGGGGCAGTAACAGCAGGAGAATTGAGGGTAAATTACAAGAACTATAATACCGTTAGCAATGGTTGTAGAGCTAATAGCTGGAGACAGAGATTCATCAGGAATAACAACAGCAATAAGGAGGGACGCAGAGGAGGCCTGAATTAGAGGAGCACAGATATATTGAAGGGTTGTGGGGCTGGATATTACAGATACAGGACGGCAGTTGAGGTCCTGGAGGGAAAACAAGGTGGAGAATTTAAATAAAGACATTATTTGATCAGGAGTCAATGTCGGTCAGTGATATGTGAATGGCACTTGCTGCGAATTAGGACATGGGCAGCAGAGTTCTGGAGGACTTCAAATTAACAGAGAGTAGCATGCAGGAGACCAGACAAGACCGTGTTGGAATATTCATTTCTAGGGGAAATGAAGGCATGAATGAGTTTCAGCAGCAGATGGGCTGAGACGGGTGATGTTGCGTGCTGTTACTGAGGTGGAAACAGGCGGTCGTAGTGATCGAATGAATATTATGTTATAAGCTCATTTTGTGGTCAACTGTGACACCAAGGTTGCAAACAGACTTTCTGAACCTCAGACTGTTACCAGGGAGAGGGATGGAATCAATAGCAAGGGGACAGAGTTGGAGTGGGGAGTGATAACAATGGCTTCCGTCTTCCTAATATTTAATTGGAGGAAATTTCTGCTCATCCAATACTGGATGTCGGATAATCAGTCTGATAATTTAACAACAGTGGAGGAGTGGAGAGAGGTAGTGCTGAGGTAAACATGATGGAGTTCTTTGATAAAACAATGGAGAGGGTTGATGAGGCTAATGTGATTGAAGTTATATATATGGACTTTCAAAAGGTGTTTGATCAAGTGAAATTCAATAAACAGCTTAGGAAAACTGAACCCTATGGATTAAAGGGACAGTGACAGTGTGGATTTCACATTGGCTAATGAACAGTAAACAGAGACAAGTGGTGAAAGGTTGTTGTTCAGACTCGATGGGAGTATACAGTGGTATTCCCCAGGGCTCGGTATTAGGACCACTGCTCTTTGTGCTCTTGGAAAACAAGGGGTGGGTAGGGCAGAGCCCGATACTCCTCCCTCCTGACAAAGATTCCCCTCTCTGCAGCCTCTGCTCCATGTGTTGGTCATGTTACAGACCCAGCGACACTGTGACTACAGTCCCCATACCTTGTCCAGAGTTGGGTCACCAAATCCTCTGTCCTCTCTGAATGTCTGCAGCAGCTCACAACACAACCTCCGGAAAACCATTAACAGCACCTCCAATAACATTACAATAGCAGAGGTAAGTCAAAAGCCCCTCACCTGTAAGTTGGATGCCTGGTCTTTTTAAATAACACTAGAGGGGGTTCCTCGTGCTGCTGAATGTCTGTTCAGCTGAGAGTGACTAACACAGGTGGTCAGTAGACATGCAATGACCAAGTTTCAAAGACGTCCATCAAAGCTGCTGGAATGGCTGATTGACACCATATTCAGACCCCGCTCACACTGCAGACACACCACACACGTTACACCCACGCTAGGACCCCGGCCAGCCTGGGTTTCCTGTACAATGCGCTGGATGTGACCGGCAGTGCAGCTCACACCATTTTCTGGATCCAAACTTCCACAGCACCAGTAGAGCTGGAGAGATGAAATGTGTGATCAGAGAGAGAGACAGAGGGAAGGAACTCACTTTAAAATGGAATTAGATAAAGATTTTAAGATGAACAAGTTTCAAGAATATTGGAAATGGGCAGGGGATTGGGATAATCAGAGGGCTGAGGCCGTGGAGGGATTTGATCATACGAGTGAGAATATTAAAATTGAGGTGTTACTGGACCAAGAGCCAATGTAGGTAAGTGAGCACAGGGATGTTGGGTGAACAGAATCTGGTGTAAATTAGAAGTTGGCAGCAGAGCTTGGCATGATCACAATGTGACAGAGAGTAGAATGTGGGAGAGCAGCCAGGAGTGTGTTAGAATAGTCAAGTCTCGAGGTGACAGTCAAACCTTCCTGCCACAATGGACAATTTCACCTTTACCCACATTATACTCCATTTGCTAGATCTTTGACCACTCACTTAACCTATCTATATCCCTTTGTAGAGTTCTTATGTCCTCTTCAGAATGTATCTTCTTAACTATCTTGGAATCATTAGCAAATTTAGCAAGCATACCTTTGGTCCACTCATCAAAATCATTTATATACATTGTAAAAAGTTGAGTCCCCAGCACTGACCCCTCTGGAACACCACATGTTACATCTTGCCGGCCATAATAACGACCCATTTATGTCTACGCTGTTTCCTGTTAGTTCGCCAATCTTCCATCCATGCCAATATGTTACCCAATACACCATGAGCTTTTATTTTCCACAATGACGTTTGATGTGGAACGTTATCAGATGCCTTCTGGAAATCTATGTACAGAACATCTCCCAGTTCCCCTTTACCAACAACACATGTTACTTATTCAAAGAACTCCAATAAATTAGTTAAACATGATTTCCCTTTCACAAAAACATGTTGACTCTGCCTGATCACCTTGAATGTTTCTACCTGCCCTACTATAACGTCTTTAATAATAGCTTCTAACATCTGATCCATAGCCAGAAAGCCATTCTCACCTGCTACAGGTCATATGTCCACTATGTTTATTCTGATGTTGTGCGGTATTTGAACTGTTAGTCTTCAATAGAGTCATAGAGATATACAGCACAGAAACATGACCTTCGGCCCACTGTGTCTGTGCCAGCCATCAAGCACCTAACTATTCCTATCCCAGTTTCCAGCACTTGGCCTGTAGCCTTGTTTGGTATGGCGTTTCAAGTGCTCATCTCAATACTTCTGAAATGTTGTGACTGTTCCTGCCTCTACCACCCCTTCAGGCAGTGTGTTCCAGATTCCAACCACCCTCTGGGTGAAGATTCTTTTCCTCAAATCCCCTCTAAACCTCCTGCCCCTTACCTTAAATCTATGCCCCTGGTTATTGACCCCTCCGCTAAGGGAAAAAGATTATTCCTATCTAACCTATCAATGCCCCTCATAATTTTGCATTCCTCAATCATAACCACTCTCATCCTTCTCTGCTCTAAGGGAAATAACACTGGACTTTTCTGTCGCTCTTCACAGCTGAAATTGTCCAGCCCAGGCAACATCCTGGTGAATCTATTCTGCTCCGCCTCCAGTGCTATCACATCCTTCCTATAGTGCAGCAACCAGAACTATACACAGTACTCCAGTTGTGGCCTAACTGGATTTTTATACTGCTCCATCATAACCTCCCTGCTCTTATATTCTATGCCTCAGCTAATAAAGGCAAGTGACCCAAATGCCTTTCCAACCACATTGCCTTCCTATGCTGCTGCCTTCAGTCATCTATGGACAAGTACACCAAGGTCCCTCTGACCTTCTGTACATACTAGCGTCCTACCATCTACTGTATGTTTCCTTGCCTTGTTAGTCCTCCCAAAATGCATCACCTCACACTTCTCAGGATTAAATTCCATTTGCCACTTCTCTGCCCATCTTACTCGCCCATCTAAACTGACATGTAATCGATGGCTCTTCTCCTCACTATTTACAACACCAAAGATTTTCGTGTCAGCTGCGAACTTACTGGTCATACCTCCTATATTCACGTCCAAATCATTAATGTACACTACAAACAGCAAGGGTCCCAGCACCGATCCCTGCAGTACACCACTGGTCACAGGCTTCCACTAGCAAAAACAACCCTTGCCAATCACCCTCTGCCTCCTGCCGCTGAGCCAATTTTGGATCCAATTTACCAAATTGCCCTCGATCCCATGGGCGCTTACCTTCTTAACCAATCTCACATGTAGAACCCTATCAAATGTCTTACCGAAGTCAATGTAGAATACATCAACTACTTTACCCTCATCTACACATCTAGTCAATGCCTTGAAAAAAATCAATCAAGTTAGTTAGACACGATCTCCCCCTGACAAAGCCATACTGACAATCCCTGATTAATCCCTGCCTCTCCACGTGGAGATTAATCCGGTCCCTCTGAATATTTTCCAATAGTTTCCCTGCAATAAACTGCTTGTGACCCTTCGACCTCCTTTTGGTTAATCTGTGACCCTTGATCAGATCTTACAGTGGTGTAGGAGAGGGAACAGAGTTCATTTCAAAGTCCTGACTCCCTTTTATATGATCCTGCACAATGGACAGGGACTACTGGGCAGTAATGTGCTCAAAGGTTATCAGCAGTAATTGATTATCCCTATATTTGTATATTATGGAACATTAAAACATGCCCTACTCTGGTGTCCATTGCACCCTCATTCTTTTGGGCCTCCTTATCTCGAGAGACAATGGATACGCGCCTGGAGGTGGTCAGTGGTTTGTGAAGCAGCGCCTGGAGTGGCTATAAAGGCCAATTCTGGAGTGACAGGCTCTTCCACAGGTGCTGCAGAGAAATTTGTTTGTTGGGGCTGTTGCACAGTTGGCCCTTGCGCCTCTGTCTTTTTTCCTGCCAACTACTAAGTCTCTTCGACTCGCCACAATTTAGCCCTGTCTTTATGGCTGCCCGCCAGCTCTGGCGAATGCTGGCAACTGACTCCCACGACTTGTGATCAATGTCACACGATTTCATGTCGCGTTTGCAGACGTCTTTATAACGGAGACATGGACGGCCGGTGGGTCTGATACCAGTGGCGAGCTCGCTGTACAATGTGTCTTTGGGGATCCTGCCATCTTCCATGCGGCTCACATGGCCAAGCCATCTCAAGCGCCGCTGACTCAGTAGTGTGTATAAGCTGGGGGTGTTGGCCGCTTCAAGGACTTCTGTGTTGGAGATATAGTCCTGCCACCTGATGCCAAGTATTCTCCGAAGGCAGCGAAGATGGAATGAATTGAGACGTCGCTCTTGGCTGGCATACGTTGTCCAGGCCTCGCTGCCGTAGAGCAAGGTACTGAGGACACAGGCCTGATACACTCGGACTTTTGTGTTCCGTGTCAGTGCGCCATTTTCCCACACTCTCTTGGCCAGTCTGGACATAGCAGTGGAAGCCTTACCCATCAATATTCATGATTAAAATATCAGAGGAGTGGGTACCAGACACCTCTGATCACCCTGAGCTGCAGGCGATTCTCGAGTCGGTGCTGAGTGTATTCACAACCCATAAAGATAACTGTGGAAACATGAGCAGACCTGAAGAAAATAACTGACCATTGCATGATCCATGAAGCAGTATTCTTACCGAGCTGAGATTATATCATATATTCCAGACACTATCATGTTATTGTTATACCAGGGTGTTGTTCACAAAGACACATTCACTACTAACTAACTGCCCCATTTGGCCAGTTAGAAAACGGGATGGTAGCTGGAGACTGACTGTTGACCACCACAAACTCAACTCAGTCACCCCTGTGTGAACCCTGTTGTCTGATAGACACCCACCCTACTCACCCGGATTCCAAGCGGCAGGACTGTCTTCAGCACCATGGATATCTCTAATGGTTATTGGAATATCCCAGTAAAACTAAAGAAACAATTTAAATTCACATTCACTTCTGAGGTCCAAAGATACCCCTGGATATGTCTGTTACAAGGGATTCCACAATAACCGCACTATTTTACACAAACATATGGCCGGGGACCTTATGAGCTTTTCACAGTCTTCCTGCTTGCTGAAATAAATTGATGATCGTCTCCTCATTCCCACAGACCGTGTCCACACATTTAACCCTTTTACTGGAACTTCTGCAGCTACTTTGGGAGCTAGTCTAAAAGACCATCCACGTAAGGCCCAGCTGGTGCAAGATCGTGTCACGTTTGTAGGTGTCCAGATTGGATCATTCAGCATCAGCCCAGACCAACATCAGGTCGAGGCCATCCAGCGTCTACCCCTGTCCACCTCAAAGACTGCCCTGTGTCCTATCCTCAGGCTGGTGGTGTTTCAGTGGACCCTCATACAGTGTCTACCCCTGTCCACCACAAAGACTGCCCTGTGTCCTATCCTCAAGCTGGTGATGTTTCAGCGGACCCTCATCCAGTGTCTACCCCTGTCCACCACAAAGACTGCCCTGTGTCCTATCCTCAGGCTGGTGGGGTATCAGTGGACCCTCATCCAGTGTCTACCCCTGTCCACCACAAAGACTGCACTGTGCCCTATCCTCAGGCTGGTGGCATTTCAGCGGACCCTCATACAGTGTCTACCCCTGTCCACCACAAAGACTGCCCTGTGTCCTATCCTCAGGCTGCTGGTGTTTCAGCCGACCCTCATACAGTGTCTACCCCTGTCCACCACAAAGACTGCACTGTGTCCTATCCTCAGGCTGCTGGTGTTTCAGCCGACCCTCATACAGTGTCTACCCCTGTCCACCACAAAGACTGCCCTGTGTCCTATCCTCAGGCTGGTGGTGTTTCAGTGGACCCTCATACAGTGTCTACCCCTGTCCACCACAAAGACTGCCCTGTGTCCTATCCTCAAGCTGGTGATGTTTCAGCGGACCCTCATCCAGTGTCTACCCCTGTCCACCACAAAGACTGCCCTGTGTCCTATCCTCAGGCTGGTGGGGTATCAGTGGACCCTCATCCAGTGTCTACCCCTGTCCACCACAAAGACTGCACTGTGCCCTATCCTCAGGCTGGTGGCATTTCAGCGGACCCTCATACAGTGTCTACCCCTGTCCACCACAAAGACTGCCCTGTGTCCTATCCTCAGGCTGCTGGTGTTTCAGCCGACCCTCATACAGTGTCTACCCCTGTCCACCACAAAGACTGCACTGTGTCCTATCCTCAGGCTGCTGGTGTTTCAGCCGACCCTCATACAGTGTCTACCCCTGTCCACCACAAAGACTGCCCTGTGTCCTATCCTCAGGCTGGTGGTGTTTCAGCGGACCCTCATCCAGTGTCTACCCTGTCCACCACAAAGACTGCACTATGTCCTATCCTCAAGCTGGTGGGGTATCAGTGGACCCTCATCCAGTGTCTACCCCTGTCCACCACAAAGACTGCCCTGTGTCCTATCCTCAGACTGGTGGGGTATCAGTGGACCCCCATCCAGTGTCTACCCCTGTCCACCACAAAGACTGCCCTGTGTCCTATCCTCAGGCTGGTGGGGTATCAGTGGACCCTCATCCAGTGTCTACCCCTGTCCACCTCAAAGACTGCCCTGTGCCCTATCCTCAGGCTGGTGGTGTTTCAGCGGACCCTCATACAGTGTCTACCCCTGTCCTCCTCAAAGACTGAACTGTCCCCTATCCTCAATCTGGTGGGGTATCAGCAGACCCCCATCCAGTGACTACCGCTGTCCACCTCAAAGACTGCCCTGTGTCCTATCCTCAGGCTGGTGGGGTATCAGCAGACCCCATCCAGTGTCTACCACTGTCGACCTCAAAGACTGCCCTGTGTCCTATCCTCAGGCTGGTGGGGTATCAGCAGACCCCATCCAGTGTCTACCCCTGTCCACCTCAAAGACTGCACTGTGTCCTATCCTCAGGCTGGTGGGGTATCAGCGGACCCCATCCAGTGTCTACCCCTGTCCACCTCAAAGACTGCCCTGTGTCCTATCCTCAGGCTGGTGGGGTATCAGCGGACCCCATCCAGTGTCTACCCCTGTCCACCTCAAAGACTGCACTGTGTCCTATCCTCAGGCTGGTGGGGTATCAGTGGTCCCCCATCCAGTATCTACCCCTGTCCATCTCAAAGACTGCCCTGTCTCCGATCCTCAGGCTGGTGGTGTATCAGCGGACCCTCATACAGTGTCAACCCCTGTCCACCTCAAAGACTGCCCTGTCTCCTATCCTCAGGCTGGTGGGGTATTAGCAGACCCTCATCCAGTGTCTACCCCTGTCTACCTCAAAGACTGCCCCGTGTCCTATTCTCAGGCTGGTGGGGTATCAGCGGACCCTCATCCCTCGATTTTCAGAGACTGTGACTCCTCTTTATGAACTACCTAATGGTGATGATGACCAGTTTTAACCCGGTTGGACTGAAGAGATCACAGAAGCAGTAATACAATTGAAGAAATCTGTCGCCTCGGTAACGTGTCTGATCTCACCTAACCCTGACAAGACTTTCCACATGGAGGTTGGGGACACAGTGAAAAGCCTGGCTGCTGTCCTATGTAGAGAAAACCAGTAGAAACTACTCCCCATTGTGAATGATCCAGAATGGTGAGTGGGTCTGAACTGATTTACTCTGTTTGTGAAGGACATTTGTTAACCACGTTCTGGGACATCAAACATTTCACTTACATCACGGGGTTCAACAGGCTGATACTGTCCAGTCCATTATAAACTTTCCCAGTATAGGAAAGCAGTAATAATAGTAATCCCCTGTCAGAGAGTCGTAGTCATTTCGAGTCCATGACAGCTTTGCAGATAAATCCAGTCAGTCTCATTCCCCAGCTCTGTCTCCATGTACCTGCAAGTCGATTTCCCTCAAGTGTTCATCCAATATCCTTTTGAAATCATTCACCATCTCCGCTTCCACCACCCTCGTAGGCAGTGATTTCCAGGTCATTCCCACTCGCTCTGTAAAAAAGGTTGTTCTTCACATCCCCCTGTATCTCTTGCCACAACCTTAACTCTAGTCCTTGTACCATTAACTAATGGGAACATCTTTTCCTGTCTACCTTATCCAAACATGACATCATCTTGTATACCTCTATCAAATCTCCCCTCAATCTCCTTTACTCCAAGAAAAACAATCCCAGCATTTCCAAACTAACTTTGTCGCTAAAATTCTCCATCTCTGGAACCATTCTGGTAAATCTCCTCTACACCCTGTCAAGGACCCTCACATCCTTCCTAAACTATGGTGAATGGAACTGGATGCAGTACTCCAGTTGGGGCCTAACCAGAGCTTTATAAAGGTTCGGCATAACTTGCCTTCTTCTGTACTCACCACCTCTACTTAATTTAGGATAGTCAGTATGGATTTGTTAAGGGAAGATATTGTTTCACCAACTTGATCGAAGAAGCAACAAGGAAGATAAATGAGGGTAGTGCAGTTGATGTGGTCTACTTGGATGTTAGCAAGGCTTTTGACAAGGTCCTACATGGCAGACTGGTTCAAAAAATAAAATCCCACGGGATCCAGGGAAATGCAGCAAGGTGGATACAAGATTGGCTCAGTGGCAGGAAAGAAAGGGTAATTGTTGACGGCTGTTTTAGAGACTGGAAGGCTGTTTCCAGTGGCGTTCCACAGGGCTCAGTACTGGGTCCCCCGCTTTTTGTGGTGAAAGTTAACGATTTGGACGTAAATGTAGGGGGCATGATCAAGATGCTTGCAGACGACACGAAGATTGGCCGTGTGGTAGATAGCGAGGAGGATAGCTGTAGACTGCAGAAATATATTGATGGCCTGGTCAGATGGGCAGAAACGTGGCAAATGGAATTCAACTTGGATAAATATGAGGTGATGCATTTGTGGAGGTCAAACAAGGAATACAGGAATAATGTCAAAATACTGAGAAGTGTAGAGAAAGTGAGGGACCTTGGATTGAATGTCCACACATCCCTGATAGTAGCAGCAGAGATCGATAAGGTGGTTAGGAAGGCATATGGAATCCTTTCCTTTATTAGCCCAGGTACAGAATACAAGAACAGGGAGGTTATGCTGGAACTGTATAACTCATTGATTAGGCCACAACTTGAGTGCTGTGTACAGCTCTGGTCTCCTCAGTACAGAAAGGATGTAATTGTACCAGAGAGGAAACAGAGGAGATTTACGAGGATGTTGCCAGGACTAGAAAAATGCAGCTATGAAGAAAGATTGGATAGACAGGGGTTGTTCTCCTTGGAACAGAGAAGGCTGAGGGGTGATCTGATTGAAATGCACAAAATTATAACGGGCCTGGATAGAGTGGAGGTGAAGACTCTATTCACCATAACATCGAAGAGGGGGAATAGAGTTAAAGTGATTGGTAGAAAGATCAGAGGGGAGATGAGAGTGGTAGCGGTCTAGAATTCACTGCCTGAAAGGATAGTTGAGGCAGAAACCCTCAACTCATTCAAACATAGTCTGGATATGCACCTTAAGTGCTGTAATCTGCAGATCCACGCACCAAATGCTGGAAGGTGGGATTAGAATAGATGGATCATTTTCTGGCTGGCGCAGACAAGATGGGCCAAGTGGCCGATATCTGTGCCTTAACTTTATGTGATTCTATGATTCTACTAGAATGCTTCCAGGGATTGGGGTGTTTTAGTTACAAGGTTAGTTTGGAGAAGATGGAGTTGCTCTCCCTGGAGTAAAGGAGATTGAGAGAGATTTGAAAGAAGTGTACAAGATTATGATAGGCTTAGGTCAGATAGACAAGGAAAAACTATTCCCATTCACTGATGAAACACGGACTAGGGGACAAAGATGGAAGGTTTTGGGTAAGAGATGCAGGGGGAATATGAGGAAGAACTTTTTTACACAGTGGATGGTAATAAGCTGGAACTCACTGCCCATGAGAGTGATGGAAGCGAAGACAATCAATGATTTCAAAAGGAAATTGGATGGGCACCTGAAGGAAATGAACTTGCAGGGATCCGAGGATTGAGTGGGGGAATGGGACCGACTGGATTGTTACACAGAGAGACTCATGGAGAGTCCGACTGGTCTCCTCCTGTGTCGTAAATGACTCTATGACTCTCTGTGACTATGTTGGATATGCCGCCCACTCCTGCCTGGGGAAAGATCCGGATGCAGTGAAGATCAATGAAACTGTGACTTTAACAGCCACCGATAGCTCTGTCCTCATCCTGGTGTGAGGCTCCAGGTCGTGTTACAGGAGGTGACACAGCTCTGTGACCACCTCCTTATTGAATCAGAGTCACCTCACACACTGCTCCTGGATTAGGTGCAGGTAGGAAAAATGCTCTTGGGAAAACCGGGTCGGAAGGACAGAGCCCCCTCCTCATCCCTATTTACAGAGACTCCCCTCTCTGCAGCCTCTGCTCCATTTTTTGGTCATGTTTCAGACTCAGAGACACTGTAACTACAGTCCCCATACCTCGTCCAGAGTTGGTTCACCAAATCCTCTGCCCTCCCTGAATGTCTGCAGCAGCTCACAACACAACCTCCAGAAAACGATCCACAGCACCTCCACTAACTTTACAATGGCAGAAGTAAGTCAAAGGTCCCTCACCTGTAAGTTGGATGCCTGATCCTTTGAAATAACTGTCGGGGGTGTCAGTGGGGGAGGGTGGGGTGGCGGTTCCTCATGCTGCTGAATCTATGCTCTGCTGAGAGTGACTTACACAGGTGGTCAGTGGACATGCACAGACCAAGTTTCAAAATCGTACATCAGTGCTGCAAAAATGGCTGATTGACATCAGTACAAGCCCCTCCTCACACTAACAACACATACATGGCACCCATTCTAGATCCCTGCCCAACATGGGACACTGTGCTGACCACACTAAAAGTTACCAGCTGTCAGTTCACATCATTGTATGGATCTAGGTTTCTGTAATGATGGCAACGGTGGGACCGCAGAGTGAAAACCACAGCTGGCGGAGATAGGGAGGGAAAGCAACTCACTTTAAAAATGGAATTGGTAGCAGACTCAAAGGCATAAGATTTACAAGACTATGGGGAATGGACAGGGGAATGGGATTAATTGGACAGGTGAGGACACGGAGGGATTCATACACAAGGCTGAGAATATTAAAATTAAGGTGCTGCCAGACCGAGAGGCACTGTTGATCATTGAGCACAGGGGTGATGTGTGATCGGTATTTGGTGTGAGATAGATAATGGCAGCAGAGTTCTGGATGGGCTGTGGTTTATGGAGATTTATAACTGGAGGGCGGCCAGGATATAATTTGAAGAGTCAATTGTGGATTTAACAAAGATACGATGAGGGTTTACGCAGCTGGTAGGCTGAGGCAGATATTACATAGGTGTTATTCGTGCCAAGGAAACACAATATGCCAATGAGGAATTTTAATTCATCAGTTGGAAACTTATATTAAAGTTTTAATGGAAAAAATCCAGCAAAAATCTGGCAGCCAAGATGGCCACTGCAATTTGTATCTGAAGCACCTTTTCACTTTCTAACGTCTCCAACATGAGGACATGTCTGATGAGCCTGGACCCAAAATAATGGCTTGCTCTTGAGACTGAATTTGCTAAGATTGCATTCATTAGCATGGAATTCAAGGACATCCTGACACACTGACTTTTGAAAGCGTAAACTACTCCAAGTGTAAATAATGGCATCCTGAGCCCTGGGGAGATGGAAATTCCTCACCTTGAATCTCATTAAAAGGCTCCAGAAAATATATTGAGGCAGCCATGAGATCGTCTGACCATTTCTGTGAAAGCTGGGAGTTTCCCCTGGACAAAGACAGACAAGCCAGTGATTCAAAATGGAAGAAGCAGAAGGTTGGTTTCCTTCCCCCCTCCCCTGGCACCACCGCACCCGCACCCCCTCCCAACCAACCCCAAGCCCCGTTCTCTTTCTGTCTCTCTCCAGATGACATCACAAGTTTGAAAACTATATGCGCCTGTGGACTCTCCAAACCTAGAGATGGCTACAGACTGAGGCACCAGGGTAAAAAGGCCATCTACCAGTCTGCCTTCAAGAAAATCCTGAGCCATGTGGATCAGCCTCAATGGGCACCTCGACCAGCCAAAGACTTCAAGCGTACAACTTCAGCCGGAAGATCAGGGAATTATCAAACCTCACAGACTGCATATTATGTTTTGATTTATTCTGGACTCTAATCCAGCCACGATTTTACTTCTCATTCTGTAATATATTTGTGTACGTGAGATTCTTGTGTCAGTGGCAGCATAACTGTATAACTTACATTTTTATTATTTTATTTTGATCGGGTTTAGATGTTAAATGTATTAAACTCACCTCTTTCATGTTTAAACGCAAGAAAACCTTTCCGATTGGTTCCTTCACTATCACACCAAAGGTAAAAAGTAAAACATCACAAAAATGGTAAATACATTCACGGTTAAAAAAAGACCAAACACTATTGCGGTCAATTAAGAGGAAGGACTGTGACCCCTCCTCACCTGGCTGTAACAATATGAAGGGTTGGAGATGGAGTTAATATGGGGGTGAACTGAGCTCAGCATTAAAGATACCAGAGGCTGTAAACTTCCTGGTTCACCCTCAGCGAGGGGATTGCTGATCGTGGAGAGCGAATAGAGTTTGTAACAGAAAGTGAAGACAATGGATTCAGTCTTCTCACGATTTAAATGACAAGAACACTAATTCAGTGAAATATGGTTTATGAATCCATTAGTTGGATACAGGGACTTACCGGGGACAGCAATAATAGTGAGGCTGGGATAGTAAATTGTTTGAATCATCTTCAGTGCATAACAGATCCGCCGAACTAATGTTAGCCAAGTATAATCTGCAGTAACTAAACCAAACCAAAAGGAGAAACTCCTGCTGTCCATTGTTGTAACATTCCAATCTATTGTTCTCAGATTCTGACCCATTGTTGTAACATTCCAATCTATTGTTCTCAGATTCTGACCCATTGTTGTAACATTCCAGTCTAATGTTCTCAGATTCTGACCCATTGTTGTAACGTTCCAATCTACTGCTCACAGATTCTGATCTATCCTCTCCCTCTCTCTGGAGCTGCTGATCCCTGTAAGTGCCGGGTTTGATGCTTCAGCTGACACTATGGGTAAGACATTAAATGAAGATCCTTATTAATAGAAGAGGGGAACCCTCCAGTGACACAATTAGTTTCCAAAGAGACTGACATTAATTACAGTCACTGAACAAACAGGTTGAGTTAACCCCTTTCAATCCAGTACTTTTGTACCACAATAAAGTGGAACATTCAGCTGGTCTGGATGGGATGTGTGAGGGTTGCTGAAGGAAGGAATGGTGGACTTAGCAAAGGCACTGGCCAGAAGTGTTGTAAATGTTACATCCTCTTTTGAAAAGGAGAGATTAGATAAACGAGTGCTCATACTGACATATAGATAAATATATAAATGACATAGACTTAGAGTAAAACAAAAACATAATTTCAACTCTTGCTGATGACATGTAAATCATAAATGCTGTCATTAGTGTGGTAGACAGTAGCAGTATTAAGGAGGACATGGACAGTCTTGTGGTGACATGAGAATACACAAGGTGACTGAAATCTAACCCATAAAATTGGGGAAGTGGTTATTTTGGCAGGGATAATAAGGGGAGTGAATAGAAACTGAACTGCACCATTTAATGGATGGTACAGGAGCACAGAGTCTGGGCGTGTATGTACAGACATCTTCAATGGTGGCTGGACAAGTGGTGAAGGATTTAAAAAGGCATAGGGGATCGTTAGCTTTAGAACTAGAAGCAAAGAATTAAAAAATAACAACACAAGAACATTCTGTGAAGACTAGATAAATGACTGTTTCAGCCTCAGCTGGAATATTGTGTCCCATTCTGGACACCACACTTTTTGAAGGATTCCAAGGCCTTGGAGATGGTGCTCGATGATATACTAGAATTGTAACAGGGATGAGGGACTTCAGTTATGTGGAGAGAAGCTGGGATTATTCTCCTTCGAGCAGAGAGGATAAAAGGGAGATTTAATCGATAGGCTCAAAATGATGATGTGTGTTTCTCGAATAAATAAGGAGAATCTGGTTTCACTGGATGAAGGGTCAGTAACCAGTTTAATGTTGATTAACAAACAAACAGAGGAGAGATGAGATTTTCTTTTCTTCACACAGCGAGTGTTTATGATTTGGAATTCACTTCCTCAAAGGGTTGTGGAAGCAGATTTAACAGAAACTTTCAGTCAGGAATTGGATCAATACTAACAGGGTGATTTACTGGACCGGGAAAAAAGAACAGGGGAGTGGAATCATTGGGAAATCTCCTTCAAAGAGCTGGAACTGGTACGATTTGTGAAATAGTCTCCTCCTGTGCTGTGTGATTCTCTGACTGTCTGATAACAGAAACCATTGAGTACGTATTCCATGCGTACAATTGATAATCCAGCATCTTTTAAGATAGAGATTATTTGTTACTTGTTTTCTGATGAAGACAACAGCAGAAAGGCAAACACAAGGGGCTGGTGAGGTAAATTGTGTTGACAATTTGTTTATCGGATTATGACGTCTCTTTCTGATCACAGACCTCGCCTGGTTTCAATCAGTCAATTACAAACACATTGATTTTATTCCTATTTTATTTCCTGTCTATTTGTTCTCAGGATATGGGTGATACTGACAAGGCCAGCATTACTTCCCTATCACTTGTTCCCATGAGAAAATGGTGGGCCTTCATCCTGAACAACAGCAGTCCGTGTGGTGAAGGTGTTCCCTCAAACAAACTAACATTTAGTATTTTGAGGAGGCAGCTTCATTTCTGAGTAGTTCGGAATGAGTTGGGTCAGAAAGCTAGGATGAGAATTTTAAAATCGAGGCTTTACTGGATCAGGAACCAACGTAGGTCAGTGAGCACAGGAGTGATGGTTGAACGGGACTCGGTGTAAAGGCCTGTTACCCGACTCGAACCCGATGGGACCCGATGAGATGTGTCGGGCCACTCTTCCGAACTCGACCTTTGTGCTTGGGTAGGGTCGGGTCGGTCTCGGGGGGAAAATGGAGGGACCTGGGCCGGGTCGGGCTCGGGTCCCATGTGCTTCCGTCGGATTCAGGTCGGGTTTTTGTTCGTGACTTGAGCAGGCCTTGAACTTGGTGCGAGTTTGTAAAGGAGTTTTATTTGTGCTGAAGTTTATGGCAGGGGCAGCACAGCTTAGATACAGAATAACGCTGCCTCTAAACTGTTAAGTTAAACACTCCAAGGACAGGTACAGGACGGGGTTAGATACAGAATAAAGCTTCCTCTACACAGTGCCCATCAAACACTCCCAGGATAGGCACAGCACAGGGTTGGCTGCTGTCTAATTGGAGTGTTGACTGCTGATTGCAGCAACGAGCCTCAACTGAGAGTGCTGGTGGCAGTTAGAGGTTGCAGAGGTGGAGAGAGGAGCTGGACCGAGCAAGGGAGAGCAGTTACAATCAAGCAGAGGGAAAACTTCAACAACAATCGCCATTAATGCGAAGAAAGAGACATTCTTTTTTGTTGGAAACAAGGCTTTCTCTGGAGGTGGGTGCTGAACACCAGTAATTTACTTTGGACTGTTGTGGGAAGAACAAGTGGCCAGAACAACAAGGGGTGGGGCTGCCAATTCAACAGGAATTTGTACTGCTGCAACAAACACACAGGGAAGCTCCCTCCCCACCCCAATTTCCCAGCATAGGTCAGCTTAAGCTGCCCAGCTAAACAGATGGAAGGGGATAATAGTGCCTGGGCAGCTTCAGCTGACCCAGGTGAAGACGCCTCCCCAAACCAGAAGACCAGAAGAACGGAAGACCAAGTGCAAAGACTGTTTTAAATGTGCTGTGAGCACCACCTCCAGAAAGCAAGCCATCCCTTACATCCTATCTTTACTTCTCCTCTATTCCCTCAGCCTTTCCCCTAACCTGTTGTTTGTTTGTTTGTTTTTAATACATATTCAATATTTTCTGCTAATCTCTGATATTTGGTGTGCAAACGCACAATTCGGGGTGGGTCTAGCTCTTAGACCCATGGCAAGCTCTTCATCACCGGTGGCGGGGCCCTCTTCTGCCTGTGCAGCTGCAGCCTCTCTGGCTGCCCACGTGGCCCCATCACCCTTGAAATTGATAACATCCAGCAATGGGGTGAAGAGATATCCCCACCCCAACATGTCCATTGAGCCCTGCGTAAAGGCAATGGCCGAGCTGGTCGGTCCCTCGGCCATTGTTGCAGCCTCAAAGATGTCTGGGAAGGCTGTGTTCGTTTTGAAGACAGAGCCGGTGGTGTACCTGGCACTGAGTAAAGGGCTCACTGTGGGGGGACCTTCCTGCCGGTGGACCCTCTGGGGATCACTGCACAGCGGATAATGCTATCCAATGTCCCACCCTTCATTTCCAGTGAGCTCCTCCTCCCCCACCTGCACCATCTGGGGGAGATGAAGTCGGGGATCACCCCAGTCCGGCTTGGGCTTCTGGAACACAGCCTTCAACATGTCTTTTCCTTCCACCGCCAGTTATTTATGCAGCTGGCACGGGAGGAGGTCTCGGAGGGCCAATTTAATGTAGAGTTGCAGGGGACGGCCGACAACGTCTTTTGGACCTCGGATGGGGCGCGGTGCCACGGCTGCAAGAGAGAGGGGCATGTTCGTAAGGCTGTATTTTCACGGCCTCTAGCAGGGAGGGGAGTACCCGTCCGAATGGAAGGAAGATGCGGAGGAAAATAAAACATCAAGAGGTGCGTCCCCTGGACACATTGAAACAACCCGAGCCTGAGCTCAGCCCAAAGCCCGTTCTCACGGACCCCACCTGTCCCAGGGCTGGGCTCAGGCCCAGGTTGACTGAAAAAAAGGATTGTGGCGAGGCAGAGGCCTCTGATGACATGGAGGTCTCTGAGCCTCTGCGCCCTAGAGGGAAAAAGAGGAGAAGGCACCCCTCCACAGAGGTAACGAGGGGCCCTGAGGCGCAGGGCCCATCTGTTGGAGGGGAGCTGACACCTGTTTCGTGTCCCCAGGTTTCCCCTACCACCACCACCAAGGCTACAAAGTCCGGGCAGGAGCTCCCTATTCCGCAGGAAAGAGGGGAGCCGAAGACCCCGGTACATGAGGCCCTCCTGAAGGCGTAAGTGGGACCCTGCTTGTGCTGGGGGACCCTGAGGACGCCGCCTATTTGCCACTGCACTGGGTCGGGTGCCCTGAGTGGAGGGGAGGGCGAGGCCCCAAAGGGTCGGCCCTCCGAGCCAGAGTCCACCACCAACCAGGAGACACCCGACCCGGTTATATCCGAGAATGCTACCCCATCTGCTGGGCCTGTGGGTGCTGGCAGAGCAGGAGATCGCCTCCTCTCTCCACCTCCGGTCACGGCTCCGGCTGGATTTCCGGAGTCGGGAACTTCCGTCTCCCCTGGACCGCTCATTGGCCTCGGGGTGGAGGTGGAGGGGGCGTCCTGAACCGCTGGCGCCCACAAGCTCTAGTTTCACAGTAGAACCCAGAGAGGACTCCTCCACCATCGATCCTGGGGGTGGGTTCGTGACGGAGGCGGGGCCAGCTGGCGCGGCCGGGACGTCCGCCCCACAGTGTGTGGTGGATGTGTCGGCCGCTGGTGGTGACAACCCGGAAGAGGATGGGAATTATGTGTGGGGCACGGAGGATGACCTTGATTCCATCACCAGTGAGTTGGTGGAGTCCCTCGTGCCTCCCACCGAATCTCCTCTCACTGCAGGGCCTGCTGGTTCTTACTTATTACAGTGTGTTGTTCTCTCCGGATCCGTCCAGCGACATGTTTTGTGGGAGGACCTGCCGCAGGTCAGCCCGGAGG
This sequence comes from Heterodontus francisci, assembly GCF_036365525.1. Lineage (NCBI taxonomy): Eukaryota > Metazoa > Chordata > Chondrichthyes > Heterodontiformes > Heterodontidae > Heterodontus > Heterodontus francisci. The sequence goes on along the minus strand of NW_027140484.1, from coordinate 98,837 downwards.
GCGCCGAATGGTTGGAGGCTCCGCTCACTTTGGTGGAGCTGACCTGCGCCCTCCATCAGCTCTCGAGGGGCAAAACCCGAGGGCTGGATGAGTTGACCGTGGAGTACCTCAGGGCGTTCTGGGACGTCCTGGGGAAAAGCCTGGTGACCGGGCCGATGCCCCTCTCGTTGCACAGGGCAGTCATCGTTCTCCTGCCGAAGAGGGGTGATCTCCACCTGCTTAAAAACTGGTGTTCCGTCTCCCTCCTCAGCACGGATTATAAGATCTTTGCCCGGGCTATGTCTACCCGCCTGGGCTCCGTGCTGGCCCTCATGATGCACCCCGACCAGTCATACACGGTCCCGGGCCGGTCCATCCAGGACAACATCCACCTGGTCCGGGACCTGATCCATCTTTCCCAGAGGACTGGTCAGTCAGTCGCCTTTCTCTAACCTCGACCAGGAGAAGGCGTTCGACAGGGTGGATCACGAATACCTTTTCGGGACTCTGCGCGCTTTTGGACTCGGGCCGCATTTCGTGGCCCGGGTCCGACATTTATAAGCCGCCGCAGAGTGTCTAGTCAAGGTTAACGTGTCCTTGACTGCGCCCCTTCGCTTTGGGAGCGGAGTGCATCAGGGATGCCCCATGTCCGGCCAATTGTACACCATCTGTGTGGAGCCGTTCCTGTGCCTAGTTCGCAGGAGGTTGAGGGGATTGGCTCTGCGTGAGCTGGCCATGTGGTTTGTCCTCTCGGCTTACGCCGACAACGTGCTCCTCGTGGTCACGGTTCCTGTTGACTTGTGGAGGATGCACGACTGACAGCAGACCTTTTCTGCAGCATCCTCTGCGAAGATCAATTGGGAGAAATATTCCATTCTCCTGGTGGGTCAGTGGTGGGTGGACTCCCTGCCGGAGGAGATGACACCTTTTGCGTGGAGCACCATGCACCTCCTCTATCTGGAAATCCACCTTAGCCCTGCTGAGGAAGCCTGGCTGGCAAACTGTCAGGAGTTGGAGGCGAAAGTCACCACTCGGCTGGGGCCCTGGACAGGACTGCTCCGAGTGCTTTCCTACAGGGGCCGAGCGCTGTTGATAAACCAACTTGTGGCCTCCATGCTGTGGTGCCGGTAGGTCACTTTGGCCCCGCCCCCTGCATTTGCAACCAAGATCCAGAAGAAACTCGTCGATTTCTTCTGGGGCAACAGGAAACACTGGGTCTCTGCCGCGGTCCTGAGTCTCCCGATCGAGGAGGGCAGCCAGTCACTGGTGTGCGTCCGCACCCAGGCTGCGACTCTCCGCCTTCGGACCCTGCAGAGATACCTGTACGTCGAGCGTCCTCCCAGATGGTGGTTGCTGGCGACATATTTTTTTCCGCCAGTGTCACTGCCTTCAAGATGACACGCAGCTCCCAGTGGAGTCCGTTAGCCGCGCCTCTCTGAGGGAGTTGCCTGTCTTTTACCGGGATCTAATCCGGTTCTAGAACATGGTCACCTCCAGTCAAGGTGCTCCCCCGCCGACTGAGGAGAGCGACTCGGCTGTCCGGGCGGCCTACTCCAGTGCCGGACCAGTGTGTAGAGGAGTAGCCCCTGGGATGCCCTTCACTGTGGGTGGCGATGGGGCTCGGGAGAGTGGAGCGCTCCCGGCCGAGCTGACCTCCGCTCGGCCGGAACTGCTCATCGGACCCAGGCCCCGAAACCCTCCTCGGGAGCCGGGGCCACACAACCCGAGCTGCCTCTCGGAAATGCCTTCCATGCCATTCCAGTCGGCGCGGAGGGGTTTCTTGCACGGGCTGCTCCTGCACACTCTCCACTTCCTCGCCTTTGTCAGCCGGCCGGACATACCCTGGCGGTCCGCGTTGCCATCTGGCGGCGAGGGGAAACCCCGATGGCGGTCTCTCACGCGGGAGTCTTCCCCCTTCACATCGGGGACCTGGGGTGGAAGGTGTTGCACAGGGCAATCCCGTGCAACAGACTTTTAAGTAGGTTCACAGACTCCCAGGCGACCTGTACTTTCTGCAGCCTGGACGAGTCCGTGTTCCACATTATACCGAGTGTGTGAGGTTGCAGCCTCTCTTTGAGTATCTGAAGGGGCTGCTCCTCAAGTTCTGGCTGCACTTCTGTCCTACACTCCTGATCTTTGGGAACACGGAGCGGAGGGGCTTGGGCCGGGAGGAGGATCTCCTCGTCAGTCTGCTCCTGGGCCTGGCCAAGGTGGCAATTCACAGGTCCAGGCTGCGGGCCGTCGGGGGTTCCGTCCTCCCCGATTGCCTACCCCTCTTCCACGGTTACATTCGCGCCCGGGTGTCCCTGGAGAAGCAGCATGCGATGTCCGCTGGTACGGTTGAGGCCTTCCATGACCCGTGGTCACCGCAGGGACTGGAGTGCATCATCGACGCCGAGAATGGCATTTTAATTTGAGTTTTTGGTTTATTTAATCTGTTCTTAATAAAGTTATTTTAAAAATTTAAATATGCATATAAAGCCGGCCTGAGGAATAAAGGCCCCCTCGACATATAATATATAAAAGGGTGGGGGGGCGGAAACGGGGTTAGATATAGAGTTAATCTACCTCTGCACTGTCCGCATCAAACACATACAGTGCAGGGATGGCACGTGTTTACAAAAAAGCAAATTACAATCTATCTATGCTATCGATGTTCCAAGGATAGTTTGGAGAAGCTGGAGTTGTTCTCCCTGGAGTAAAGGAGATTGAGAGAGATTTGATAGAGGTGTACAAGATTATGATAGGCTTAGATAAGATAGACAAGGAAAAACTGTTCCCATTAACTGATGAAACACAGCCTAGGGGACACAGATGGAAGGTTTTGGGTAAGAGATACAGGGGGAATATGAGAAAGAACTTTTTTACACAGTGAATGGTAATGAGCTGGAACTCACTGCCCATGAGGGTGGTGGAAGATAAGACAATCAATGATTTCAAAAGGAAACTGGATGGGCACCTGAAGGAAATGAAATTGCAGGGATAGGGGGATTGAGCGGGGGAGTGGGAATGAATGGATTGTTTTACATTGAGCTGGCATGGAGGGGTAGAATGGCTTCCTTTTATGTCGGAAATGACTTTATGACTACATCGATTTCTACGTCTCTATGTTGGATACAGCACCTGCTCCCACCTGCAAAGATCCAGATACATAGAAGTTCAATGAAACTGTGACCTTATCAGCCACTGAAAGCTCCGTCCTCACCCTGGTGAGGCTCCAGGTCGTCTTACAGGCGGTGACACAGCTCTGTGATCATAACCTTATTGAATCAGAGTCACCTCACACACTGCTCCTGGGTTAAGCGTAGGTAGGAAAAGTGCTCTTGGAAAACACGGGGTGGGTAGGACAGAGCCCCCTCCTCCTCCCTCTTTACAGAGCTTCCTCTCTCTGCAGCCTCTGCTCCATTTGTTGGTCATGTGACAGACCCAGAAACACTTTAACTACAGTCCACATACCTCGTCCAGAGTTGGGGCACAAAATCCTCTGTCCTCCCTGAATGTCTGCAGCAGCTCACAACACAACCTCCAGAAAACCATCCACAGAACCTCCACTAACTTTACAATAGCAGAAGTAAGTCAAAAAACCCTCACCTTTAAGTTGGATGCCTGATCCTTTTAAATAACACCAGAGGGGGTCCTTCGTGCTGCTGAATGTATGTTCAGCTGAGAGTGACTGACACAGGCAGTCAGTGGACATGCACAGATCAAGTTTCAAAGACGGACATCAAAGCTGTCGGAATGGCAGATTGACGTCAACTCAAACCCTTCCTCACACTGACAGCACATGCACAGTATACCCAGGCTAGTTCCCTGCCCAACATGGGGCACTGTGCAGGCCACACTAGAAGTGGCCGGCAGTTCAGTTCACATCATTTTACAGATCCAGGTTTCCATACCGTTGGCACCAGTGTCGTCATCGAGTGAAAATCACAGCAGGGGAAGATATAGAGTGAAAACAGCTCACTTCTAAAAGGGAATTGGAAAAAGGCTTGAAGGCATTAGATTTACAAGAATATGTGACATGGAAGGGAAATGGGACTAATTGGAGGGGTGAGTCCATGGACTGATTCAAACACAAGAATGAGAATATTAAAATTAAGGTGCTGCCAGACCAGGAGCTAATGTAGATCAGTGAGCACAGGGGTAATGGGTGATCGGGATTTGGTGTGAGTTAGGATGTTGGCAGCAGAGATCAGGATGGGCTGTGGTTTATGGAGGTTGATAACTGGGAGAGTGACCAGGATAGAATTGGAATAGTTAAGTGTGGATTTAACAACGGCACAGATGAGGGATTATTAGCAGATGGGCAGAGGTGGTGATGGGTGATATTACAGAGGTTTTAGTAGGTAGGGTTGGTGATCGGCGGAATATGGCAATGAACTCAGCTCAGGTAGAAATATAGAGGTTCCAAACGTGTTTCAGCCTCAGACATTGGGTAGGAAGGGGAATGCGAAAAGTGGATGCAGAGTGGAATGTGAGATAGAGACTGAAGACTGTGGCTTAAGTCTTCCCAAGATTTACATGACAAGAACACTAAATCAGTGAAATATGATTTATAGATCTAATAGTTGGATACAGAGACTTACCAGGGACACCAGGAATAGCGAGGATGGCATAGTAAATCGTTTGAATCATCTTCAGAGCATAACAGATCCGCAAATCTAATGTTATTCCAAAATAATAAGCAGTAACGAGGCTGAACCAAGAGGAGAAACTCCTGCTGTCCATTGTTTTAACATTCCAATCTACTGTCCTCAGATTCTGACCCACTGTTGTAACATTCCAATCTATAGTTCTCAGATTCTGACCAATTGTTGTAATATTCCAATCTATTGTTCTCAGATTCTGACCCATTGTTGTAATATTCCAATCTATTGTTCTCAGATTCTGACCCATTGTTGTAATATTCCAATCTATTGTTCTCAGATTCTGACCCATTGTTGTAATATTCCAATCTATTGTTCTCAGATTCTGACCCATTGTTGTAATATTCCAATCTATTGTTCTCAGATTCTGACCCATTACTGTAATATTCCAATCTATTGTTCTCAGATTCTGACCCATTGTTGTAATATTCCAATCTATTGTTCTCAGATTCTGATCTCTCGTCTCTCACTCTGTGGAGCCGCTGATCTCTGTAAGTGCTGGGGGTGATGCTCCCACTGACACTATGAGCCAGCACATTGGAAGGAGTCCCTTCTTAATAGAAGAGGAAAAACCCTTAAGTGACACAATTAGGGTCCTTGAGGACTGACGTTAATTACAGTCAATGACCAAACAGGTCCAGTTAACACCTTTCGATCCAACACTTTTTACACCACAATAGTTTCGAAGATTTACCCAGTCTAGATGGGATATATGAGGTTTGTTGAGGGAAGGAATGTAGGAATAGCAGAGGCACTGGCCAGAAGCTTTCCATCCGACTTTGATCTGGGAGTGATGTCAAAGGACTGGAGGGTTGCAAATGTTACAAGGTGTTTAAATAAGGAGACATTAGATAAACCCTATAACGACTGACCAGTCAGTCTAAAGTCGGTGGTTGGAAATTTCTAGAGGCCGTGACCCAGTACAAAAATATATCATTCTAGGAAAAACATGTGATATTAAATGACAAACAGTACGGACAGGTTAATGGAAAATCAAGTCTGATAATCTTGATCGAGTTAGTTGATGACATAACTGTAAGTGTTTCCTCTTATGTATCTGGACTATCAAAAAGCCTGTGATCAAATGACATTTCATAGACTTGTTATGAAAAATGGAACACATGGATTAATGTGAGAGTGATAGTGTGGATATGATACTGACTCAGGGACAGAAAGCAGAGAGAAGTGGTGAACAGACATTGTTCACACTGGGGAAGGGGGAGTATACAGTGCTGTTTCTCAGGAGTCAGAATTAAAACCAGTGCTGTTCCTGACATATCGATAAATATACAAGTGACATAAACGTATATGTAAAACAACATAATTTAAACTCTTGCAGATGACATGACACTTATAAATAAGGGAGGCAAAGCGGCAGACCACAGAAATACCCAATCTCACAGATTTTGTTTATTTTTAATTTATTCTGGACTCTAATCCGAATAGAAATTTAGTTCTCACTCTATAATTTATTTCTGTGTGATTTACTTTTCTGTGTGTGTGTGTGTGTGTGTGTGTGTGTGTGTGTGTGTGTGTGTGTGTGTGTGCATGAATGTGTGTGTGTTTATTATTTTATTTAGATTAAGTTGAGATGGTTAAGTATAATAAACTCACCTCTTGATTCTTCTTCTTTTGCCTCCTTATCTCGAGAGACTGGAGGTGGTCAGTGGTGTGTGGAGCAGCGCCTGGAGTGGCTATAAAGGCCAATTCTGGAGTGACAGGCTCTTCCACATGTGCTGCAGGAAAATTTGATTGTCGGGGCAGTTATACAGTTGGCTTTTCCCTTGCACCTCTGCATTTTTTCCTGCCAACTGCTAAGTTTCTTCGACTCGCTACACTTTAGCCCCGTCTTTCTGGCTGTCCACCAGCTCTGGCGAACGCTGGCAACTGACTCCCACGACTTATGATCAAGATCACAGGATTTCATATCGCGTTTGCAGACGTCTTTAAAGCGGAGTCATGGACGGCCGATGGGTCTGATACCAGTGGCGAGCTCGCTGCACAATGTGTCTTTGGGGATCCTGCCATCTGTCATGCGGCTCACATGACCAAGCCATCTCAAGCGCCGCTGACTCAGTAGTGTGTATAAGCTGGGGATGTCGGCCGCCTCGAGGACTTCTGTGTTGGAGATATGGTCCTGCCATCTGCTGCCAAGTATTCTCCGGAGGCAGTGAAGGTGGAATGAATTGAGACGTCGCTCTTGGCTGACATAAGTTCTCCAGGCCTCACTGCCATCGAGCAAGGTACTGAGGATGCAGGCTTGATACACTGGGTCTTTTGTGTTCCGTGTCAGTGCGTCATTTTCCCACACTCTCTTGGCCAGTCTGGACATAGCAGTGGAAGCCTTTCCCATGCGCTTGTTGATTTCTGCATCTGGAGACAGGTTACTGGTGATAGTTGAGCCTAGGTAGGTGAACCCTTGAACCACTTCCAGTGCATAGTCGCTAATATTGATGGATGGAGCATTTCTGACGACCTGCCCCATGATGTTCATTTTCTTGAGGCTGATGGTTCGGCCAAATTCATTGCAGGCAGCGGCAAACCTGTCGATGAGACTCTGCAGGCACTCTTCAGTGTGAGATGTTAAAGCAGCATCGTCAGCAAAGAGGAGTTCCCTGATGAGGACTTTCTGTACTTTGGACTTCGCTCTTAGACAGGCAAGGTTGAACAACCTGCCCCTGATCTTGTGTGGAGGAAAATTCCTTCTTCTGAGGACTTGAACGCATGTTAAAGTAGCAGGGAGAAGAAAATCCCAAAAAGTGTGGGTGCGAGAACACAGCCCTGTTTCACGCCACTCAGGATAGGAAAGGGCTCTGATGAGGAGCCACCATGTTGAATGGTGTGGATTTATGGATTAGAAACTGGACTGAAATAACGATATTCGAGCTGCTGTACATAGTTTTAAGATGTTCTTTGCACTTTTTAATTTGCACTATGGGTAGGTAGAGGTTTTTAATCACCATTCTCACTGATGATGTGGTTTTCTGCATCGTATTGTCATGGAATGAGGTGATGTTACTTAGTAGCTTTGGTGGACATCCAATCTTTTCTAGTAGTCTGAAGATACCACGTCTGCTGACGAGGTCAAAGGCTTTGGTGAGATCAATGAAAGCAGTGTAGAGGGGCATCTGTTGTTCACGGCATTTCTCCTGTATCTGACGATGGGAGAACAGCATGTCAACGGTCGATCTCTCTGCACGAAAGCCATATTGTGCCTCAGGGTAGACGCGCTTGGCCAGCTTCTGGAACCTCTTGATTAAACTCAAGAAAACCTGTCCGATTGGTTCTTTCACGATCACAACAAAGGTGAAAGGTAAAATGCTCACTGAGATGGTCAGCATGTCCACTGCTAAAAAGGAATACGCCCCGCTGCAGTGAAATAAAAGATAGGACAAGAGGAGAGCCTGGGACCCCTCCTCACCTGGCTGTAACAGAAATCTGGTTATTCTAGTGATCATAACGCAACAACAAATGAGAAATTGGAAGTGTCACAGATGCACAGAGTTTTACAGCACAGAAACAGTCCCTTCGCCCCACTCTGTCTGTGCCAGCCATCAAGCATCTCCATTCTAATCCCCTTTTACAGCACTTGGCCCGTAACCTTGTATGCTATGGCATTTCAAGTGCTCATCTAAATACTTCTTAAATGTTGTGAGGGTTCTTGCCTCTACCATCATTACAGGTATTGTGTTCCAGATTCCAGCCACCATCCGAGTGAAATATTTTTTTTCCTCAAATCTCCTCTGAACCACTTGCCCCTTATCTTAAATCAATGGCCCCCGGTTATTGACACCTCTGCTAGGGGAAAACTTTCTTCTTCTCTACCCTATCTATCCGCCTCATAATTTTTCCTGCCTTCTGTCTCCCTCCATGTTTGAATAAAGGAGTTACATTGGCATAAAAGAGTTACATACAGAGAGAAGTAACTCGGTACAGGTTAAAATCGCTCTCTGTTGAAAAGTTGAGTAATGTAGCTGTATAGTTAGGGATTACTCTCCGTCCAAAAGCTAGGAAACCCGAAGTTTTAAGACCTGTGGCCAATCATTTTTCACTTGAAGCTGAAGACTCAGAAAGAGTTAGAATCACTAATAGATAGAATACTGTTAGCTAAGGTAAAGCTAGCACAGAGAACTAGAATTAGAAATCCAGACAGAACGAGAAAGAGCAGAGTGAGTGTCAAGTAAGAGTGTCACAGAAGGAGAAGGAGGAAAGGGAGTTAAGACGGCTCAATCAACTACAGGAAGACCCAGTACACCCAGTGAAGGCACAGCTAGTGAGGGAGTTGCCCATAGCTCAGGACCATGTGCTGAGCTCTTAAAGTTACCCCAGTTCATTCTAAATTTCAATGAGGAGGATGTGGCAGAATTGTTCATCACTTTTGAAAAACTTGCAAAGCAGCTGAAATGGCGGCAGAGAGCTGGACACTGTTTTTATAAAGCAAAGTAACAGGAAAAGCCCATGAGGTTCAGTCACTGTTACCCGATGAAAGTTCATCAGATTATGAAATGAATTAAAGTGCTATCCATGGTGTATATGAGATAGTATCAGAAGAGCAATACGAAAAATTCGGAACACTCCGAAAGTAGCCTGAGCGAACTTACCTCCAGTTTGAAAGAGTTAACCATTTCAGAACATAGGAGCAGGATTTGGCCATTCAGCCCATCTAGACTGCCCCGCCATTCAAAACGATCACGGGTTATCATCTATTTCAATTCCTTTTTACCACACTATCCCCATATCCCTTTATGTCATTTGTATTTAGAAATCTGTCAATCTCTGCTTCAAACATACTGAATGACTGAGCTTCCATTGCCCTCTGGGGTAGAGAATTCCAAAGATTCACATTTTCAATTCAAAATTCTGGAGAATACAGGCCCAGTTTTCCTAATCTCTTCATAGGACAGTCCTGCCATCCCAGGAACAAGTCTAGTGAATCTTCGTTGCACTCCCCCTATGGCAATAATATACTTCCTAAAGTAAGGGGAGCAAAGCTGCACACAGTACTCCAGGTGTGTTCTCACAAGGTTCCATACAATTGAAGCAAGACTTCACCACTCCTGTATTCAAATTCTCTTGTGATAAAGGTTAACATACCATTAGCCTTCTTAAGTGCTGCTGTCCCTGCATGTCAGCCTTCAGTGACTTATTGACAAGGACACCCAGATCCCTTTGTACATCTACACTTTCTAATGTCTTACCATTCAAGAAATACCCTGCACATCTATTCCACCTTCCAAAGTGGATAACCTCATATTTTCCACATTATATTCCATCTGCTACGTTCTTGCCCTCCCACGAAGTCTGTCCAAATGCCCTTGAAGCCACTTTGCACCTTCCTCACAGCACATACATACCCACATCTTTTTGTATCATCTGCAAACTTGGGAATATTACTCTGGTCCCCACATCTAAATAAATGATACATATTGTGAACAGATGGGGCCCAAGTACTTACCCAAATGTTTCCTTTTTACTTACCCCACTGGTCACAGTCTTCCAAAGCGAGAATATCCCATTTATTCCTACTCTCTGTTTTATGCTTGTTAACCAATCCTTAATCCATGCCAGTATATTACGTCCTATCCCATGTGCTTTAATTTTACTAACCAACCTCTTGTGGGGGACCTTATCAAAAATCCATCTGAAAATCCAAATAGACTACATCCACCAACTCCACTTTATCAATTCTGTTACTAATATCCTCAAAAAACTACAACAGGTTCATCAAACATGATTTCCCATTCATAAATCCATGTTGACTATGTCCAATCAGATCATCTTTATCCAATTATCCATTTATCACATCCTTTATGATAGATTCTACCATTTTCTCTCTCCCTCCCTTCTTAAATCGTGGGGTGACATTTGCGACCTTCCAATATGCTGGAACCGTTCCAGAAGGTGATCACCCATGCACCTACTGTTTCCATAGCTACCTCTGCCAACACTCTGGAATTTAGAATATCAGGTCCTGAGGATTTATCAACCTTCAACCCCATTAATTTCTCCAACACAAACTTCTTACTAATATTAATTACCTTCACTTCCTCATTCCCCCTAATCCCTTGGATCTCTAATTCTGGGAGATTTCTTGTATCTTTCTCAGTGAAGACTGACACAAAGTGATCATTTAGCTTCTCTGCGATTTCTCGATTCCCCATTATAAATTGCCCTGACTCTGCCTGGAACGGACACATACATGTCTTACCCAAATGTTTCCTTTTGACGTAACTATAGAAGATTTTACAGTCCGCTTTTATGTTTGCCTCTGACTAGTAGATACGGAAAATCGGGATACAGCCGACATATGTAAACCTCAGAGTGGTGATCCTTCTCGAGGTGTTCAAAAACTCACTCCCGCTCCCATTAAAACCCACACAGGGGCAAAAAAGGTTCGAAGAGCCAGGAAGGTTGCAATTCTGGATGATGATTTTTTTCCATGTACACAAGGCCTTACCCCCAAAGAGAATGCATTCCCTAGTCACCCCAAAGACCCGGGAATAAAAGGTGTGAGGGTGATAAGAGCCTGAGCAGCCACGGGCAAGGAGGAAAATCTGGACACCCAGGGGCCCACACTCAGGCCAAATAGGACGGTACTGGGAGCAGGAGTAAAGACCAATGATCTGTGTGTTTCCACTGCAGTAAGGCAGGTCACCATCGAGTTGAATGCTGGAAGTGATGGGGAAAACCTGTAGGATTACTCAGGGTCCACCAGAGCAGTGCAGGAAAACGGGCGCTGATGGAAAGCAGAGCAGGTCAGGCTGTGCCTTTAACTGTAACAGTCAGACACAGTAACACTACCACAGAGAGTGCGGGAAAACTTAACAAAATCCTTGAGCGTTACGGGAAATTTGAATCCCAGGGGAACGTGACCCTATACCCCTTCATTGAGGTTAGCAAGCCCTGATCATACTCAATGATAAAGGTGCCACCCAATCCCTTCTGCTGGGAATAGGCATGACCTTTCTCCGAGAGTGCAGTGAATGCCAGAGTGTTAGCAAATGGTATAGGAAGACAGTATATGTCCATACCTTTATATTGGGTGCACGTGCAGTGCGACCTATTTTCAGGACCAGCAGCCATGGGGACCTGCTCCTGGGTATTGATCTGGCAGGGAAAAGGTGGCAGCTTCGGCAAAGGTTCTGGAGAGACAACAAGAGATCAGGGACACAGAGCAGTTACAGGGGAAGGTTACCAGCATTCTCCCTGATTCTGTGGTGACTCGGACCATGGCTAAACAATCCCCATCAGAGGCGGCTGAACTGACACTGGAGATGGATGTCCCTACTGTCTGGTTGTCTGAAACCTTCTTTGGGAAGATAGAGAGCACAAAGGATGTGTTAAACAGATCTTTCTTAGTTGAGGCTCAACAACTCGACCCAGTGTTAAAATATAGCACAGACTGTCCAAACCAAAACTGAAGCAGAGGGAGTTGCAGAGTGCTACTATTTAAAGAATGAGGTGCTGATGAGGAAGTGGAGACCTCCTCACAGACCTGCGGATGAAGAGTGGACAGTGCTTCACCAGATAGTGGTGCCGCTGAGGTCCCTTAAAGAAATATTAATTGCCCACGAACTTCCAATGACTGGGCATGTTGATGTATGAAAATTTAAAGCCCACATAAGGCAACATTTTGACATGGCCACAACTCCACAAAGATGTGGTGGAATTCTGTAAAACTGGTCACACCTGCCATGTTGTGGGGAGGCTCCAACCTGCAATAATACCTTCACCCTAATTCCCATACCAGAATTTGTGGAAGCCTTCTGCAGAAGGCTGGTGGATTATGTGGGACACCTGCTGAAAACAAAACGGGATTACCAGTATCTTCTCACCATTATGAATGTGGTGACCCGATTCCCAGAAGCCATTCCTCCGAAGAACTATCTAGGCCAAGGTAGTGGTGGAGGGGCGAACCCGTTTTGGGCAACCTGCTGAGATTCAGATGGATCAGGGCACACATTTTACGTACAGTATTTTAGAAAAGGTCATGGGTATTCTAGACATAACCCAGCTAAAGTCTACCACCCACAGTCACAAGGAGCTTTGGAGCAGTACCACCAGACCCTAAAGACAATGATCAGGCCATACTGCTTTGAGTAACCCCATGACTGGGACAAAGGGAAGGCATTTCACCTGTTGGTTACCAGGAACTGATCCAGTGAGTCCACTGACTTTAGTCTCTTTGAATTAGCTTATGGACACGAGGTGAGAGGTCCTCTTAAACTAATAAAGGAGAAGTTTTGGGACACAGGGATGAGTCTTCCATGTTAGACTACATTTCCATGCTCTGGGAGTGGCTCACGACAGCCTGTGCAATTGCTCAAGAACACCTAAAGATCTCCCAGGCAGTTATGAAAAGGTAAGCAGGTAAAAATGCCAAGGCCAAAACATTTCAAGACAGAGACCATGTATTGTTACTATTCCCAATGCAGGGTGAATCCCTGAAATCACGGTTCAGTGGTCCATATCGAGTGGCAAAATGAATAGTCAGGTAAATTATTTAATTGACACCCAGACCAAAAGAAAAAAGCAAAGGCTGTGGAGGGAACAGACAAGTACAGATCTGGCAGACTTCCAGGAGAGAAGGATTGAAAAGGACAGTGAGGACAGGTTAGAGGAGGGCCAGGAGGATTCCCAACTGTAATCCCCTACTCTCCGGTTTGCCAACCCTGAATTGTTAGATAAATTAGACCACACACTCTCCTTCTTAAATGCAGGTCAATGAGGCAACCTAAAAAGTCAGCTAACAGCATTTACAGAAATATGCAATGACAAAGGAAAGTTCCCAAAAAGGCAAGCCAATAGTGAGGGAGATGTTTCACCGAGTCGAGGTGCCAGAGGAGAGTGCAGTGAAAGATGGACAGCCAGCTGCGAGCCATAAAGTCCCAGAGGACATGGGGCCGGTTAGCAAAATGATGCTCCCCATTGTGGAGGGAAAAGGGAAGGGAAAGTACCCTAAAGTAAACAGCACTTGTGTACCTCAGCAGAAAGCTAAAAGTAAGGTCAATGTTGATCTACCCACTGAAGAACACAATGATCAGGTCCCAAACACAAAGCTAATCAAACCCAACAATTGCAAAGCCAAACTCAGCAAGAACAAAGGCCCAGAGGAAATCCCAGACACCTCACAGGGTCTAAAAAGACAGTTTGTTACACACTGTCGGTTTAGGGAGAAAGATTATCAAGGTGAAGGAACCTGATAAGTTAAAGATTCATTGCAGGAGAGAAAAAAAAATGCAATCGCTGATGCAATGTCCAGGGTCGATTCCGAAACATAACCATCCCAGACAAAACATCAAAACATTAAATCAGTCCAACTGTAACAGACAATGGCAGCTGCAGTAATTCTAAGATTAATATGTCAGTTTGGGAAGTGATTATTGAGAATGAATGTGTGCTTTCTTCTTTTTATTCCCACAATTCTGCAATGAAATGTTCTTGTTATCACATTTTTTCCCCGTGTGCTGTGGCGATGTCAAGATAACACAATATGCCAAATTATGAAATTTAATTCATCGTTTGGAAACTTACAGTAAACGTTTAATAGAAAAAAAAACTTGCAGCTATCCTTCGAAAAAACTGGCAGCCAAGATGGCCACCGCAATTGGCATCTGAAACACCTTTTCACATTCTAAATCCTACAACAGGAGATACATGTCTGATGAGCCTGGACCCAAATCATTGGCTTGCTCCAGTGATTGAATTACCTTAGATTACATTCATTAACATGGCATACAATGTCATCCTGACACATTGACTTTGAAAGAGCAAACTCCTCCAAGAGTAAATACTGGTATCCTGAGCCCTGGACAGATAGAAGTTCCTAACATTGAATCTCATTGTAAGGGTTCAGCGAATGCACTGAGGCAGTCAGGAGACTGTCTATCTCTGTGAAAGCTGAGAGTTTCCCCTGGACAAAAACAGACAAGTCAGTGATTCAAAATGTGCTGAAGCAGAAGGGCTGTGTTCCCCCCACACCCCTCCCTCTCTCTCCGTCTCTCTCTCCAGATAACATCACAAATTTGAAAACCACATGCGACTGTGGGCCCTCCAAGCCTACAGATTGCTACAGACAGAGTAACCAGGGGAAGAAAGCCTGCTACAAGTCTGCCTCAAAGAAATCCCTGAGCCATGTGGACCATGTGACAAACTGCACTTTGACCAGAAAAAGATTTCAAGGTTACAACTTCAGCAGGAAGACCACGGAATAGTCAAACCTCACAGAATGAGATTTGTTTTAAAAATATTTCTTCTGGACTCCAATCCAACCACAAATTTACTTCTCACTCTGTAATCTACTTCTGTGTGATTCTCGTGTGAGTGAGTGCATACATGTGTTCTATTTATTTTAATGATTTTATTTAGATCGGGTTTGTTTTGTTAAGTGTAATAAACTCACCTCTTTCATGTTTAAACTCAAGAGAACACGTCTAATCGGTCCCTCCACCATCACACCAAAGGTAAAATGTAAAACACTCACTCAGACGTTCAGCATATTCACTGTTTATAAAGGACAAACACTGTTGTGGTCAAATAAAGACGAGCGACTTTGACCCCTCCTCACCTGGCCATAACAATAGGCAGGGTTGGGGATGGAGGGACTATGGGGATGAACTCAGCTCAGCATTAAACAGATACCAGAGGTTGTAAACTTCCTGGTTCAGCCTCAGACAACGGCCAGTGAGGGGATGCAGATCATGGACCGGGAATGGAGTTTGTGACAGAAACTGAAGATAATGGTTTCAGTCTTCTCACGATTTAAATGACAAGAACACTAAATCAGTGAAATATGGTTTATGAATCTAATAGTTGGATACAGAGACTTACCAGGGCCACCAATAATAGCGAGGATGGGATAGTAAATAAATTGAATCATCTTCAGAGCATAATAGAGCTGGTATTCTATTGGTATCCAATAATAATCTGCAGTAACCAGGCCAAACCAATCGGATAAACTCCTGTCCATTGTTGTAACATTCCAATCTATTGTTCTCGGATTCTGACACATTGTTGTAACATTCCAATCTATTGTTCAGATTCTGCTCTATCCTCTCCCTCTCACTGCAGCCGCTGATCCCTGTTAGTGCTGGGGTTGATGCTCCCGCTGACACTATAGGATAACACATTGAAAGGAGTCCTTCTTAATAGAAGAGGGAAACCCCCCAGTGACACCATTAAGGTCCATGGAGACTGACATTAATTACAGTCACTGAACAAACAGGTTCAGTTAACACCTTTCAATCCAACACATTTTGTGCCGCAGTAAAGTAGAACATTTATCCAGTCTGGATGGGATGTATGATAGTTACTGAGGGAAGGAATGGTGCAAATAACAGAGGCACTGGACAGAATCTTTCAATCCTCCTTGGATATGGGATTGATGCCAGATGACTGCAGGGTTGTAAATGTTACACTGTTTAAAAAAGTAGAGGTTGGATAAACCCTGTAACTATCAGTCTAACGTTGGTGGTTGGAAACTTCTAGATGTCATAACCCAGCCCAAAAATATATCTTGCTTGCAAAAACATGGGTTAATCAATGACAAGTAGCATGGATAGGTTAATGGAAAATGATTTCTGATAATCTTGATCGAGTTCGTTCAGGACATAACTGTGAGTGTTAATGAGGATAGCGTATTTCATGTAATATACTCATAGAAAGTTTAAGACAGAGAAAGAGGCCGCTTGGCCCATTGTCTGTGCCGGCCGATACATGATCCACCTATTCTAATCCCTCCTTCCAGCATTTGATCCATAGCCCTGAAGATTATGGCACTTGAGGTGAACATCCAGACTCCTTTTGAATGAGTGGAGGGATTCTGCCTCAACTATCCTTACAGGCAGTAAGTTCTAGTCCCTCACTAAAAACAGGGGAACCAGGACTGCACCCTGTGGAATGCCAAAGGAAGCAGTCCTCCAGTCACTAAAATACCCGTCAACAATTACAGTTTCACTGACCTGAAACATTATCTCTGCTTCTCCCTCCACATATGCTGCCAGACCTGCTGAGTATTTTCAGCATTTCTTGCTTTTACTTCAGATTTCCAGCATCTGCAGTATTTGCTTTTATTATAACAATTACCCTTTGTTTCCTGTCACTGAGCCAATTCTGCATTTTTGGATGAACAAGTTTCTCCTCAATTCCCCGATAGTCCTTCTACCAAGCACTTTAAGTCACTGCCCCCTATTCACTGATCCCTCTGCTAAGGTGAATAGATGCTTCACCTCCACTCTATCCAGGCCCCACGAAATTATGTCCATTTCAATCAGGTCTCCCTTCAGCTTTCTCTGTTCCAAGTAGAACAACCCCAGCCTATCTAATCTTTCTTCATAGCTGCATTTTTCCAGTCCAGGCAACATCCTCGTAAATCTCCTCTGTACCCTCTCTAGTGCAATTCCATCCTTTGTGTAATGAGGTGACCAGAACTGCACACAGTACTCAGGTTGTGACCTAAACAATGATTTATATACTTCCAGCATAACCTTCCTGCTCTTGTATTCTATACCTCAGCTAATAAAGGAAAGGAGTCCATATGCCTTCTTAACCATCTTATCGACCTGACCTGCTACCTTCAGGGATCAGTGGACATTGACTCCAAGGTCCCTCACTTCCTCTACACTTCTCAGTATTTTCCTATTAATCGTCTATCCTTTTGCCTTGTTTGACCTCCTCAATTGCATCACCTTAGACTTATCCAGGTTGAATTCCATTTGTCACTTTTCTGCCATCAATATCTTCCTGCAGCCTACAGTTATCCTCCTCGCTATCGACCGCACGACCAATCTGTGTACCATCTGCACAAATCTTGATCATGCCCCCTACATTTACGTTCAAATCGTTAATATATACTGCAAAAAAGCAGGAAGTCCAGTGCTGAGCCCTGTGGAACGTCACTGGAAACAGGCCTCAAGTCAGTGAAACACCCGTCAACAATCACCCTTTGTTTCCTGTCACTGAGACAATTTTGCATCCAGCTTGCTGAATTTCCCTGGATTCCATGGGATTTTATCTTTTTAACTAGTACGCCACATGGGACCTTGACAAAAGCCTTGTCAAAATCCATGTAGACCATATCAACTGCACTACCCTCATCTATCATCCTTGCTACTTCTTCGAAAAATTCAGTCAACTTGGTCAAACAATATCTTCCCTTATCAAATCCATGCTCAATATCCGTGATTAACCTGTGCCTTTCCAAGTGACACTTTATCCTGTATTTCAGAATAGATTCCAATAATGTGCCCACTACTGAGGTTAGACTGACTGGCCTGCAATTATTCGGTCTATCCCTTGCTCCCTTTTTAAAGAGGTACAATTTTAACAGTTCACCAATCCTCTGGCACTATACCTGTATCCAGTGCGGACTGGAAAATGATGGTCAGACCCTCTGCCATTTCCTCTCTCACCTCTTTTGACAGCCTGGAATACATTTCATCTGGCCCTGGTGATTTATCAACTTTCAAGGATGCTAATCCCATTAATACTTCCTCTCTCCCTATGTATATCACATCCAATAATTCACACTCCTCCTCCTTAACCACAATATCTGCATCGTCCCCCCCTTTTGTTAAGACAGATCCAAAGTATTCAGGAAGAACCATACCAACATGTTCCTCCCCTACTCGTGTATATCCATTTATGTATATAGAATTTCAAAAGGCCTGTAAACAAATAACATTTCATAGACTTGTTATCAGAAATGGAAGACATGGATTAATGTGACAGTGATGGTGTGGATATGACAGTGACTCAGGGACAGAAAGCAGAGAGAAGTGGTGAACAGTCATTGTTCAGACTGGAGGTGGAGAGGAGTAGACAGTACTGTTTCTCAGGGCTTAATTCACTCCTCGTGATATCAAGATATGACAGAAGGCACTGGATACTGCAATGGCTATGAGCCCTGACAATATTCCGGCAATAGTACTGAAGACCTGTGCTCCAGAACTTGCCGCACCACTAGCCAAGCAGTTCCAGTACAGCTACAACACTGGCATCAACCCGGCAACGTGGAAGGTTGCCCAGGTATGTCCTGTAGACAAAAAGCAGGACAAGTCCACCCCAGCCAATTACTCTTAATCATCAGTAAAGTGATGGAAGGTGTCATCAGCAGAGCTACCAAACAGCACTTGCTTAGCAATACCCTGCTCAGTGACGCTCAGTTTAGGTTCTGCTAGAGCCACTCAGCTCCTGATCTCATTACTTCATTACCTCAAACCCTCCGCTGGCTGGAGTCATACCTAGTGCAAAAGGAAGATGGTTGTGGTTGTTGGAGGTCAATCATCTGAGCTCCAGGACATCACTGCAGGAGTTCCTCAGGGTAGTGTCCTAGGCCCAACCATTTTCCGCTGCTTCATCAATGACCTACCTTCAATAATAAGGTCAGAAGTGGGGATGTTCGCTGATGATTGCACAATGCTCAGCACCATTCGTGACTCCTCAGATACTGAAGCAGTCCGTGCAGAAATGCAGCAAGACCTGAACAATATCCAGCCTTTGGCTGATAAGTGGCAAGTAACATTTGCGCCACACAAGTGCCAGGCAATGACCATCTCCAACAAGAGAGAATCTAACCATCTCCCCTTGACATTCAATGGCATACCATCGCTGAATCCCCCACTATCAACATTTAGGGGGCTACCATTGACCAGAAACTGAACTGGAGTAGCCATATAAATACCGTGGCTACAAGAGCAGGTCAGAGGCGAGGAATCTTGAGACGAGTAACTCACCTCCTGACTCCCCAAAGCCTGTCCACCATCTATAAGGCACAAGTCAGGAATGTGATGTCAGGAGTACTCTCCACTTGCCTGGATGGGTGCAGCTCTGATGCACAGTGGCAGCAGCATGTACCATCTACAAGATGCACTGCAGCAATGCACCATGGCCCCTTCGACAGCACCTTCCAAACGCACGACCTCTCCCAACTAGAAGGACAAGGGCAGAAAATGCATAAGAAAATCACCACCTTCAAGTTCCCGTTCAAGTAACACACCGTCCTGACTTGGAACTATGTCGCCGTTCCTTCACTGTCGCTGGGTCAAAATCCCTTTCAAACAGCACTGTGGGTCTACCTACTCCAAATGGACTGCAGCGGTTGAAGAAGGCAGCTCACCATCACCTTCTCAAGGGCAACAAGGACAATAAATGCTGGCCAATCCAGTGACACCCAAATCCCATGAATGAATATAAAAAAGAGCCAGGGTGTGGAACTAACTGGTAGATCTTCGAAAGGGCCAGCACTGACATGTTGGACCAAATGGCCTTCTTCAGTGCAATGCTATTCTATGTTTCCATGATTGTTCTTGCCTCTACTTTCCTGATATTCCTATCCTTTAAACAGGCGTTTGATAAAGTACCACATAACAGCCATGTTACCAAATTAGAAACACATGGGATTAAAGGACCAATGACAGCAGTGGCTCAGTTTGTAGCTCTTCCCCTTTCAGTCACAAGCTTCGAGGATCAAGTGTCATTTGATCGCAAGAAACAAGTAACAGGACTTGATCACAAGAATCAAGGCTGACACTGCAGTGACATTACTGAGGGAGTATTGCACTGTCAGATGTGCCGTCTATCGAATGAAACATTAAACCAACATCTGCCCTCTCAGGTGGATGTTAAAGATATGATCATTATCACATTGCTGCTTGTGGGATCTTGCTGTGCGGAAATCTTCTGCCATCTTTCCTACATTACAATAGTGACTAGGGTTTAATAAGTACTCATTGATTGCAAATCGCTTTGGGACATGCAGTGATCATGAAGGCGCTACATAAATGGAAGTTTTTAATAAATTTACAATGGCAGCCTGCAGGAAATTAGCTAAGTGACAGAAAGCAGAGAGTGGTGGAGAATGGTTGTTGTTCAGTCTGGAGGGAAGTACAGTGGGGTTTACCCAGGGTCACTGTTGGGATCACTGTTGCTGTATGTTAATGCAATGGGCTTGTGTACACAGGGGATAATGTCAAAGTTTTCAGATGGCAGGTAACTCAGAAATGTTAACAAACAGTGATAAGGACAGAAACAGACTTCAGGAAGACAGGGACTGACTGGTAAAATGGGCAGGAACATGGCAGATGTAATTTAACACAGTGAAGTGTGAAGTGAGACATTTGGGTAGGAAGTATGTGGAGAAGCAATATAAACTTAATGGTACAATTATAAAGTGGGTGCAGGATTGGAGAGACCTGGGCTGTGCACACACAGATCTTTGAAGGTAACATGTAGTGTCCTTGGTGTGTGAGAGAGAGGCACAGAGTAAAAAAAACTCAGGAGGAAATGCTGATCTTTATACATCATTGGATCGATCCCAGCTGGAGAATTGTGTCCAATTCTGATCACCACACTTTGGTAAGGATGTCAAGGACTTAGTGAAGATACTGAGGTGATTTTCTGGAATGGTACAAGGGATCTGAGTACCAGTTACGTGGAGAGATTGGAAAAGCTGGGGTTGCAATGAAGGGTAAGAGGAGATTTAATATAGAATTCAAAATCATGAAGGGTTTTGATGGGATAATTAATGTGAAACGGTTTCCAGTGTCAGAAAGTTCAGTATTAAGAAGGCACAGATTGAAAAAGAACCAGAGGTGAAATGAAAAGAATTTTCTTACACAGCGAATTGTTGGGATCTGGCATTCACTGCCTGAAGAGATGGTGGAAGCTGATTCAATAATATATTTCAAAAGGAAATTTAACAAATACTTGAAAAGGAGAAAAAACGCAGGAGTCTGGGGAAAGAGGAGGGGAGAGGAACTAATTAGATAATTTTAGTTTAGTTTAGAGATACAGCACTGAAACAGGCCCTTTGGCCCACCGTGTCTGTGCCGACCATCAACCACCCATTTATACTAATCCTACACTAATTCCATATCCCTACCACATCCCCACCTATCGCTATATTTCCCTACCACCTACGTATACTAGTGGCAATTTATAATGGTCAATTAACCTATCAACCTGCTAGTCTTTGGCATGTGGGTGGAAATCGGAGCACCCGGAGGAAACCCACGCAGACACAGGGAGAATTTGCAAACTCCACGCAGGCAGTAACCCGGGTGGCTGGAGCTGTGAGGCTGCGTGCGAACCACTGCACCACTGTCCTGCCACTGTGCCGATTAATACCAGCTGGAGTGGTACTGAGTCTCACTCACACACCAGGGAAGAGCCAATTCAAACCAGACCTCTATTAATAGCAGCTGGAGTGGAACTGAGTCCCACTCAAGCACCAGGAAAGAGACAGTTCATTACAGGCCACCATTAATACCAGCTGGAGTGGTACTGAGTCACACTTACACAGCAGGAAAGAGACAATTCAATCTAGGCCTCTATTAATACTAATTAGATAGTTCTTTCAAAGAGACAGTACTGACACAATGGGCCGACAGACCTCCTTCTGTGCTGCATCAATCTCTGATTCTATGAGCAATAAAGAGAGAGTGAAGAGAGAGAGAGAGAGAGAGAGAGGGGGAAAGTGTGAATGACGGAAAGGGAAATAGCAAGAACGAGAAAATCGGGTTTGCATCGCTTTGTCGGCAGAGGGATCATGATCCACACGTGCCCGCTCCTGTTGTGGCAGGTGACACATAAAGCTCCTGCTATGTCCTCATTTCCATGAAAAATTCGTGTCGCCCATGGTGACCCGCGCTGCTGTTTGCCTGCACATTTAACAGGAGCCTAACTGTGTGTGAGACTGGCTCGTCTTTCATCTAGCATTCAGCTCTTAAAGACAGTCTGTCCCTCTTGAAGGGAAGCTGCACTGAATCACAGGAGGCTGCTGCTGCTGACTGTGAATGCTGCAATTGGAGACAAGGTAAATGGAATACTAGGACAGAGAGAGGGCTCTGCGGCTCACGAATGAGGTGCTGGAGGCCTTAGTCATGGAGAGTAACAGGAGAAGAGAGCCCATGTTTCTGTAGGGTGGTGTGGAGACCCTCAAGAAACACCCTCCGAAGGGAATGGGAGCAAGTGGCCACGGAGGTGAATGCAAGAATTATGGCCCCGACGACCTGGCAGCAGAGCCAGAAGAAGTTTAATGAGCTCACACGGCTGGTAAATGTCAGTGACTTCATCACCACATGGCATCTCCTATCCTCAACACCACCAACCTCTCACACTGCTCAATATAACACACCCCTATCACTCACCCATCAGCAGTCCCTAACACTCAGGACTCACACCTAACATGCACATACTCCACCTTACCCTCACACACCTTCCACTGATAACCAGCCTCACACCCATCTCTCACTGCCTCCACATATCTCCAGCTATTCAGCTATGGAAGGCACAGCACCCAAACACAGTGCAACACAGTCACTGACATTATGCCCTCTCTCTTAGAGGACAAGGTGGCCCATAATCATAGGGAGCAGCAGTGAACCGGCGGGGACCAGGCATACCTTAATCCCCTGAGCCTGAGGGAGGAGGTGGTTCTCCACATCATGGGACCGGCTGTGACAGAGCCCGTAGCATCCGGCATCACCGAGAGCATTCAGGAGGATGCTATGTTCCTGCCTTATGTCCCTTCTTAACTCCCACCTCCCCCTCATCCTGCTGTCTGGGATGATGTACAAGCTGCAGATGGCGGGACCATGGACCTCCTGCTTTCCATCCCACCCTCAATCCCTGACCGAACCCTCCCTTTCATACTATCTGATAATAACCCAAGACTGCCAGTTTCCCAGTCACAGCAGATCCAGGAGACAGAGAGAGAGAGCAGCAGCACAGCACTGATGGTGAAGCCCCATCACTTGGTCTGATACTCACAGTCACCAGATCAAATACTTGCATTGTGTCAACCTTAGAGGCTGGTATAGAGACACAATCTGCATGGGGTGAGTCACCGAGCACAAGTGAGCTGCAGCCAGGCCAGGGGGAAAGGATAGTTCATGTGTCAGCTCACCAGAGGGCGAGGTCACAAACGAGTTATAATACACAGGACTCAGATGTGAACATTGCTGGAACAGCATACAGGAGAATGCTGATGGATATGTACAGTGAGATACTTGGTCCATTGACAGGCCTGTCAGACAGTCTGTTGTCACTGTCAAGGAACACGGAGGAGTCCATCTCCAATATGGCACAGGGCATTTCACAGAGCTTGAAGCCCATTCTTTCCCCTGTGGAAGTGGTCACTAACTCCATTACAGCACTAGTGGACCCAGCCGTGATACAGAGTCTGATACCATTGTCTCAGCTTCCACTGCAGCACAGACGGCAGACACCCAAAGTCTCGGTGCTGCAGTGGAAGCACAGATTGAGGACATGAGATCCATGTTTGCTGCCAGGCAGGATCAGACAGCTGTTATCATGGCTGTGGATCTCAGTGTTCAAAGGGGTTTGCAGGCTCTCACAGCATTCCAGCAAACTGTGATCCAGTAGATTACCAGGATTGCTGAGGTGTCGCCCCTTGGCAGTGACAGTGTCTCTGTGGAGCATGAACTTGCTGTCCTCTCTCAGGATGACAGTATTTGTCCTCCATTCACTGCCACTCCACCAGTGTCCTTGCTGTTCCCCATCAGCCAGCCCAGGCTGCTGCTGCCCATGTCGAGGAGGTGCAATCCGACTACGAACCCGCAAAGCCCTGTGCTGCTCGAGGACGTCCTGCAAGGCCATCTGCAGTCTCCCCAGTGAAAGTCAGCAGCCTTCCACCAGCCATGCTGCAGTCACTGGGGAAACACTGTGTAGGAGCACTAGACAAGTCGAGGGAAGCCACAAGACAGGCACTAAGGGAATACACAAGGGTGAATAGTACAGTTTTGTTTGTATAATTGGATGTGTTGCTGGATAAAGATGTTAATGTAAAGGTTTTTGTTGGTGATTTACATTGCAGGATGGTGACCAAGGGGACACTGTGATGGGGCGTCTCAGATGGGTGTAATGGTGGAGAATGGGGGATCCATGGTGGGAAAGGGAAGTTGTCCTATGGAACCAGAATCTTAGCAGGGACTCTCCGACAGCCTGTCCGGGTCGATGGCATCCAGGAAATATCCTCCCGGTCTCTTCCTCCTCCTCCTCCTCCTCCTGAGATGTCCTACGGATTCCTGTTGCCAATGCCTGTGTCCTCCTGATGGTGATGATGTGAAGGGTGCAGCAGAACACCATGAAATTGGACAGCTGCTCCAGTGTGTACTGGAGGGCTCCCCCCGAGCGGTTCAGACATCGGAAGCATTGCTTCATCACACCGATGGTCTGTCCCACCATGTTCCTGGTGACTCCATTGCTCACGTTATACACATGTTAATTGTGTGAGGTTGGTTGGCGGTGGGAGGTGGTTTGGGGATGTAGAAACATGGGCTGTGTCTAGAGAATGGAATCTTTCATCTCCGAGGAGCCACATTCTGGTTCTGCATGGGGG
Organism: Heterodontus francisci; assembly: GCF_036365525.1. Taxonomy (NCBI): domain Eukaryota; kingdom Metazoa; phylum Chordata; class Chondrichthyes; order Heterodontiformes; family Heterodontidae; genus Heterodontus; species Heterodontus francisci. The sequence continues at coordinate 73,853 of NW_027140484.1, read as the reverse complement.
CCAAAGTGTTGGAACCGGCTGACTGCATCAGAATGAATGTATGGTGGCTGCTGCCAGGATAGTGGACATTCGCCAACATGATGTACTGGCCATGCTCACACACCAACTGTACATTCATGGAGTGAGAGTTTTTCCAGTTCATGTACCTCTCCCCCTTGACAACGGGGGCCCCGCAGAGACACCCACACCATCAGGAATCCCTCTATCCTGACAAAGCCACGGGACCTCTCATCCTGCTTCCCCCTGCTGAGGGAGAAAATGATTACATCGATGGTCACCGTCACCTCCCAGAATTATCAATGGACAACACACAAGACGAGTAACTACTGGTCAGTTAGTTTAACATCAGTGGCGAGTAAGGTTTTAGAAACAATAATCAGTGAAAAAGGACAACACACACATTTGGAGAGGTTTGAGTTAATTGAGGATTGTCAGCACGGATTTCTAAAAGACAGATTATGCTTGATGAACTAATTGAATTGATTTCGATGATCAGAGAAGGTTGATGAAGGGAATGTGGTGGATGTTGTCTACCTGGATTTTATTAAAGTATTCGATGAAGAACCACACAAAGCTTGGTTAACAAAATTGAAGCTCATGGAATAGCATCCAAATGGATCAAAAATTGTCCAAAGGACAGCAAAAAGAGTCTTGTGTTAAATGGCTGTTTTTCAGACGGGAGGATGGTAGACAGTGATGTTCCCCAAGGGTCAGTGCTAGGAACGCTGATTTTTTTTCCTTGCTATATATAAATGACATGCACCTTGGAATGCAAAGTAGAATTTCAAAATTTTCCGATGATACCAATCTTGTAGGTGTGATAAACAGGGAGGATGATACAAACCATCCGCAACAGAACATAGATAGGCTGGCAGAATGGACAGAGAAGTGGCAGGTAGAATTTATTACAGAGCAGTGTGCGGTGATGTATTTCGTCAGAAGGAATAGGAAGGCAATGTAGACTTAATGACACATTACTAAAGATTGTGCAGGAACAGAGGGACCTGGGCCTCCATATGCATTGATCTTTGAAGGTGGCAGGACATATTAGGAGAGTGTTTAGCAAATCATATCAGATCTTGGGCTTCATAATTACAGACAAAGATACAAAGGCAGGGAGGTTATGCTGAAACGTTATAAAGCTTTGGTTAGGCCTCAACTGGAGAACTGCGTCCAGTTCTGGTCACCACAATTTAGGAAGGATGTGAAGGTCCTTGAGAGGGTGCAGAGGATATTTACCAAAATGGTTTCAGGGATGGGGGTTGCGCGACAAGGTTAGTTTGGAGAAGATGGAGTTGTTCTCCCTGGAGTAAAGGAGATTTAGAGAGCTTTGGTAGAGGTGTACAAGATTATGATAAGTTTAGATAAGACAGACAAGGAAAAACTGTTCCCATTAACTGATGAAACACGGACTTGGGGACACAGATGGAAGGTTTTGGGTAAGAGATGCAGGGGGAATATGAGGAGGAACATTTTTACACAGTGGATGGTAATGAGCTGGAACTCACTGCCCATGAGGGTGGTGGACGCTGAGGCAATTAATGATTTCAAAAGGAAACTGGATGGACACCAGAAGGAAATGAACTTGCAGGGATACGGGGACTGAGCGGGGGATTGGGACTGACTGGATTGTTCCAGGGAGAGCTGGCATGGAGGGGCCGAATGACCACCTTCAGTGCCGCAAATGATTAATTCACTCTCTGTGACTCTATGTTGGATATGTCTCCTGCTCCTGTCTGGAAAGATCTAGATACACAGAAGTTCAATGAAACTGTGACTTTAACGGCCACTGACAGCTCCTTCCTCACCCTGCTGTGAGGCTCCAGGTCGTGTTACAGGAGGTGACACTGCTATGTGACCACATCCTTATTGAATCAGAGCCACCTCACGCACTGCTCCTGGGTTAGGTGTCGGTAGAAAAAGCGCTCTTGGAAAACCCGGGGTGGGTAGGGCAAAGCCCCCTCCTCCTCCCTCTTTACAGAGCTTCCCCTCTCTGCAGCCTCTGCTCCATTTGTTGGTCATGTCATAGACCCAAAGACACTGTAAATATAGTCCCCATTCTTTGTCCAGATTTGGGTCACCAAATCTTCTGTCCTCCCTGAAAGTCTGCAGCAGCTCATAACACAACCTCCAGAAAACCATCGACAGCATCTCCACTAAGTTTACAATAGCAGAAGTAAGTCAAAAGCCCGTCACCTGTAAGCTGGATGCCTGGCCCTTTTAAATAACATTAGAGGGGATTCATTGTGATGCTAAATGTATGTTCAGCTGACATTGACTAATACAGGTGGTCAGTGGACATGCAGAGACCAAATTTCAAAGAAGTACATCAAAGCTGCTGGTATGGTACATTGACATCACTTTCAAATCCACCCTCAAAAGAACAACACATGCAAGGTACAATTGAGCTGGAGCCCTGCCCAGCATGTGATATTGTGCAGGCCACAGTAGAAGTGGCCGGCTGTGAAGACCATGCTGACAGCACATAGATGATACGACTGGGCTGGAGCCCCGCTCAGCATGGGATATTGTGCAGACCGCACTGGAAGTGGCCGGCTGTGCGATTCACATCTCTTTATGGATCCCAATTCTGTACCGTCAGCAGCAGTCTTGCTGCAGAGTCTAAAATCGTGGCTCGGGACAGATGCAGAGGGAAATAAATTCACTTTACAAGGAGAAATGAAAAAAGATTGAAGTCGAAAGATTTGCAGGAATATGTGAAATGGACTGGGGAAAGTGAATAAATGGAGCGGTGAGGCCATGGAGAGATTAAAACACAAGAAAGAGAAATTAAAAATAAGGTGCTGCCAGTCCGGGAGCCAATGTAGATCAGTGAGCACAGGGGTGATGGGTGATCGGGATTTGGTGTGAGTTAGGATACAGGCAGCAGAGTTCTGGATGGGCTGTGGTTTATGGAGGTTTATAACTGGGAGGGTGACCAAGATGGAATTGGAATAGTCAGCTGTGTATCGAACAGTGATGCAGATAAGGGTTTACGCAGTAGATGGGCTGAGGCAGTGGTGGCGAGGGGTGATATCATAGAGGTGGTATTAGGCAGGGTTGGTGATGAAAAGAATATGAAGATGAACTTAGCTCAGGTTGAAATATGACACAGAAGTTGTAAAATGTCTGGTTGAGCCTCGGATATTGGGCAGGGTGGAGTATGTGCTTCCCAGATAGGGGATGGAGTTTGTGATGGAGACCAATGACACTGGCTTCAGTCTTCCCAAAATTTACATTACAGAACAGTATTTCAGTGAAACAGGGTTTACAGATCTCCTAGTCTGAAATCGAGACAGCAACAGCAGCAAAGATGAGAGAGTATATGACAAGAACTGTAATACAGCTGACAATGGTTTATAGAGCTCATGGCTGAAGATATTCACCAGGCATACAATGGCAGCAAGAAGGGCAGAGTAAATTACAGGAGCAGTAATGCAGTTAAACATGGTTTAAAGAATTAATAGCTAGATAGAGAGACTTACCAGGGACACCAATAATAGCCAGGATGGGATAGTAAATGTATTGAATAATCTTCAGTGCGAGATAGATACGAGAGTTTAATGACATCCAATCATAATATGTCGAAAGAGAGTAAAGATCCGAGGATAAACTCCTGTCCATTGTTGTAATATTCCAATCTATTGTTCTCAGATTCTGACCCATTGTTGTAACATTCCAATCTATTGTTCTCAGATTCTGACCCATTGTTGTAACATTCCAGTCTTTTGTTCTCAGATTCTAACCTATCCTCTCTCTATCTCTCTGGAGCAGTTGATCTCTGTAAGTGCCGGGGCTGATGTTCCCACTGACACTATGGAAGAACACATTGAAAGAACCCCCTTATTAATAGAAGATGGAAACCCTGCAGTGACACAATTAGGCTCCATGGAGAATGACATTAATTACATTCACTGAACAAACAGGTTCAATTAACCGTTTTCAATCCAACACTTTTGTACCACAATAAAGTAGAACATTTATCCAGTCTGGATGGGATGTATGAGGGTTGCTGAGGGAAGGAATGGGGGAAATAGCAGAGGCGATGGCCAGAATCTTCCAATCCCCCTTCGATATGGGCGTGATGGCAGGTTTCCACAGGCTCACCACTCTCTGGGTGAAGAAACGTCTCCTCATCTCAGTCCTGAAAGTTTTACCCCATATCCTGTGGTTCAGGAGTCCCCCACCATCGGGAACATCCTTCCTGCATCTACCCTGTCAAGTCATGTTAGAATTTTATAGGTTTCGATGAGATCCCTCCTCACTCTTCTGAATTCCAGTGAATACAGTCCTAACCGACTCAATCTCTCCTCATACGGCAGTCCTACCACCCCAGGAGTCAGTCTGGTAAAACTCTACTGCACTCCCTCTTGCAAGACCATCCTTCCTCAGATAAGGAGACCAAAACTGCACACAACATTTCAAGTGCGGCCTCACCAAGGCCCTGTACATTGCAGTAAAACATCCCTGCTCCTGTACTCGAATCCTGTCTCGATGAAGGCCAACATAACATGCACCTTTTTCTACCGCCTGTTGCACCTGCATGCTTACCTTCAGTGACTGGTGGACGAGAACACCCAGGTCTCGCTGCATATTCCCCTCTCTCAGTTTATAGCCGTTCAGATAATAATCTGCCTTCATGTTTTGCTAGCAAAGTGGATAACTTCACATTTATCCACATTATACTGCATCTGCCATGCATTTGCCGACTCACTCAACTTGTCCAAATCACCCTGAAGCCTCTCTGCATCCTCCTCACAACTTACCCTCACACTCAATTTTGTATCATCTGCACATTTGGAGATATTACATTTAGTTTCCTCATCTAAATCATTAACATATATATTGTGAATAGCTGGGGTCCTGGCACCGATCCCTGCGGTACCCCACCAATCACTGCCTGCCATTCACAAAAAGATCCGTATGTTCCAATGCTTTGTTTCCTGTCTGCCAACCAATTTTCTATCCATCGCAATACACTACCCCCAGTCTTGTGCACTTTAATTTTACATGCTAAACCCTTACGTGGAACTTTGTCGAGAGCCTTCTGAAAGTGCAAATAAACCACACCCACTGGCTCCCCCTCATCAACTCTACTAGTTACATCCTCGAAGAATTCCAGTAGATTTATCAAGCATGATTTCCCTTTCATAAATCCGTGCCTACTCTGTCCGATTCTACCACTATTCTCCAAGTGCTCTGCTGCAAAATATTTGATAATGGACTCCAGGATTTTCCCCACGACCGATGTCAAGCTGACTGGTCTACAATTTCCTGCTTTCTCTCTACCTCCCTTTTTTAATAGTGGATAACATTAGCTACCTTCCAATCTGTAGGAACTGTTCCAGAGTCCATAGAATCTTGGAAGATGACCACCAATGCATCCACTATTTCTCGGGCCACTTCCTTAAGTACTCTGGGATGTAGATTACCAGGCCCTGGGGATTTATCGGCCTTCAATGCCATCAACTTCCCCAACACCATTTCTCTACTAATACTGATTTCTTTCAGTTCCTCTCTCTCACTAAACCCTGTATTCACCAACATTTCTGGTATGATATTTGTGTCCTCCTTTGTGAAGACAGAACTAAAGGATGCATTTAGTTGGTCAGCCGTTTCTTTGTTTCAGATAATAAATTTCCCTGTTTCTGACTGTAACGGACCTACATTTGTCTTCGCCAATCTTTTCCGCTTCACATACCTATAGATTCGTTTACAGTCAGTTTTTATGTACCCCGCAAGCTTACTCTCGGACTCCATTTTCCCCTTCTCGATCAATCCCTTGGTGCTCCTTTGCTGAATTTTAAACTGCTCCCAATCCTCAGGTCTGTTGTTTTTTTCCTGGCGAATTTATATGCCTCATCCTTGGATCTAATGCTATCTCGAACTTTCCTTGTAAGCCAAGATTTGGCTACCTTTTCCATTTTACTTTTGCGCCAGACAGGAGTAAGCAATTGTTGCAGTTCATCCATCCACTCTTTGAATGTTTGCCATTGCCTATCCAGGGTCATCTCTTTAAGTAACGTTTCCCAATGTATCATCGACAACTCATGCCTCATACCTTTGTAGCTTACTTTATTAAGATTTACGACCTTAGTCTCAGAATCAACTAGGTCATGAAGAATTCTATCATATTATGGTCGCTCATCCCCTAGGGATCTCGCACAACTAGATTGTCAATTATTCCTCTCTCATTACACAATAACCAGTCAAGGATGTCCTGTTCTTCAGTTGGTACCTCAAAGAATTGGCCCTGAAAACCATCCCGTATATTCTCCAGGAATTCCTCCACAATGTATTGTGACCAATTGGATTTGCCCAATCGATTTGCAGATTCAAGAAACTCATTACAGATGTTCCTTTATCACATGCGTCTCTAATTTCCTGTCCAAAGCCATTCCCAAATTCAGCACTACAGTCTGGGGGTCTATATACAACCCCCACTAACGTTTTCTACCCCTTAGTGTTTCTCAGCTCGACCCATACATATTCGACATCGTCAGATCTAATATCCTGCCTCACTATTGCGTTAATTTCCTCTTTAACCAGCAATGCAACTTCACCAAGGGTGGAAATAGGCCGTTTTACTGATGGTGTGAAAATTTGGTAGGAAGCTCATCTCAAGGGATCTCAAGGTTAGCTATGTCAACAAGTTTGTGAATAGTTTGGCTTAGTCTCAAACATTTACAAAGGAGAGGGATGGAGTGTGTAACTAGGAAATGTTTGGAGCAGAGACAGAAAACAATGACTTCAATCTTCTCAATATTTAATTAGCATTGCAGATGTGTGAGATAATACATTTTGAAAGGATGAATGAGGAGAGACAATACAAGTTAAATGGTGTTACTATAAAGGTGGTGAAATAACAGAGACACATGGGGTGTTTATACACAAATCTTTGAAGGTGGCAGGAAAGGTTAACTAAACAGTTAATAAATATATGGGATCCTAGGGTTTATAAAGAGAGGCAAAAAGAACAAAAGCAAGGACATTATGTGGAACATATATAAAATACTAGTTCAGCTCCACCTGGAGTCTTGTGTCGAAGACTGGGAACCACACTTTAGGAAGGACATGAAACCTTCAGAGAGGGCACAGAACTGTTTTACTAGAATTTGTCCAGGCATGAGGGATTACAGTTATGTAGCTGGGGTTGTTCTGCTTAGAGCAGAGAACTTTCAGAGGAGATTTTATTGAGCTGTTTAACATTAGAAGGATTTAGATAAATTAACTAAAGGTAAACTATTTCCAATGTCCAAGAGACACAGATTTAAGGCGATTGGTAAAAGAAGCAGACATGAGGATTTTTGTTTCTGAGTGGTTTGGATTTGGAATGCACTGTCTGATAGGCTGATGGATACAGATTCAATAGTAGATCCCAAAAGGGAATTGGATAAATATCTGAAGGAGAAAAAATGCAAGGATATAGTGAAAAAGCCTGGGAGTGGGACTATATGGATTTCTGTTTGAAAGGGGCAGCACAGACATGATGGGCCGAATGACCTCATTCAGTTTGTGCCATTCTATTATTTCTCCTGCCTGTACTTTCACAATATCCCTATCCTTTCCACAGGCGTTTGAGAAAGTACCACATAACAACCGTGTTTCCAAATTGGAAACACATGGGATTAAAGGGTCAATATCAGCCGTGGCTCAGTTTGTAGCTCTCTCCCCTTTCAGTCACAAGCTTCCAGGATCAAGTGTCACTGCAGGACTTGATCACAAGAATCAAGGCTGACATATCAGTGCAGCACTGAGGGTGTGCTGCACTGTCAGAGGTGCAGTCTATCGAATGAAACATTAAACCAAGTTGCAGTCTGCCCTCTCAGGTGGATGTTAAAGATCCCATTGCACTATGCAGAAGCAGAGCAGGGGAATTATTCCCGGTGTCCTTGTCAATATTTATCCTTCAATAAACATCGCAAAAACAGATCTGATCATCATCACATTGCTGCTTGTGGGAGCTTGCTGTGCAGAAATTGTCTGCCTGTTTCCTACATTACAGGAATGACTTCGCTTTAAGAAGTATTCATTGGTTGTAAATCACTTTGGAACATGCACTGGTCATGAAAGGCGTTTCAGAAATGGAAGTCTGTTCTTTTATTTTCAATGTCAGCATGCGGGAAATTAGCGCAGTGACAGAAAGTAGAGAGTAGTGGAGAATGGTTATTCTTCAGTCTGGAGTGAAGTACACAGTGGGGTTCCCCAGTGTCACTGTTGGGATCACTGTTGTTGTATGTTAATGCAATGGGCTTGTGTACAGTGGGGATAATGTCAACGTTTTCAGATGGCATGAACGTCAGAAATGTTAATAAACAGTGAGAAGGATAGTAGCAGACTTCAGGATGATGGAGATTGACTGGTGAAATGGGCAGGAACATGGCAGATGTAATTTAACACAGTGAAGTGTGAAGTGAGACATTTGGGTAGGAAGTGTAAGGGAAGGCAACAGAAACAAATGGGTATTGTTTAAATGAGGCGACAGTAACAGAGAGACATGGTGTGTATTCAGACAGATCTTTGAAGGCCGCATGAAAGGTTGACAAGTTTATGTCTGATATAACAGACATCAGGTAGAAAATACTATTGAGGAGCAGCCTGAATATTGAAGGTCCAGAGGGGAAGTGAAAAAGCAAATAAGAGAAGCAAAGAGAGAGCATGAAAAGAGGCGAGCATTGAAGGAAATCCCAAAGTTTTCTATTGGCATCTAAATAGTAAAAGGGTAGTAAAAGGAACAATGGGGCCGACTCAGGACCATGAAGGGGATTTGCACATGGAGGCAGAGGATATAGCTGAGGTAATAAATGAATAATTTCCACCTGTATTTACCAAGGAAGAAGATATGGAATCCTTTCCTTTATTAGCCGAGGTATAGAATATACGAGCAGGGAGGTTATGCTAGAATTATATAACTCATTGGTTAGGACACAACTTGAGTACTGTGTGCAGTTCTTGTCACCTCATTACAGAAAGGATGTAATTGCACCAGAGAGGGTACACCGGAGATTTACGAGGATGTGGCGAGGACTGGAAAAATGCAGCTATGAGGAAAGATTGGACAGGCTGGGATTGTTCTCCTTGGAATAGAGAAGGCTGAGGGTAAATCTGATTAAAATGTACAAAACTGAGAGGGGTCTGGGTAGAGTGGAGCTGAAGGGTCTATTCACCTTAACAAAGAGGTCAGTGACGAGGGGGCATGGACTTGAAGTGATTGGTAGAAAGATTAAAAGGGAGCTGCGGATTTTATTTTTCACCCAGCGGGTGGTGGGAGTCTGGAACTCACTGTCCGAAAGGGTAGTTGAGGCAGAAACCCACAACTCATTCAAAAGGTGTCTGGATATGCACCTCAAGTGCTGTAATCTATCAAATGCCGCAAGGTAGGATTAGAATGGATGGATCGTTTTTTGGACAACATTGGCACGTTGGGCCAAGTGGTCTCTCTCTGTGCCATAAACTTTCTATGATTCTAAGATGCAACCCAGGCAATGTTGAAAGAGGAGGTAAGTCAGACACTAGTGGGGTTTAAAATTGATAAAGAGGAAGTATTAGATAGGCTGTCTGGACTTAAATTGAGTAAAGCACCAGGACCAGATGAGATGCATCCAAGGATACTGAGGGAAGTGAGGGTGGAAATCGCAGAGGCACTGGCCATAATTTTTCAGTCTTCCTTCGACTTGAGGGTGATGCCAGAGGACTGGACAATTGTAAACGTTACACCCTTGATCAAAAAAGGGTGTAATGATAAGGCCAGCAACAACAGGCCTGTCAGTTAAATTTCGGTGGTGGGAAAACTTCTAGAAAGAAATAATCTTGGACAAAGCTGATAGTCACATGGACAAATGCGAGTTAATTAAACAAGCCAGCATGGATTTCTTGAGAGAACATCATGTTTAACTAATTTACTGGAGATGTTTGAGGTGGTAACAGAGATAGTTGATGAGGGCAATTCTGTTGATGCGGTGTACATTGACTTTCATATAACGGTCTATTCCGTTTCAAATGAACCTGCCTCCACCATCCTCAAGCAGTGCATTCCATACATTTAACTATTCCCTGCATGCAAAAACCTTTTGATACAATGCCACACAACAGACCTGTGAGCAAACTTGTAGCTCATGGAATAAAAGGGACGGTAGCAACATGGATACGAAATTAGCTGAGTGACAGGAAACAAAGAGTAGTGGTTAATGGATGTTTTACAGGCTGGAGGAAGGTTTGTGGTGGAGTCCCCCAGACATCAGTGTTGGGATCCTTGCTTTTCCTGATATATATTAAGGACCGAAACCTGCGTTTACAGGGCACAATTTCAACGTTTGCAGCTGATACGAAAGTTGGAAGCATTGTGAACTGTGAGGAGGATAGCGTAGAACTTCAAAAGAACACACACAAGTTGCTGGATTGGGCAGAGAGGTGGCAGATGAAGTTCAATACAGAGAAATGTGAAGTGATTCATGTTGGTAGGAAGAACACGGGGAGACAATATACAATAAAGGGTACAATTCTATAGGGTGTTCAGGAGCAGAGGAACCTGTGTGTATATGTGCAGAAGTCATTGAAGGCGGCAGGACAGGTTGAGAAAGTGTTTAATAAAGCATGCAGTATCCTGGGCTTTATTAATAGGGGCATAGAGTACAAGAGCAAGGAAGTTACGTTGAACTTATATAAGACACTATTTCAGCCTCCGCTGTGTATTGCATCCAGTTCTGGGTGCCACACTTGAGGAAAGACGTGAGGGCATTGGAGACAGTACAGAAAATATTCACTTGAATGATTCCCGGGATGAGGATTTTCAGTTATGAAGATAGGCTGGAGAAGTTAGGACTGTTTTCCTCGGAGAAGGCTGAGAGGTGCTTTCGTAGAGGTTTCAAAAATCATGAGGTGTCTGGACAGAGTAGATAGAGAGAAACAGTTCCCACTCGTGAAAGGATCGAGAATGAAAGGGCACAGATTTAAAGTCATGGGTAAAAGAAGAAAAGACGACCTGAGGAAAATATTTTTTCACACAGTGATTGGTTAGAGTCTGGAATGCACTGCCTGAGAGTGTGGTGGAGGCAGGTTGAATTGAAGCTGAATAGACTGTTATATGAGAAGGAAGAAGGAGCAGGGTTACAGGGAGAATGCAGGGAACGGCATTAGGTGAATTGTTCATTCGGAGAGCGAGTGCAGACACGAAATGCTGAATCGGTTGGTGATGGAAAGATTATGGAGATGAACTCAGCTCAGGTTTAAATATAAGCGGGCAGAACCCGGTCCTCATCCATCTTTACAGAGCTTTCCCTTTCTGCAGCCTCTGCTCCATTTGTTGATCACGTTACAGATCCAGGGACATTGTAACGACAGTCAAGAACAAAGAACAAAGAACAGTACAGCACAGGAACTGGCCATTCGGCCCTCCAAGCCTGCGCCGATCTTGATGCCTGCCTAAACTAACAACCTCTGCACTTCCAGGGCCCATATCCCTCTATTCCCTTCCTAGTCATGTATTTGTCAAGATGTCTCTTAAACGTCGCTATGGTATCTGCTTCCACCACCTCCCCCGGCAGCAGGTTCCAGGCACTCACCACCCTCTGTGTAAAACACCTGCCTCGCACATCCCCTCTAAACTTTGCCCCTCGCACCTTAAACCTATGTCCCCTAGTAACTGACTCTTCCACAATGGGAAAAAGCTTCTGACTATCCACTCTGTCCATGCCGCTCATAACTTTGTAAACCTCTATTATGTCGCCCCTCCACCTCCGTCGTTCCAGTGAAAACAATCCGAGTTTATCCAACCTCTCCTGATAGTTAATGCCCTCCAGACCAGGCAACATCCGGGTAAACCTCCTCTGTACCCTCTCCAAAGCCTCCACATCCTTCCAGTAGTTTGGCGTCCAGAATTGCACACAATATTCCAAGTGTGGCCTAACTAAGGTTCTGCACAGCTGCAACATGACTTGGCCATTTTTGTACTCTGTGCCTCGGCCGATGAAGGCAAGCATGCCATATGCCTTATCCACCTGTGTTGCTACTTTCAGTGACCCGTGGACCTGTACGCCCAGATCCCTCTGCCTGTGAATACTCCTCAGGGTTCTGCCGTTTACTGTATACCTCCCACCTGCATTAGACCTTCCAAAATGCTTTACCTCACATTTTTTCCGGATTAAAATCCATCTGCCATTTCTCTGCCCAAGTCTCCAACCGATCTATATCCTGTTGTATCCTCTGACAATCCTCATCATTATCCGGAACTCCACCAACCTTTGCATCGTCCGCAAACTTACTAATCAGACCAAAGAACAAAGAACAAAGAAAATTACAGCACAGGAACAGGCCCTTCGGACCTCCAAGCCAGCGCCGATCCAAATCCTCTTTCTAAACCTGTCCCCTATTTTCTAAGGGTCTGTATCTCTTTTCTTCCTGCCCATTCATGTATCTGTCTAGATACATCTTAAAAGACGCTATCGTGCCCGCGTCTACCACCTCGGCTGGCAATGCATTGCATGCACCCACCACCCTCTGCATGAAGAACTTTCCACGCATATCCCACCTAAACCTTTCCCCTTTCATTTTGAACTCGTGTCCCCTTGCAATTGAAACCCCCGCTCTGGGAAAAAGCTTCTTGCCATCCACCCTGTCTATACCTCTCATGATTTTGTACACCTCAATCAGGTCCCCCCTCAACCTCCGTCTTTCTCATGAAAATAATCCTAATCTACTCAACCTCTCTTCATAGCTAGCGCCCTCTATACCAGGCAACATCCTGGTGAACCTCCTCTGCACCCTCTCCAAAGCATCCACATCCTTTTGGTAATGTGGCGACCAGAACTGCAAGCAGTATTCCAAATGTGGCCGAACCAAAGTCCTATACAACTGTAACATGACCTGCCAACTCTTGTACTCAATACCCCGTCCGATGAAGGAAAGCATGCCGTATGCCTTCTTGACCACTCGATTGACCTGCGTTGCCACCTTCAGGGAACAATGGACCTGAACACCCAAATCTCTCTGTACATCAATTTTCCCCAGGACTTTTCCATTTACTGTATAATTCACTCTTGAATTGGATCTTCCAAAATGCATCACCTCGCATTTTCCCTGAATAACTCCATCTGCCATTTCTCTGCCCAACTCTCCAGTCTATCTATATTCTGCTGTATTCTCTGACAGTCCCCTTCACTATCTGCTACTCCTCCAATCTTAGTGTCGTCTGCAAACTTGCTAATCAGACCACCTATACTTTCCTCCAAATCATTTATGTATATCACAAACAACAGTTGTCCCAGCACGTATCCCTGTGGAACACCACTGGTCACACGTCTCCATTTTGAGAAACTCCCTTCCACTGCTATTCTCTGTCTCCTGTTGCCCAGCCAGTTCTTTATCCATCTAGCTAGTACACCTTGGACCCCAAGCGCCTTCACTTTCTCCATCAGCCTACCATGGGGAACCTTATCAAACGCCTTACTGATGTCTATGTATACGACATCTACAGTCCTTCCCTCATCAATCAACTTTGTCACTTCCTCAAAGAATTCTATTAAGTTGGTAAGACATGACCTTCCCTGCACAAAACCATGTTGCCTATCACTGATGAGCCCATTTTCTTCCAGATGGGAATAGATCCTATCCCTCAGTATCTTCTCCAGCTGCTTCCCTACCACTGACGTCAGGCTCACCGGTCTATAATTACCTGGATTATCCCTGCTACCCTTCTTAAACAAGGGGACAACATTCCCAATTCTCCAGTCCTCCGGGACCTCACCCGTGTTTAAGGATGTGGCAAAGATATCTGTTAAGGCCCCAACTATTTCCTCTCTCGCTTCCCACAGTAACCTGGGATAGCTCCCATCCGGACCTGGGGACTTGTCCACCTTAATGCCTTTTAGAATACCCAACACTTCCTCCCTCCTCATGCCGACTTGACCTAGAGTAATCAAACATCTGTCCCTAACCTCAACATCTGTCATGTCCCTCTCCTCGGTGAATACAGCTACATTTTCCTCCAAATCATTTATATATACTACAAACATCAAAGGTCGCAGCAGTGATCCCTGCGGAACACCACTAGTCACATCCCTCCATTCAGAAAAGCACCCATCCACTGTTACCCTCTGTCTTCCATGACGAAGCCAGTTCTGTCTCCATCTTGCCAGCTCACCTCTGATCCTGTGTGACTTCACCTTTCGTACCAGTCTGCCATGCGGGACCTTGTCAAAGGCTTTAGTAAAGTCCATACAGATAACATCCACTGCCCTTCCTTCATCAATCATCTTCGTCACTTCCTCAAAAAACTCAACCAAATTAGTAAGACACGACCACACCTTTACAAAACCATGCTGCCTCTCGCTAATAAGTTCGTTTGTTTCCAAATGGGAGTAAATCCTGTCCCAAATAATCCTCTCTAATAGTTTCCCTACCACTGACGTAAGGCTCACCAGCCTATAATTTCGTGGATTATCCTTGCCACCCTTCTTAAACAAAGGAACAACATTGGCTATTCTCCAGTCCTCTGGGACCTCACCTGTAGCAAATGAGGATGCAAAGATTTCTGTCAAGGCCCCATCAATTTCTTCCCTTGCCTCCCTCAGTATTCTAGGGTAGATCCCAAAAGGCCCTGGAGACCTATCTACCTTAATGCTTTGCAAGACACCCAACACCTCCTCCTTATTGTTAATGAAATGACTGAGACTATCTGCACTCCCTTCCCTAGGCTCATCATCCACCAAGTCCTTCACTTTGGTGAATACTGATGAAAAGTACTCATTTAGTACCTCGCCCATTTCCTCTGGCTCCACACATAGATTCCCATCTCTGTCCTTGTGTGGGCCAACCGTTTCCCTGGTTACCCTCTTGCTCTTTATATTTGTATAAAAAGCCTTGGCATTTTCCTTAATCCTGTTTGCCAATGACTTTTCAAGACCCCTTTTAGCCCTCCGAACTCCTTGATTACGTTTCTTCCTACTGTCTTTATATTCCTCAAGTGCTTCGTCTGTTCCTAGCCTTCCAGCCCTTACAAATGCTTCCTTTTTCTTTTTGACTAGGCTCACAATATCCCGTGTTATCCAAGCTTCCCGAAACTTGCCAAACTTGTCTTTCTTCCAGAACATGCTGGTCCTGGATTCTAATCAGCTGACGTTTGAAAGACTCCCACATGTCAGATGTTGATTTACCCTCAAACAGCCGCCCCCAATCTAAATTCGTCAGTTCCTGCCTAATATTATTATAATTAGCCTTCCCCCAATTTAGCACCTTCACCCGAGGACTACTCTTATCCTTATCCACAAGTACCTTAAAACTTATGGAATTATGGTCACTGTTCCCGAAATGCTCCCCCACGGCAACTTCGACCACCTTGCCGGGCTCATTGCTCAATACCAGGTCCAGAATGGCCCCATCCCTAGTTGGGCTATCTACATATTGTTTCCAGAAGCCCTCCTGGAGGCTCCTCAGAAATTCTGCCCCATCCAAGCCTCACAAAGCGAATCCCAGTCTATATAGGGGAAGTTATAATCACCCACCAATACAACCCTGTTACCTTTACATGTTTCCAAAATCTGTCTACATATCTGCTCCTCTCCCTCCCGCTGGCTGTTGGGAGGCCTGTAGTAAACCCCCAACATCGTGACTGCACCCTTCCTATTCCTGAGCTCCACCCATATTGCCTCGCTGTCTGACCCCTCTGAGGTGTCCTTCCGCAGTCCAGCTGTGATGTTCTCCTTAACCAGTAATGCAACTCCCCCACCCCTTTTACATCCCCCTCTATCCCGCCTGAAGCTTCTAAAACCTGCATCATTTAGCTGCCAATCCTGCCCTTCACTCAACCAAGTCCCTGTAATAGCATCAACATCATATTTCCAAGTACTAATCCAAGTTCTAAGTTCATCTGCCTTACCTGTTATACTTCTCGCATTCAAACAAATGCACTTCAGACCACCAGTCCCGCTGTGCTCAGAAACATCTCCCTGCCTGCTCTTCCTCTTCGTCCTACTGGCCTTATTTGCTATGTCCTCCTCATTTATTTCACTAGCTGTGGTTCCCACCCCCTGCCATACTGGTTTAAACCCTCCCGAGTGATGCTAGCAGACCTTGCAGCCAGTATATTAGTGCCCTTCCAGTTTATATGCAACCCGTCCTTCTTGTACAGGTCCCATCTGTCCCTGAAGAGATCCCAATTGTCCAGATATCTGAAACCCTCCCTCATGCACCAGCTGCTCAGCCACGTGTTTAGCCGCACTATCTTCCTACTTCTAGCCTCACTGGCACGTAGCACCGGGTGGAATCCAGCGATTACAACCCTCGAGATCTTGTTTTGCAACTTACTGTCTAACTTCCTAAACTCCCCCTGCAGGACCTCATCACTCTTCCTGCCGATGTCATTGCTACCGATGTGTACCACAACCTCTGGCTGTTCACCCTCCCCCTTCAGAATGCCCCCTGTCCGTTCAGAGATATCCTTGACCCTGAAACCAGGGAGGCAACATACCATCCTGTAGTCTCTTTCACGTCCACAGAAGCGCCTATCTGTGCCCATGACTATAGAGTCCCCTATAACTATTGATCTTCTGCGCTTTGTCCCTCCCTGCTGAACAACAGTGCCAGCCGTGGTGCCACTTCTCTGGCTGCTGCTGTTTTCCCCTGATAGGCTATACCTCGTGCAGAGTTGGGTCACCAAATCCTCTGTCCTCCCTGAATGTCTGCAGCAGCTCACAACACAACCTCCAACAAACCATCCACAGCACCTCAAATAACTTTACAATAATAGAAGTAAGTCAAAAGCCCCTCACCTGTAAGTTGGATGACTGGTCCTTTTAAATAATACTAGAGGGGGTTCCTCATGCTGCTGAATGTATGTTCAGCTGAGAGTGACTAACACAGGCGGTCAGTGGACATGTACAGACCAAGTTTCAAAGACGTACATCAAAGCTGCCGGTATGGTACATTGACAACACATTCAAAACCATCCTCAGAGCAGCAACACATACATGGTACAATTGAGCTAGAGCCCTGCCCAGCTTGGGGCATTGTGCAGGCCGCAGTAGAAGTGCCTGGCTGTGCAGTTCACATCTCTCTATGGATCCCAGCTTCTGTACCGTCAGCACCAGTAGTGCTGTAGAGTCTAAAATAGAGGCTCGGGACCGATACAGGGTGAAAGGGATTCACTTCAGAAGGAGAAATGAGAAAAGATTGAAGTCAAAACATTTTCAGGAATATGAGAATGGGCAGGAGAATGGGATTAATTGGAGGCTTGAGGTCATGGAGGATTTCAAACACAAAAATGACTATATTAAAATTAAGGTGCTGCCAGACTGGGAGCCAATGTGGATCAGTGAGCACAGGGTTGATGGGTGATCAGGATTTGGTGTGAGTTAGGATACAGGCAGCAGAGATCTGGATGGGCTGCGGTTTATGGAGGTTTATAACTGGGAGGGTGACCAGGATAGAATTGGAATAGTCAAGTGTGGATTTAACAAAGGTACAGGTGAGGGTTTATGCAGCAGATTGGCTGAGACAGAGGTGGAGATGGGGGATATTACAGAGGTGGTCGTAGACAGGGTTGGTAATGGAGAGAATATGGAGATGGTCTCAGCTCAGGTTTATATAGAACACACCGATTGCAAACAGTCTGGTTCAGCCTCAGATATCGGGCAGGGTGGTGTATTTGTTTCACAGATAGGGGATGGAGTTTGTGATGGAGACCAATGACACTGGCTTCAGTCTTCCCAAAATTTACATAACAGAACAGTATTTCAGTGAAACGGGGTTTACAGATGCCCTACCGGGAAATAGAGACAGCAACAGCAGTAAAGATGAGAGAGGAAATGTCAAGAAATCCAATAAAGCTGGTAATGGTTTATAGAGCTGATAGCTGGACATATTCACCAGGAATACAACGGCAGCAAAAAGTGCAGAGTAAATTACAGGAGCAGAAATGCTGTTAAACTTGGTTTATCGAATTAATAGCTGGATAGAGAGACTTACCAGGGACACCAATAATAGCCAGGATGGGATAGTAAATGTATTGAATAATCTTCAGTGCGAGGCGGATCCGAGTGTTTAATGAGTACCGATCATAATATGTAGAAAGGTAGTAAAGATCCGAGGATAAACTCCTGTCCATTGTTGTAACATTCCAATCTATTGTTCTCAGATTCTGACCCACTGTTGTAACATTCCAGTCATTTGTTCTCAGATTCTGATCTATCCTTTCTCTCTCTCTGGAGCCGCTGATCTCTGTTGTGCCGGGGTTGATGTTCCGGCTGAAACTATGGGACAACACATGGGAGCCCCTTATTAATAGAAGATGGCAAACCTCCAGTGACACAATTAGGGTCCATGGAGAGTGACATTATTTGCAGTCACTGAACAAACAGATTCAGTTAACCCTTTTCAATACAGCACTTTTTGTACCACAATAAAGTAGATCATTTTCCCAGTCTGGATGGGATGAATGAGGGTTGCTGAGGGATGGAATGGTGGAAGTAGCAGAGGCACTGGCCAGCATATTCCAATCCCTCTTGGACATGGGAGTGATGACGTAATTTTACTGGCTCACCACTCTCTGGGTGAAGAAACTTCTCCTCATTTCAGTCCTGAAAAGTTTACCCCGTATCCCTCGACTATGACCCCTGGTTCTGGACTCCCCCACCATCGGTAGCGTCCTTCCTGCAACTACCCTGTCAAGTCCTGTTAGAACTTTATAGGTTTCTATGAGATCCCTCTTCACTCTTCCGAACTCCAGCGAATATAATCCTAACTCTCCTCATACATCAGTCCCGCCATCCCAGGAATCAGTCTGATAAACCTTTGTTGCACTCTCTCTATAGCAGGAACATCCTTTCTCGGAGAAGGAGACCAAAACTGCACACAATATTCCAAGTGCGGCCTCAACAAAGCCCTGTATAGTTGCAGCAAGACATCCCTGCTCCTGTACTCGAATCCTGTCTCTATGAAGGCCAACATAACATTCGCCTTTTTCCACCGCCTGTTGCACCTGCATGCTTCCCTTCAGTGACTGGTGTACGAGAACACCCAGGTCTCGTTGCATATTCCCCTCTCTCAGTTTATAGCTGTTCAGATAATAATCTGCCTTCCTGTTTTTGCTACCAAAGTGGATAACCTCACATTTATTCACATTATACTGCATCTGCCATGCAATAGCCCACTCACTCAACTTGTCCAAATCACCCTGAAGCCTCTCTGCATCCTCCTCACAACTCACCCTCCCACCCAGTTTTGTGTCTGCTGAAAATTTGGAGATATTACATTTCGTTCCCGCATCTAAATCATTAATATAGAGTGTGAATAGCTGGGGTCCTAGCGCCGATCCCTGTGGTACCCCATTAATCACTGCCTGCCTTTTGGAAAAAGATCCATTTATCCCTACTCTTTTTTTCCATCTGCCAACCAATTTTCTATGTATCGTAATACACTACCACTAATCCCATGCGCTTTAATTTTACACACTAATCTCTTATGTAGGACATTGTCGAAAGCCTTCTGAAAGTCCAAATAAACCACATTCTCTGACCCCCCCTCATCCACTCTATTAGTTACATACTCGAATATTCTGATAGATTTATCAAGCATGATTTCCCTTTCGTAAATCCATGCTGACTCTATCCGATTCTAACACTGTTCTCCAAGTGCTCTGTCATAAAAACTTTGATAATGGACTCTAGAACTTTCCCCACTACCGACGTCAGGCTGACTTGTCCATGATGCCCTGCTTTATTTCTACCTCCCTTTTAAAATGGTGGGGTTACATTAGCTGCCCTCCAATCAGCTGGAACTGTTCCAAAGTCTATAGAATCTTGAAAGATGACCACCAAAGCATCCACTATTTCTAGGTCACTTCCTTAAGTAATCTGGGATGTAGATTATCAGGCCCTGAGGATTTATCGGCCTTCAATACCATCAATTTCCCCAACACAATTTCTCTACTAATACTGATTTCCTTCGGTTCCTTCCTCTCACTAAACCCTGTGTTCCCCAACATTTCTGGTAAGATATTTGTGCCATCCTTTGTGAAGACAGAATCATAGTATGGATTTAGTTGGTTAGCCATTTCTTTGTTTCCCGTAATAAATTCCCATGTTTCTAACTGTAAGGAGCTACATTTGTCTTAACCAATCCTTTCCTCTTCACATGCCTACAGAAACCTTGACAGTCAGGTTGTATGTTCCCCGCAAGCTTACTCGTGTACTTTATTTTCCCCTTATTACTCAATCCCTTGGTCCTCCTTTGCTGAATTCTAAACTGCTCCCAATCCTCAGGTCTGTTGTTTCTTTCTGTCGAATGTATAGCCTCTTCCGTGGATCTTATACTATCTCTAATTTTGCTTGTAAGCCATGGTTTGGCTACCTTTTCCATTTTACTTTTGCGCCAGACAGGAGAAAACAAGTGTTGCAGTTCATCAATGCACTCTTTGAATATTTGCCGTTGCCTTTCCACCATCATCCCTTTAAGTAACGTTTCCCAATCCATCATAGCCAACTCGTGCCTCATACCGTCTTACTTTTCTTTATTAAGATTCACGACCCTAGTCTCAGAATCAACTACGTCACTCTCCATCTTAGAGTCATAGATTCGTACAGCATAGAAACAGGCGCTTCGGCCCACTGCGTCCATGCCGACCATAATGCCGATCTGTACTGGTTCCACGTGCCTGCATTAATTCCATATCCGTCTATGCTTTGCTCATTCAAATAACTGTCCAGATGACTCTTAAATGTGGCTACTGTTCCGGCCTCCACCACCTCCTCTGGCAGCTCATTCCAGATATGCACTATTCTTTGTGTGAAAAATGTACCCTTTTAATCCCCTTTAAACCTCCTCCCTTTCATCTTAAATCTATGCCCTCTAGTTTTAGTCACCCCTACCATGGGAAACAGACTCTGGCTACCTGCTCTATCTATGCCTGTCATAATTTTATATACCTCCATCATGTCCCCTCTCAGTCTTTGCTCCAGGGAAAACAGACCCAGCCTACCCAATCTCTCATTATAACTCAAGCCCTCCAAACCAGGCAACATCCTTATGAATCTTTTCTGCACCCTCTCTAGCTTAATCACATCTTTCCTGTAGTGTTGCGACCAGAACTACACACTGTACTCCAAATGCGGAATAACCAATGTTATGTACAACTGTAACATGACGTCCCAACTCTTGTACTCCATGCCGCAGTTGATGAAGACAAGCATGCCATACAGCTTCTTCACCCCCCTGTCTACCTGTGATGTCACATTCAGGGAACTATGCACTTGCACCCCAAGGTCTCTCTGCTCAACAACACTCCCCAGGCCCTTTCATTCACTGTATATGTCCTGCCCTGGTTTAACTTCCCAAAATGCATCACTTCGCACTTGACTGCATTAAATTCCATTTGCCAATTCCTTGCCCACTTTCCAAGTTTATCCATATCCTGTTGTAACCTTAGACAACCTTCTTCACTTTCTACTATTCCATCAATTTTTGTTTCATCTGCAAACTTACCAATCATGCCCTCTACATTCATATCCAAGTCATTAATATATATGACAAACAAGAGAGGGCCCAGAACCGATCCCTGCGGCACACCACTGGTCACCGGCCTCCAATCTGAAAAACAACCCTCCAGTTCCACCCTCTGCCTCCTATTACCAAACCAATTTTGTATCCAATTGGCTAGCACACCCTGGATCCCATGTGTTTGAACCTTCTGGACCAGCCGACCATGCGGGACCTTGTCAAAGGCCTTGTTAAAGTCCATGTAAACAACGTCAATCGCCCTGCCCTCGTCAATCCTCTTGGTCACCTCCTCAAAAAACTCAATCAAATTCCTGAGACATGATTCCCATGCACAAAGCCATGCTGACTATCCCAAATCAGACGTTGCCTTTCCAAATGCATATAAATCCTGTCTGTCTGAATCCCTTCCAATAACTTTCCCATCACTGATGTAAGGCTCACCGGCCTGTCGTTCCCTGGCTTATCACTGATGCCCTTATTAAATAAAGGCACAACATTAGCTATCCTCCAGTCTTCCGGTTCCTCACCCGTGGCTAACGATAATGTAGAAATCTCTGCTCGGGCTCCAGGAATATCCTTCCTTTCTTGCCATTGCATCCCAGGATGCACCTGGTCATGCCCTAGGGATTTATCTACCTTAATGCGCTTCAAAACCTCCAACACATCCTCCTTTGTAATGTTGATATGCTCCAGGATATCGCTGTTCCCTCCCTTGAACTCACTAGCTTCCATGTCGTCTCCATGGTAAATAAAGACGAGAAGTATTAATTTAAGACCTCGCCCATTTCCCGTGGCTCCACACATAGATTACCACACTGATCCTTAAGGGGACCTACTCTCTCCCTAGCGTCCCTTTTTCTCTCAATATACTTATAAAATATTTTAGGATTCTCCTTTAGCTTATCTGCCAGCGAAATCTCATGGCCCCTTTTCACCCTTCTAATTTCCTTCTTAAGTGTACTCCTATATCCCCTGTACTCCTCGAGGGACTCGTTTGATCCCCGCTGTCTATACCTGACATATGCCTCCTTCTTTGTCCTGACCAGAACCTCAACATCCCTTGTCAACCAAGGTTCCCTAAACTTGCCAGCCTTGCCTTTGCATCTAACAGGAATATGCCAGCCCATAACTATTCCTTTCTCACTTTTAAAAGCCTCCCACTTGCCGGACGTCCCTTTACCTGTAAACCGCATCCTCCATTCAACTTTTGAGAGTTCCTGTCTGATGCCATCGAAATGAACCTTCCTCCAATTTGGGACTTCAACCTGAGGACCAATCCTATCCTCTTCCATAACTATCTTGAAGCTAATAGAGTTATGGTCACTGGTCCCAAAGTGCTCCCCCACTGACACATCATCTACCTGCCCATCTTCATTTCCTAAGAGGAGGTTGAGTGTAGCCTTTTCTCTAGTAGAGCCATCAACATACTGCTTCAGAAAACTATTCTGGTCACACTTAACAAATTCTTGCCCATCTGATCCCTTAGCACTAAGCCAGTCCCAGTCAATATTAGGGAAGTTAAAATCACTTACTATTACAACCTTATAATTCCTACACCTATCTGTCATTTCCCTACATATATGCTCCTCCAATTGAGCTGCCAGTCTTGCCTATCCCTCAACCACGTTTCTGTAAAAGCTACAATATCACAATCCCATGTACTGACCCATGCTCTGAGTTCATCTGCCTTACCTGTAAGGCCTCTTATATTAAAGTACATGCAGTTTAGCCTACCAGATCTTCCACGCTCCCTGTCCTGCCACTGCCCGGCCTGCCTACTGGACTTGCTTGCATTAACCTCTACATTTACCTCAACTATCACATCAGAGAGAATACTACTTTGAGTCCTAACCTCCTGCAAGATTAGATTAAACCCTCCCGAGTCGTACTAACAAATCTGCCCGGAAGGATATTGGTCCCCTTCCAGTTTAGATGCATCCCGACCCTCTTGTACAGGTCACCTATGCAGCAGAAGAGATCCCAATGATCCAAGTAGCTGAAGCCCTCCCGCCTACACCAGCTCTTCTGCCACACATTCCTTTGCCTAATCCTCCTATTCCTACCCTCACTAGCACGTGGCTCAGGGAGTAATCCTGAGATTCTTCTTCTTCCTGGGCCTCCTTGTCTCGAGAAACAATGGATAAGCGCCTGGAGGTGATCAGTGGTGTGTGGAGCAGCGCCTGGAGTGGCGATAAAGGCGTATTCTGGAGTGACAGGCTCTTCCACAGATGCTGCAGAAAAATTTGTTTGTCGGGGCTGTTACACAGTTGGCTCTCCCCTTGCGCTTCTGTCTTTTTTCCTGCCAACTGCTAAGTCTCTTCGACTCGCCACACTTTAGCCCTGCCTTAATTGCTGCCCGCCAGCTCTGGCGATCGCTGGCAACTGACTCCCACAACTTGTGATCTTTGTCAAAGGACTTCATGTCGCGTTTGCAGACGTCTTTAAAGCGGAGATATGGACGGCTGGTGGGTCTGATACCAGTGAGGAGCTCGCTGTACAATGCATCTTTGGGGATCCTGCCAACTTCCATGCGGCTCACATGGCCAAGCCATCTCAAGCGCCGCTGACTCAGTAGTGTGTATAAGCTGAGGATGTTGGCCGCCTCGAGGACTTCTGTGTTGGAGATACGGTCCTGCCACCTGATGCCAAGTATTCTCCGGAGACAGCTAAGATGGAATGAATTTAGAGTTGCTGTTGGCTGACATACGTTGTCCAGGCCTCGCTGCCAAAGAGCAAGGTACTGAGGACACAGGCTTGATACACTCGGAGTTTTGTGTTCCGTGTCAGTACGCCATTTTCCCACACTCTCTTGGCCAGTCTGGACATAGCAGTGGAAGCTTTTCCCATGCGTTGTTGATTTTTTTTAGAGATACAGCACTGAAACAGGCCCTTCGGCCCACCGAGTCTGTGCCAACCATCAACCACCCACCGATACTAATCCTACACTATACCATATTCCAACCACATCCCCACCTGTCCCTATATTTCCCTACCACCTACCTCCACTAGGGGTAATTTTATAATGGCCAATTTACCTATCAACCTGCAAGTCTTCGGCATGTGGGAGGAAACTGGAGCAGCCGGAGGAAACCCACGCAGACACAGGGAGAACTTGCAAACGCCACACATTTCTGCACCTAGAGACAGGTTACTGGTGATAGTTGAGCCTAGGTACGTGAACTCCTGAACCACTGCCAGAGCGTGGTCGCCAATATTGATGGATGGAGCATTTCTGACGTCCTGTCCCATGATGTTCGTTTTCTTGAGGCTGATGATTAGGCCAAATCCTGAGAGTAACCCTAGAGGTTCTACTTTTTAACCTTCTGCCTAACTCCCTATATTCACTGTGCAGGACCTTATCTCTCTTCCTGTGGAGATCGTTAGCACCAATATGGATCACGACCTCTGGCTGCTCACTCTCCCCTTTCAGAATTTCCTGCAGCCACTCCGAGACATCCTTGACCCTAGCAGCAGGGAGGCAACATATCATTCTGGTGTCTCTTTTGCGGCCACAGAAACGCCTACCTGCAACCCTTACGATAGAATCCCCTATCATGATAGCTCTTCCACCCCTTTTCCTCCCCTGCTGTGCAGCAGAGCCCTCTGTGGTCCCATGGGCCTGGCTGTTGCCGCTTTCCCCTGGGAGGTCATCCCCCCAACAGTATCCAAAGTCGTCGATCTGTTTGAGAGCGGGGTGGCCACAAGAGACTCCTGCACTACCTGCCTCTGCCAACTACTCTGTCAGGTGGCCAACCATCGCTTTTCTGCCTGTGCAGCTATTACCTGCGGTGTGACCACCTCGCTAAACATGTTATCCACGACTTCCTCAGCATTATGGATGCTCCACAGTGATTTCACCCGCAGCTCCATCTCCGTAATGTGGGTAACCAGCAGCTGCAGATGGATCCACTTCCTGCACACATGGTCACCAGGGACACTGGAAGCGTCCCTGATTTCCCACATAGCGCAGGAGGAAAATCACGGGGCTGAGCTCTCCTGTCATGACCTACCCTTGGATTAATTAGTTACACCCTTAATTTAAAAAATACTAATTACATGAGGGGCCTTGTTCTGCCCACTTAAATCTAAGGTTCTTAATAATTAAAAAAAGAAACACTTCAGTAGTACTCACCTTATCACCAGAGTTTTTTTTCCACAAAAATAAACTTTTCACTTTTTAAAAGATATCTACAGGCACTAACAGCTGCTATTCACCCAACCAATCAGCTTGCAACTCTCCTCTGACGTCACTGTTGGCGTTCTTCATGAAGAATTCTATCATATTATGGTCGCTCATCCTCAAGGGATTTCACACAACTAGATTGTCAATTATTACTCTCTCTTTACACAATACCCAGTCTGGGATGGCCTGTTCTCTATTTGGTTCATCAACGTATTGGTCCAGAAAACTATCCCATATACATTCCATGAATTCCTCCTTGACGTTATTGTGACAAATTTGATTTGACCAATCTATATGCAGATTAAACTCACCCATAATTACAGATGTTGCTTTATCGCATGCATCTCTAATTTCCTGTTTAAGACCATTCCCACATCACCACCACAGTTTGGGGGTTTATATATAACACCCACTAACGTTTTTTGCCCCTTAGTGTTTCTCAGCGAAACCCATACAGTCTCCACATCATCAGAGCTAATATCCTTCCTCACTATTGCGTTAATTTCTTTTTTAACCTGCAATGCAACTCCATCGCGGATGGAAATAAGCCGTTTTACTGATGGTGTGAATATTTGGTCAGAAGCTCATCGCCAGGTATCTCAAGGTTAACTATGTAACCACGTTTCTGAACAGTTTGACTTCGTCTCAAGCATTTACAAAGGAAAGGGATGGAGTGTGTAGCTAGGAAATGTTTGGAGTCGAGACAGAAAACAATGTCTTCAATCTTCTCAATATTTAATTGACATTGCAGATGTGTGAGGTAATACATTTTGAAAGGATGAATGAGCAGAGACAATACAAGTTAAATGGTACAACTATAAAGATGGTGAAATAACAGAGACACTTGGGGTATTTGTACACAAATTTTTGAAGGTGGCAGGAAAGGTTAACTAGACAGTTAATAAATATATGCCATCCTCGGGTTTATAAATAGAGGCAAAAAGAACAAAAGCAAGGACATTATGTGAAACATATATAAAATACTAGTTCAGCTGCACCTGAAGTCTTGTGTCGAATACTGGGAACCACACTTCAGGAAGGACATGAAGCCTTCGGAGAGGGTACAGAACTGTTTTACGAGAATTTGTGCAGGCATGAGGGATGACAGTTATGGAGCTGGGGTTGTTCTGCTTCGAGCAAAGAACTTTCAGAGGAGATTTAATTGAGCTGTTTAACATTATGAAGGGTTTAGATAAATTAAATAAAGAGAAACTGTTTCCAATGTCCAAGGGGTCACTAACCAGAGACACAGATTTAAGGCGATTGGTAAAAGAAGCAGACATGCGGATTTTTGTTTCTGAGTGGTTTGGATTTGGAATGCACTGTCAGATAGGCTGATGGATACAGATTCAATAGTAGATCCCAAAAGGGAATTGGATAGATACCTGAAGCAGAAAAAATGTTAGGGTATAGTGAAAGTGCCAGGGAGTGGGTGTAACTGGATTGCTCTTTGAAAGGGCCAGCACTGACTTGATGGGCCGAATGACATCATTCAGGACTGTGCTATTCTATGATTCTATGATTGTTCCAGCCTGTACTTTCCCAATATTCCTATCCTTTCAGCAGCTGTTTGATAAAGTAGCACATAACAGCCGTGTTACCGAATTAGAAACACATGGGATTAAAGGACCAATGTCAGCAGTGGCTCAGTTTGTCGCTCTCTCCCCTTTCAATCACAAGCTTCTCGGATCAAGTGTCACTGCAGGACTTGATGACAAGAATCAAGGCTGACACTGCAGTCCTGTACTGAGGGAGTGCTGCACTGTCCGAGGTGCCGCCTTATCAAAGAAAAGGTAAAGCCAGGTCCCGTCTGCACTCTCAGGTGGATGTAAAGATCCTGTGGAATTATTTATAAGGTCAGGGGAATTATTCCCAGTGTCCTGGTCAACATTTACCCCTCAAATTAACATTACAAAAACAGATCTGATCATGATCACACTGCTCCTTGGGGAATCTGGCTGTGGGGAAATTGGCTGTGTTTTTCCGACATTGCAAGACAGACTAAACGGTAAAAAGTACTCGTTGGTTGTAAGTCGCTTTGGGACATGCAGTGGTCATGAAGGCGTTACATAAATGGAAGTCCTTTTTTATTTTCAATGTCAGCATGCAGGAAATTAGGTCAGTGACAGAAAGCAGAGAGTAGCGGAGAATGGTTGTTGTTTAGTCTGGAGGGAAGTACAAAGTGCGGTTCCCCAGCGTCACTGTTGGAATCACTGTTGCTGTATGTTAATGCAATGGGCTTGTGTACAGAGAGGACAATTTCAACGTTTTCAGAGGGCAGGAATCTCAGAAATGTTAATAAACAGTCTGAAGGATAGTAACAGACTTCAGCAGGACAGAGACTGACTGGTGAAATGTACAGGAACATGGCAGACGTAATTTAACACAGTGAAGTGTGAAGTGAGACATTTGGGTAGGCAATCTGAGGAGAAACAACATAAACTCAATGGTACCATTATAAAGTGGGTGCCGGATTAGAGAGACCTGGGGTGTACACACACAGATCTTTGAATGTAACATGTAGTGTCCTTGGTGTTAGAGAGAGAGGCACAGAGTAATAAAACTCTGATGCTGAGGAAATGCTGATGTTTATCCATCATTGGTTAGGTCCCAGCTGGAGAATTGCGTCCAATTCTGATCACCACACTTTGGTAAGGATGTCAAGGACTTAGTGAAAATACAGATGTGATTTCCTGGAATGGTACCAGGGATCTGGGAATTCAGTTACGTGGAGAGATTGGAAAAGCTGGGATTGTTCTCTTCAGAGCAGTGAAGGGTAAGGGGAAATTAAATATAGAATTCAAAATCATGAAGGGTTTTGATAGGTAATTAATGTGAAACTGTTTCCAGTGTCAGAAAGTTCAGTATTAAGAAGACACAGATTGAAGGTAATTAACAAAGAACCAAAGGTGAAATGAGGATAATTTTCTTACACAGCGAGTTGTTGGGATCTGGAATCCACTGCCTGCAAACATGGTGGAAGCAGATTCAGTAATATCTTTCAAAAGAGAATTCAGCAAATACATGAATTGGAATTTAAAAAGCTGGGGTGTGGGTCAAGAGGAGGAGAGAGGAACTAATTTGATATCTCTTTCAAAGAGACTGCACTGACACAATGGGCTGAATATCCTCCTTCTGTGCGTCGGGTTTGTGATTCATGATCTGCCCGTGCCCGTTCTTGTTGAGGCAGGTGACACACAAAGCTCCTGCTTTCTCCTCATTTCCATGAATTCTTCTTGCTGCCCAGGGTGACCCACGCTGATGTCTGTCTGCACATTAACTGGGAGCGAAGTGTGCGTGAGGCTGGTTCGTGTTTCAGCCAGCATTCAGCTTTTAAAGGCAGTCTGTCCCTCTTAAAGGGAAGCTGCACTGAATCACAGGAGGCTGCGTGTGCTGCTGCTGCTGCTGACTGTGAATTCTGCAATTGGAAACAAGGTAAATGGAATACCAGGGCAGAGAGAGGAATCTGCAGTTCACGGATGTGGTGCTGGAGGCCTTAGTCATGGAGGGGGACAGGAGGAGGGAGGCCATGTTTTCATGGCGTGGGGCCGAGGCCCTCAAGTAACACTCTCTGAAGGGAATGGGAGCAGGTGGCCTGGGAGGTCAATGCAAGAATTCCGGCCCCGAGGACCTGGCAGCAGAGTCGGAAAAAGTTTAATGAGCTCACACGGGTGATCAATGTCGGTGAATTCATCTCCACATGGCATCTCCTACCCCCAACACAACCAACCTCGCACGTTGCTCAATGTACCACACCCCCATCACTCACCCATCAGCAATCCCTAACACTCAGGATTCAAACCTAACATTCACTTACTCCACCTCACCCTCACACACCTTCCACTGATGCCAGCATCACACCCACCTCTCAATGCCTCCACATACCTCCAACTATTCAGCTATGGTAGGAAAATCACCCAAACACAGTGAAACACAATCACTGACATTCTGCTCTCTCGTACAGGACAAAGCGACCCATAATCACAGGAAACAGCCGTGTTCCGGCGAGGGCCAGGCATACCTTCATCCCCTGAGCCTGAGGGAGGAGATGGTTCTTCACATCATGGGACCGGCTGTGACAGTGCCCGTAGCATCCGGCATCACCAACAGTATTCAGGATGATGCTATGTTCCTGCCTTATGTCCCTTGTTAACTCCCACCTCCCCCTCATCCTGCTGTCTGGGATGATGTACAAGCTTCAGATGGTGGGACCATTGACCTCCTGCTTTCCATCCCACCCTCAATCCCTCACCCCAACTTTCCCCTTTTAATGTTATACTTTCCAATGATAACCCAAAACTACCAGCTTCCCAGTCACAGCAGCTCCAGGTGACAGAGTGAGAGCAGCAGCACAGCACTGATGGCAAAGCACCATCACTTGGTCTGAAACTCACAGTCACCAGATCAAATACTTACACTGTGTGTGCTTTAGAGGCTGGTATAGAGTCGGAATCTACACGTGGTGAGTCAACGAGCACGAGTGAGCTCAGCCAGGCCAGGGGGAAAGGATAGTTCATGTGTCAGCTCACCAGAGGGCGAGGTCACAAACGAGTTATAATACACAGGACTCAGATATGAACATTGCTGGAACTGCATACAGGAGAATGCTGATGGACATGTACACTGAGAGACTTTGTCCATTGACAGGCCTGTCAGACGGTCTATTATTACTGTCAAGGAACATGGAGGAGTCTGGCTCCAAGATGGCACAGGACATTGCACAGAGATTGAAGCCCATTCTTTCCCCTGTGGAAGTGGTCACTAACTCCATGACAGCACTCGCGGACCCAGCCATGATACAATATCTGGTGATCATTGTCTCGGCTTCCACTGCAGCACAGACGGCAGACATCCAACGTCTCAGTGCTGCAATGGAAGCTCAGACTGAGGTCATGAGATCCATGTTTGCTGCCATGCAGGATCAAGCTTCTGTAGTGGGTAGGGCAGAGCCCCCTCCTCTTGCCTCTTGACATAGATTCCCCTCTCTGCAGCCTCTGCTCCATTTGTTGGTCATGTTACAGACCCAGAGACACTGTAACTACAGTCCCCAAACCTCGTCCAGAATTGGGTCACAATGTCCTCTGTCCTGCCTGAATGTCTGCAGCAGCTCACGACACAACGTCCAGAAAAACATCCAAAGCACCTCCACTAACTTTACAATGGGATTAGCAAGTCAAAGGCCCCTCACCTGTAAGTTCGATGCCTGGTCCTTTGAAATAACAAGTGACTAACACAGGTTGTCAGTGGACATCCACAGACCAAGTTTCAAGGACAGGCATCAACACTGTTGGGCTGGTGCACTGACCTCAGCTTGAACCCTCCTTACACTAACAGCACATACATAGAACGCCCGGGCAAGTCCCCTGCCCAGCATGGGGCACTGTGTTGGCCACACTAGAAGTGCCCGGCTGTGCAGATAGCATCATTTTATGGATCAAGGTTTCTGTAACATTGGCACCAGCATGAAATTCACAGCCGGGGGAGATAGAGAGAAAAAGCAACTCACTTTTAATGGGGAATTGGGAAAAGAGTTGAAGGCATAAGATTTTCAAGAATATGGGAGATGGACAGGGAAATGGGACTAATTGGAGGGGTGAGGCCATGGAGGGATTCAAACACAAGAATGAGAATATTTAAATTAAGGTGCTGCCAGAGCGGGAGCCAATGTAGATCAGTGAGCACAGGGGTGATGGGTGATCAGGATTTTGGGTGATGGGTGATCGAGATTTGGTGTATATTAGTTTACAGGCAGCAGAGTTCTGGATGGTCTGTGGTTTATGGAGGTTTATAACTGGGAGGGTGACCAGGACAGAATTGGAATAGTCAAGTGTGGATTTAACAAAAACACGGATGAGGGCTGATGCAGGAGATGTTTTGAGACAGAAGTGGACATGGGTGATATTACAGAAGTGGTATTAGGCAGATTAAGTGATGGAGAGAACATAGCGATGAACTCAGCTCAGGTACAAATAGAACATAGAGGTTGGAAACTGTCTGGTTCAGCCTCAGACATTGGCTAGTGAGGTCGATATAGACAGTGGATAGGGAGCAGACTTTGTGAGAGAGACTGAAGACAGAGGCTTCAGTATTCCCAGGATTTACATGACAAGAACAAATGTCAGTGACATATGGTTTATATATATAATAGTTGGATCCAGAGACTTACCAGGGACACCAATAATAGCGAGGATGGGATAGTTGATCGTTTGAATCATCTTTAGTGCATAATAGATTCGCATTTCTAATGTTCTCCAATAATAATCTGCAGTAACTTCGCCAAACCAATAGGATAAACTCTTGCTGCCCATTTTTGTAAAATTCCAATCTATTGTTCTCAAATTCTGATCAATCCTTTCCCACTCTCTGGAGCTGCTGTTAGTGTGGGGGTGATGCTCCCGGCTTGGAATAACACATTGAAAGAAATCCCTTATTAATGGAAGTGGAAAACTCTCCAATGACTCAATTAGGGTGCATGGAGACTGACATTAATTACACACACTGAACAAACAGATTCAGTTAACCCCTGTCAAACCAACATTTAGTGTTCCAAAATAAAGTAGAACATTTACCCAGACTGGATGTTATGTATGAGGTTTGTTAAGGGAAGGAGTGGTAGAGTCACTGGCCAGAAGCTTTCACTCCTCCTTGGCTATGGGAGTAGTGACAGGGGAGTGGAGTACTGTAAATGATACACCCTGTTTAAAAAAAAAAGAGATGGGATAAACCCTGTAACTTCTGACCAATCAGTCTAATGTCGGCGATTGGAAATTTCTAGAGGCCATAACCCAGCTCAAAAATATATCTTTCTTGGAAAAACATCTGATAATAAATGACAAACAGGATGGATAGCTTGATAACCAATCATGTCTGATAATCTTGATCAAGTTAGTTGATGACATAAATGTGAGTGTTGATGAGGGCAGCTTGTTTCGTGTTATGTATATGAACTTTCAAAAGGCCTGTGATCAAATGACATTTCATAGACTTGTTACGAAAAATGGAAGACATGGATTAATGTGACAGTGATAGTGTGGATATGACATTGACTCAGGGACAGAAAGCAGAGAGAAGTGGTGAACAGACATTGTTTATTCTGGGGGAGGAGAATATACAGTGATGTTTCTCAGGGGTCAGTATTAGAACCAGTGCTGTTCCTGACATATAGATAGATGCATGATATCGACGTAAATGTAAAAACAAACAATTTCAACTCCTGCAGATGGCATGAAACTTATAAGTAAGGGTGGCAAAGGCGCAGACCACATAATTATCCAACCTCACAGACTGTATATATTTTTTTATTTATCATGGACTCTCATCCAACACCAATGTATTTCTCACTCTAATTTATTTGTGTGTGATTCTCGTGTGAGTGTGTGCGTGAATGAGCAGCGTACATGTTTATTATTTTATTCAGATTCAGTTTAGATTGTTAAGTATAATAAACTCACCTCTTGTTTAATCTCAAGAAAACCTGTCTGACTAGTTCTTACACGAGCACAATAAAGGTATAAGGTAAAATACTCACTGAGGTGGTCAGCACATGCAATGCGGAAAAAAAAATAAACCCTATTGTGGTCAAATGAGAGATCGGACAAGAGGGGATCTGGGACCCCTCCTCACATGCCTGCAACAGAAATTGATTGTAACCCAATGACAAACGAGAAATTAGAAGGAGGTAAAACAATTGATTCCCAGAAAAAAAAATGAAGATTTCAATGTAGGTTTTATTGTGGCTTTCGCTGCTACAGCACTAAAAAGTTCACATTTGGAGACAGTACCATCCTGAGCCACAGCTCATGAAAATATGAACAGATGAATTAGGATCACGAGTAGGCCACTCGGCCCCTCAAGCCTGCTCTGCCATTCAATAAGGTCATGACTAATCTGATTGTAAACTCGACTTCACAGTTCCACCTGCCCCCGATAACCTTTCACCCCCTTGCTTATCAATAATCTATCTACCTCTGCCTTACAAATATTCAAAGACTCTGCTTCCAGCGCCTTTTGAGGAAGAGATTTCCAAAAACACACGACCCTCACAGGAAAAAAATCTCCTCATTTGTGTGTTAAATGGGTGACCCCCTTATTTTTAAATAGGGACCCTTAATTCTAGATTCTCCCACAATGGGAAACATCGTTTCCACATCCACCCCGTCAAGACGCCTCAGAGTCCTATATGTTTCAATCAAGTCGCTTCTTACTCTTCTAAAGTCCAGCGGATACAAGCCCAGCCCGTCCAATATTCCCACATAAGACGGACCGCCCATTCCAGGTATCAGTCTAAATAGCCTTCTCTGTACTGCCCCCAATACATTTACATTATTCCATTAACAAGGAGACCAATACTGTACACAATACTCCAGATGTGGTCTCACCAATGCCCTGTAAAACTGAAGCATGACCTCCATACTTTGCTATTCAATTTCTCTTGCAGTAAACAATAACATTCTATTAGTTTTCCAATTACGTGCTGTACCTGCTTACTAGCCTTTTGTGATTCATGCACTTGGACACCCAGATCCCTCTGCATCTCAGAGCACTGCAATCTCTCACCATTTAGATAACAGGCTTCTTTTTTATTCTTCCTGCCAAAGTGGACAATTTCACACTTTCCTGCAGAATACTCCATTTTCCAGGTCTTTGCCCACTCACTTAACCTATCTATATTCCTTTGCAGTCCCCTATGTCCTGTTCACAACTTAGTTTCCTACATATCTTTGTGTCATGGGAAAATATAGCAATTCGGTCCCTTCATCCAATTAATTTATATAAATTGTAAAAAGTTGAAGATCCCTGTGGTACACCACTCCTTTCATCTTGTCAACCAGAACATTACCCATTTATGCTGACACTCGGTTTCCTGTTAGCTAGTCAATCTTCTTTCCATACCAATATTTTCCCCCCGACACCATGAGCTTTTATTTTCTGCGATAAACTTTGATGTGGCATCTGATCAAATGCCTTATAGAAATCTAAGTGCAGCACATCCACCGGTTCCCCTTCATCCACAGCACATGTAACTCCATCAAAGAAATCCAACAAACTGATTAAACATGATTTAACTTTCATAAATCCATGTTGATTCTGCCTGATTACCTCGATTTGTTCTGAGTGCCGGCTATACCATGCCTAATAATATCTTCTAAATTTTTCCCCAAGACAAATGTGTAGCTAACTGGCCTGAAGTTTCCTGTTTTCTGTCTCCCTCCCTTTTTGAATAAAGGAGTTATATTGCCAATAAAGGAGTTACATACAGATTGAAGTAACTTGGTATAGGTTAAACGCCCTGTCTGCTGAAAAGTTGAGTAATGTAGCCAGAAGGTTAGGGATTACATTCCGTCCAAAAGCTAGGGAATGCGTAATCGTAAGACTTGAGACCAACCATTTCTGACTTGAAGCTGAAGGCTCAAACAGGGTTAGAATCACGAACAGATAGAGTAATGTTAGCTAAGGTAAAACTAGAACAGAAAGGACTAGAATTAGAATTGCAGAGAGAGCGAGAAAGAGCAGAGTGAGTGTCAAGAAAAGGAAAACGTAAGAGTGTTCCAGATGGAGAAGGAGGAAAGGGCCTTATGGCGGCTCAAACATCTACATGAAGACTCAGTGCACCCAGTGAAGGCACAGCTAGTGAGGGAGCTACCCCTAGCTCAGGACCATGTGCTGATCTCTTAAAGTTCTCCCAGTTCATTCTAAAGTTCAATGAGGAGGATGTGGCAGCACTTTTCTTTCCTTTTAAAACATTTTCAAAGCAACTGCAATGACCGTCAGAGAACTGGACACTGGTTTTACAAAACAAAATGACAGGAAAGATGAAAGTTCATCAGATTATGAGAGGACTGAAAATGCTATCCTGGGCCCATATGAGATAGTACTGGAGCTGGACCAGCAGAAATTCAGAATCTTTGGAAAGCAGCTTGACCAAACCTACCTGGCGTTTGAAAGAGTTAAGCAATTTCGGAACATTGGAACATAGGAGCAGCAGTAGGACATCGAGCCTGTTCCACCATTCAATATGATAATAGCTGATCATCCACTTCAATGCCTTTTTCCGACACAATCCCCATTTCCTGTTATGTCACTGGTATTTAGGCCAAAGCACTGAGTACACCAATTGGGACATCATGTTACATTTGTACATAACATTGGTTAGGCCGCATTTGGAGTATTGTGGGCAGTTCTGGTCGTCACTCTACACAAAAGATGTGATTAAGCTAGAGAGGGTGCAGAAAAGATTCACAAGGATATTGCTTGGTTTGAAGGGCTTGAGTTATAAAGAGAGACTGGATAGGCTGGGTCTGATTTCCCTGCAGTGAAGGAGGCGGAGAGGAGACATGATAGAGGTATATAAAATTAAGGGAGGCATAGATAGGGTAGACAGCCAGAGTTTGTTTCCCATGGTTGCGGTGAATAAAACTAGAGGGCGTAGATTTAAGGTGAGAGGGAGGAGGTCTAAAGGGATCAAAGGGGTAAATGTTTCACACAAGGAATAGTGGGTATTTGGAATGATCTGCCTGAGGAGGTGGTGGAGGCAGGAACAGTAGTGACATTTAAGAGGCATCTGGACAGGTACTTGAATGAACAAGGCATAGAGGGATATGGAATTAATGCAAGCAGTTGGGATTAGTATAGATCGGCATTATAGTCAGCCCAGACGCGGTGGGCCGAAGGGCCTGTTTATTTGCTGTACGACTCAATGACTCCATTTAGAAATCTGTTAATCTCTGCTTTAAACATACTCAATGACTGAGCTTCCACAGCCCTCTGGGGTAGAGAATTCAAAAGATTCACAACCCTCTGAGAAAAGGCATGTCTCCTCATCTCTGTCCTAAGTGGATTTCCACTTATTTTGAAATTGTTTCCCCTGGTTCTAGATACCCCAACCAGGATAAACATGTTAGCTGCATCTACCCTGTCTATCACTTTCAGTATTTTGTAGGTTTCAATGAGATCACCTCTCATTCTTCAAAACTCCAGAGAATACAGGCCCAGTTTCCCCAATCTCTCTTCATGGCATGGTCTTGCCATCTCGGGAACAAGTCTGATGAACCGTCATTGCACTCCCTCTATGATCATAAAATCCTTCCTAAGGTAAGGGGACCAAAACTGCACACATTACTCCAGGGGCAGTCTAACCAAGGTTCCATACAATTGCAGCAAAACGTCACTACTACTGCACTCAAATCCACTTCAATAAAGGCTAACATACCATTAGTCTTCCTAATTGCTTTCTGCACATGCATGTTTGTTTTCAGTGACTTATTGACGAGGACCCCCAGGTCCCTTCATACAAGTACACTTTCTACTCTCTTACCGTTTAAGAAATACTCTGCACATCTGTTCCTGCTACCGAAGTGGATAAACTCACATCTTTCCACATTATATTTCAACTGCCATGTTCTTGCCCACTCACGAAGTCTGTCCAAATCCCCTTGAAGCCGCTTTGCATCTTCCTCGCAACACTCATTCCCATCTAGTTTACTGGCATCTGAAAACCTGGAGATATTACATTGGTCCCCACATCCAAGTCATTGATACATATTGTGAAGAGCCGGGTCCCAAGCACTGATCCCTGCAGTACCCCACTAGTCACAGCCTGCCAAGGCAAGAATGATTCATTTATTCCTACTCTCTGCTTTCTGCCTGTTAGCTAATCCTTAATCCATGCCAGTACATTATCTCCTATCCCATGTGCTTCAATTTTACTAACCAACCTCCTGTTGGGGACTTTATCAAAAGCTTTCTGAAAATCCAAGTATACCACGTCCACCGACTCCCCTTTATCAAATCTGTGCGCAACATCCTCAAATAACTCCAACAGGTTTGTCAAACATTGTTCCCCATTTATATATCCATGTTGACTCTGCCTAACTAGATCCATTTATCACATTCTTTAGAATAGAGTATAGCTTGTTCCCAGCGACTGATGTAAGGCTAACATGTCTGTAGTGCCCTGTTTTCTATCTCCCTCCATTCTAAATACTGGGGAGACATTTTCTATCTTCTAATCTACAGGAACAGTTCCAGAATCTACAGAATATTGAAAGATATTCACCAATGCATCCACTATTTCCAAAGCTACCTCTTTCAACACTCTGGGATGTAGAATATCAGGTCCTGGGGACTTGTCAACCTTCAGCTCCATTAATTTCTCCAAGACAACCTTCTTACTTATACTAATTTCAGTCATTTCCTCATTCTCCCGAGTCCCTTGGATCTCTAATTCTGGGAGATTTCTTGTATCTTCCTCAGTGAAGACAGACACAAAGTAATCATTTAGCTTCTCTGCCATTTCTCTATTCCCCATTATAAATTCTCCTGACACTGCCTGTAATGGACCCACATTTGTCTTAGCTAAACGTTTCCTTTTCACGTATCTATAGAAGATTTTACAGTCCATTTTTGTGTTTGTTTTTGGCCAGTGATATGAGCGCTCAAGATAGAGCCCACATATGAAACCCTCAGAGCGGTGATCCCTCTCGAGGAGTTCACAAACTCGCCCCCTCCCAGTAAAACCCACCTAGAGGGACAGAAGGTTCAAAGGTATTCTGGCTAATGAATTTTCCCATGTACACAAAGCCTTAACCCCAGAGGAAAACCCTTTCCTCGTCACCCCAAAGATCCGAGAATAAAAGGTGGAAGGGAGATCGGAGCCCGAGCAGTCATGGGCAAGAAGCGGGACACACAAGGGTCCATCCTCAGGCCAAATAGGTGCTGAGAGCAGGAGTAATGGCTGAAGATCTGCGTGTTTCCACAGTAATAAGGCAGGTCACCATCGAGTTGACTAATGGAAGTGACGGGGAAAACCTGTAGGATTAATCAGAGTCCACCAGATCAGTGCTGGAAAACGGGCCCTGATGGAAAGCACAGCAGGTCAGGCTGTGCCTTTAACTGTAACAGTCAGACACAGTAACCCCACCACAGAGAGTGCGGGAAAACTTACCAAAATCCCTGAGAGTTACCAGGAATTTGTATTCCAAGGAAAAGTGACCCCATACCCCTCGAGTGGGGCAAGATAACCCATAGTCATACTGAGGGATACAGGGGCCAAACAAACCCTTCTGCTGGGAAAAGACCTTTACCTGAGAGAGTGCAGTGAATGCTAGAGTGTTAGTGAATGGTATCGGAAGATGATATATGACCATACCTGTATATCGACTGCACTTGGAATGTGACCCAGTTTCAAGACTGCTAACCATGAGGATTGTACCTAGTTTACCGGTGGAGGGGTCGATCAGCTCCTGGGTAATGATCTGACAGGGGAAAAGGTGGCAGCTTCCCCAGTAGCTCTGGAGAGACCAAATGAGGTCAGGGAGACAGAGCAGTTACAGGAGAAGGTCCCTGGCATTCTCACTGATTGTGTGGTGACTCGGTCCATGGACAAACAATCCCCTGAACTGTCACTGCAGACGGATGACTGTTGGAGAAACTCAAGATTGTGCCCAATTGTTGAACAAATTCTCCGGACTCAGACGTTGAGAACAAACACTTTATTTTTGATATCATGGGGGAGCACACCTTACCTAAAGGCGGTCCAGTGCTGCTCCCCCATGATATCAAAAATAAAGTGTTTGTTCTCAACGTCTGAGTCCAGAGAATTTGTTCAACAATTGGGCACAATCTGGATTTTCTCCAACAGTTTTGTGTAGTCGGCAGGATCCCTGAGTTCACGGGATCCAAAAGAACCTAGTGAAAAAACTAATCGACAGGATCAGGGGTAAGTCAACGTTTCTGCGACCCTAGTGTCTCAATCACGCAGCTGGAGCCGGAATTAAGAGGGCGACTGGGCCCCACGTGAAGGCCAGATAACTGGGAGAGGGGGGGCCACAGTGGTCAAGGAAGAATTGGATGAAACCTGATCAGAAAAGTTCTAAAATTGAGTAAGTTAAATCTCACACATGAGAAGTGAGTAATTCTGCGAAGGGAAGTTGAAAAGTAGATAAGTGGAAAATCCAGTAAATTTAGGAATCTGGCATCGTCGGCTGGGCCGAATACCTGATCTCATTGAGTATAGGAAGTTAACTCTCACACATGGGAAGTGAGTAAAATACGGTGACAAGATATGGGACAGAGATGACTGGAGCTGTAACTAAATTACCAAATTGACCCAAAGGCACATTTTCGGGGCTCCTGCGTACACCCGCTGATCTGGCCCGAGAGAAAGATGCAGGTGACAAGAGTTGGAGAACGAAAATACCGTTGACCTGAAGAGACAGGGATGAGCCGGTTCGCTGACCTTGAGAATTTAACATTAACTGCGCCTGTTCGTCTCCTTGTGTGTGGTTTTGTCTTTTGTTTGTGTTAATGTTGTTTACTCCATAGAAATTAACTCGTAAAATTAGAAGGTTGTGAGAAAGTAGATGCAAGAATGGACTCAACGGCTTCCAAAAAGGAAGGGTCGCCCCCGGGAACGAGTAATCCATGTCCTCTGGAGAAAGGCGACCCACGTCCGTTTGTCCCCTTGAAGGAGACGCAGAAGTGTCACGGTAAATATGTGTTTTAAAGCTAGGTATGTTTTAAAGTAAAAACAAGTTACGGTGTCTTTGATTCAATTGTGAGAATGTTGGAAGCTTCCACGAATGAACTGAATATCTGGGATGTACAGTTTGTGTTCTGTAAAACTGACTGTCGTTAACTCTTTGTTGTCTGGCTTTAATGTTGAAAATTGAAGTCTATTAAGTTCTTTGGAATTGAATGATTGTGAAAAGTGATTGTTCAGTGTGTTCATTTCTATTTAGTGTTGTGCACCCAGGAATGGGATATAAAATTGAACTATATTTTATGTTAAAGTTTTATTTTTAGTTGGTTTTTCAACTGTGAAAAGGCAATGAACAATTTTCTGAGGGATAAGCTTCAGCCTTGAAGGTCTGAAGATGTCTGGCAGAAATCTAATTTGGGGTTTGGAACATTGTTTTAATTGGAAACTCTGCTATTGTTTTATTTTACAGTCTAAATTTGAAGACATGTTTTACTGACCGTTATATTGTTCGAAGGGAAAGAAAGGATAGAAAAGGAGGTATAGGCAAGATTCTGTCTGTTTAAAAAGATTAAAGTTTGTGTAAGGACCTAGTGTTAAGTCTTTTGTTGTAAGAATGTTAAATAACTTTTTCTTTAGTTTTTGGTTTTATTACAGTCATTTGAAAAGGCGCCTGAAGAAAGAGCAAGAAAATGATGTATTTTTCCTATATTTTAAAATAAGCACGTGCTATTCTGTTCTGTGTGTAGTTAATAAGTATTATAAGTTAATAAGTATGAATTGAATTAATACTGTTAAGGTTAATTGACCTGTTTAAGTTGAAGAACTGGAAATGTCATTTGCAACCACAATGAACTTTCAAGTTTATTATGTCGAGTTTTGGAGGAGTCTTAAGTTCCGGACGCAAGACTCGTTCATATAACATCGGCAATTTTGATTTAAATATTATTGTAGTAAATTGGAATTGGAATCATCTTTGTTGTAAAAATCATTGGATTAGGAACCTCTTACAAAAGATACTAAAACATTTGGAAACAATTGGAGTGTAATCTAAAATGCTGTCTTTCCTGATGGAGATGCTTTCCTTTGAAGTTGAAAATGTTACACATGATTTTGTTGTTTTTAAACCCTAAGGATACCAAAAGGATTGAAATAAATTTAAAATGGATAGTTCTTTTAGATCAGAAAAAAAAAGTTTCGTAAAGTGACGTAGCTGAGAATGTTTTGCTCCGCGCCCTTGGAGACAAAGAACTTAACCCGCTGCAGCTTTTTACATTGCTGAGAGTCAAATTTATACATATTGGACATTGTTAAATTTTACATTTCTAAATTGACAGATAGAATTGGACAAATTAACCCATTGGGCTCAGGGGCAGAGCCACAATGGATTCTTTTTAAGCAGGTGACGGCAGGTTCCAAGGCCACATGAGAACTGATGCCACAACAAGAGATCCAGCAGCTTTGAGAATTTAAAACTTAATTGCAGACATCAAATATCATAGCATCTTTATCAATAAGACAAAATGCTTCAGAAGGAAAGATAGTTGCAAGCATTTCTGTCCTTAACGTACAAAAGTACAACCAAGTCTGGGCATCAGAAATTGGAATCAATAAACAAAATTTCATTGATATGAGTGGTTATTTCAAGCACTAAAAGGGAAATTTATCTGATATTTAAGAGGACAATCAACGTTTTATAAAATAGCAAATCAGTGGTTTACTGTGTTGGACATTAGCAATGGGTTCTGGTCCATACAGTTGGCACAAGAGAGTCAATATAATTTTGCATTTACGTTCAAGGGACAACACTACATCTGGACGTGTCTCTCCCAGGGATTTTATAATAATCCATCGATATTCCACCTTCCTTCAAGAAGGTTAGAGTGAAAGTTAGGCTGAAAATGGCACCGATAATGAAGGAAAAGGTTTCTTATTTGGGAATAGTAATAACACAGGGAAAGCATGAGACAGAGCAAAAATGACTGCAGACAATCCTCGAACTCCCCCTAGCGCAAGATATTAGAATTAGAATTAGAATCAGAATTAGAATTAGAACATTACAGCGCAGTACAGGCCCTTCGGCCCTCGATGTTGCGCCGACCTGTGAAACCATCTGACCTACACTATTCCATTTTCATCCATGTGTCTATCCAATGTCTACTTAAATGCCCTTAAAGTTGCCGAATCTACTACTGCTGCAGGCAGGGCGTTCCACGCCCTTACTACTTTAAGGCTCGAAGATAAAAAAAAGGACAGTTCCTATTTCAGGTTGTGAGATTAAACAGACAAGAAGCAACAACCCCCACGGTTAACTCCACATTCGAATTACCGACGAGTAAGGTTACAACCCAAAAGACACAAGTGACTGGTCTCCCTTGCCTTGCATTGACTACAGGACCAGAAAATGGACTTGCGATAATAAAAACTAATAACATTGTATATGATGATGTAAAGCTTGAGTTGGTACCGGTAATATTGATTTTCTCAGATATCCAGCTACCTGACTGGTGCCCTGAGAAGACCCGAGAGTTGGACAATGTACTACTGTAACAATTGTTGAGACAGGAATTTGGTAATGAGAAAATGATAAAAAGATTACATTTCGGGTCGCTGACCCGAAACGTTAACTCTGCTTCTCTTTCCACAGATGCTGCCAGACCTGCTGAGTGATTCCAGCATTTCTTGTTTTTGTTTCAGATTTCCAGCATCCGCAGTATTTTGCTTTTACATAAAATACAATGATGTGTTACCCTATGTTATGGAAATTGGAAAAGAGGTAATTGGAACAACATTGTCCATTGTCTGAGTGTAGTCTGGAAAACCAGGTGATCATATGTCCTCATCCTAAATATAAAACGGCAGAATCAAAATGTGGTTTTAATGCCACTGTAAATTGCACCATGGAAACTAGGAAAGCATTGTCAGGACTAACCCATTTGGCCTATATGGGAAAGGGAAGATATCGCATAACCACCACAGCGAAGGAGTACCAGTATGGACATAAACGGACGTGTCCGGTGAGCAACAGTACATTTTGGTTCAACCCACAAATACCAACCCGAGTAGAGAAGATGGAGTTGGTACAGATACATAAACAAAAGACAGAAACGATAACTGTGACAGAAAGTATTAAGGAGGATTTGACAAATTACCTCCGAGACTATGAATATACTATTTAGCCATTGCCCACACGCTTGGGTAAAGATAGACAGCAGCTAGAAGCCATTGTAAGCTGGAACAACAGTCGAAGGTGCTACAAGATGAGATTGACAAGATAAATGATTCTACCTGGCAGGAGGACTTCTGGATCTGGGCTCAGACGTGCAGATACACCCCTGGTTTAGAATTATCTCCCATGTCCTGATAGTGGTTTTGGGTATCATTGTGTTAGATGTGACTTACTTAATATGGAAACTTAAGAAATTAATTAGGCAATGCAAGAGGATGTATGAATACAGGTTGGACAGCTACCCCAAAAAGCAATTCGTGTTTGAACTTGCTCTGTCAAAGGAGGGACAATTAGTTATGCCATAAAAGGGGTAATTGTATAACCTTTTCATACATACTTAAAGTGAGCAAATGAATGATCAATGTACTTTATGAAATTGTATGATGTTTGTACAATCGATTATGTAACAGTGATGCTTAAATGAGATAATAAATGTACAAGTGTACCACCTTTTATGTTGTAAACAAGTATTTGAAGCCCCTGCAAAACTTATGCCTTTACAGAGTTCCCGCTGCCCCCTTGTGATATAAGCAGGCGACGTATTGAGTGCGACCCCTCTGGGTGTTGAAGGCTGTTTCTGTCAATAGAGACCATTAAAGGCACCTAGGTGGGATCAAGGGAAGGATTCTTAAAAGGGTTTTCGAAGAGTCAAGAGGGGA
The DNA here is from genome assembly GCF_036365525.1 of Heterodontus francisci. Taxonomy (NCBI): domain Eukaryota; kingdom Metazoa; phylum Chordata; class Chondrichthyes; order Heterodontiformes; family Heterodontidae; genus Heterodontus; species Heterodontus francisci. Next base: position 29,820 of record NW_027140484.1, on the reverse strand, counting down.
CTGTGAGAACGGAATTTTAGAATTTTAAGAACAGAATATTATGGGAACATTTAAGCTGAGATTAATCAATCATGTATTGCCAGCCTGGCCTTGCGGCTGCGACAGCGCAATGGCAGAAAAATATATTATGCTTCAATGACTACTTTAAATACCTCTCACCTCCATATACGTTGATATTGTGTTATCATGGTATGATAAAAGGAGGGATTGTTGGAGAATTTTCTGAGCTTTGCTAATTATTACTTAACTTTGTAGAAGCAGAAAAGCAGGACACAACTTGTAGCTAATCTAACCACAACCAACGGTCATAAATTGTAGACAGAGCAACTAACCACAATCAGACATTACGCCCAGATATGGTGTCTGGAGTGGGAATTGAATTAAGGAACTAGCTTGTTATTGTTGAAACTGATGTTTCGCTGACCTCGGACCATGCATGCTGCACTGTTACGTAGGCAGTCTTGTGGGTGCTTATCTAATTGTGAAACTGTTAGCTCTGCCTTTTTTTATACTATATAAGTCCACGGCGGTCTGTAGCTCTTTGGGAGTAGCACTGGACCGCATTTAGATACGGTGTGCTCCCCCATGATATCATGCAATAAAGGGTTTGATTCTCAACGTCTGAGTCCGGAGAATTTGTTCAACAATTGGGCACAATCTGGATTTTCTCCAACAATGACCCTACTGTCTGGTTATCTGAAACCTTCTTTGGGAAGTTAGAGGACCCAAAGAATGTGTTAAACAGATCGTCCTTAGTTGAGGCTCAACAACCTGACCCAATGTTAAAAAAGGCACAGACAGTCCAAACCAAGACTGAAGCAGAGGGAGTTGCAGAGTGCTACTATCTAAATAATGAGGTGCTAATGAGGAAGTGAAGACCGCCTCACAGACCTGCGGATGAAGAGTGCAAAGTGCTTCAGCAGATACGGATGCCGCTGAGGTACTTTAGAACATAGAACATTACAGCGCAGTACAGGCCCTTCGGCCCTCGAAGTTGCGCCGACCTGTGAAACCATCTGACCTACACTATTCCATTTTCATCCATATGTCTATCCAATGACCACTTAAATGCTCTTAAAGTTGGCGAGTCTACTACTGCTGCAGGCAGGGCGTTCCACGCCCCGACTGCTCTCTGAGTAAAGAAACTACCTCTGACATCTGTCCTATATCTATCACCCCTCAACTTAAAGCTATGTCCCCTCGTGTTTGCCATCACCATCCGAGGAAAAAGACTCTCACTATCCACCATATCTAACCCTCTGATTATCTTATATGTCTCTATTAAGTCACCTCTCCTCCTTCTCTCTAAGGAAAACAACCTCAAGTCCCTCAGCCTTTCCTCGTAAGACCTTCCCTCCATACCAGGCAACATCCTAGTAAATCTCCTCTGCACCCTTTCCAAAGCTTCCACATCCTTCCTATAATACGGTGACCAGAACTGCACGCAATACTTCAGGTGCGGCCGCACCTGAGTTTTGTACAGCTGCAGCATGACCTCGTGGCTCCGAAACTCGATCCCCCTACTAATAAAAGCTAACACACCATATGCCTTCTTAACAGCCCTATTAACCTGGGTGGCAACATTCAGTGATTTATGTACCTGGACACCAAGATCTCTCTGTTCATCTACACTACCAAGAATCTTCCCATTAGCCAAGTACTCTGCATTCCTGTTACTCCTTCCAAAGTGTTTCACCTCACACTTTTCCGCATTAAACTCCATTTGCCATCTCTCAGCCCAGCTCTGCAGTCTATCTATGTCCTTCTGTAACCTACAACATCCTTCGGCACTATCCAGAACTCCACCGACCTTCGTGTCATCCGCACATTTACTACCCCACCCTTCTACATCCTCGTCCAGGTCATTTGCAAAAACGACAAACAGCAGTGGCCCCAAAACAGATCCTTGCGGTACACCACTAGTAACTAAACTCCAGGATGAACATTTGCCATTAGCCACCACCCTCTGTCTTCTTTCAGCTAGCCAATTTCTGATCCAAAGCACTAAATCACCTTCAATCCCATACTTCCGTATGTCCTGCAATAGCCTACCATGGGGAATCCTATCAAACGCCTTACTGAAATCCATACACACCACATCCACGGCTTTACCCTCATCCACCTGTTTGGTGACCTTCTGAAAAAACTCAATAAGGTTTGTGAGGCACGACCTACCCTTCACAAAACCGTGCTGTCTATCTCTAATGAACTTATTCTTTTCAAGATGATTATAAATCCTATCTCTTATAACTTTTTCCAACATTTTACTCACAACCGAAGTAAGGCTCACAGTTCTATAATTACCAGGGCTGTCTCTACTCCCCTTCTTGAACAAGGGGACAACATTTGCTATCCTCCAGTCTTCCGGCACTATTCCTGTCGACAATGACGACATAAAGATCAAGGACAAAGGCTCTGCAATCTCCTCCCTGGCTTCCCTGAGAATCCGAGGATAAATCCCATCTGGCTCAGGGGACTTATCTATTTTCACACTTTCCAAATTGCTAACACCTCCTCCTTGTGAACCTCAATCCCATCTAGCCTAGTAGTCTGTATCTCAGTATTCTCCTCGACAACATTTTCTTTCTCTACTGTAAATACTGACGAAAAATATTCATTTAACGCTTCCCCTATCTCCTCTGATTCCACAACTTCCCACTACTATCCTTGATTGGCCCTAATCTAACTCTAGTCATTCTTTTATTCCTGATATACCAAATGAAAGCCTTAGGGTTTTCCTTGATCCTATCCGCCAATGACTTCTCGTGTCCTCTCCTCGCTCTTCTTAGCACTCCCTTTAGATCCTGCCTGGCTAGCTTGTAACTCTCAAGCGCCCTAACTGAGCCTTCACGTCTCATCCTAACATTAGCCTTCTTCTTCCTCTTGACAAGCACTTCAATTTCGTTAGTAAACCATGGTTCCCTCGCTCCACAACGTCCTCCCTGCCTGACAGGTACATACTTAACAAGGACACGCAGTAGCTGCTCCCTGAATATGCTCCTCATTTCGATTGTGCCCATCCCCTGCAGTTTCCTTCCCCATCCTACGCATCCTAAATCTTGCCTAATCGCATCATAAATTCCTTTCCCCCAGCTATAATTCTTGCCCTGCGGTATATACCTGTCCCTGCCCATCGCTAAGGTAAATCTAACCGAATTGTGATCACTATCACCAAAGTGCTCACCTACATCTAAATCTAACACCTGGCCGGGTTCATTACCCAGTACCAAATCCAATGTGGCATCGCCCCTGGTTGGCCTGTCTACATACTGTGTCAGAAAACCCTCCTGCATACACTGGACAAAAACTAACCCATCTAAAGCACTCGAACTATAGTATTTCCAGTCAATATTTGGAAAGTTAAAGTCCCCCATAACAACTACCCTGTTACTCTCGCTCCTGTCGAGAATCATCTTCGCTATCCTTTCCTCTACATCTCTGGAACTATTCGGAGGTCTATAGAAAACTCCCAACAGGGTGACCTCTCCTCTCCTGTTTCTAACCTCGGCCCATACTACCTCAGTAGACGAGTCCTCAAACGTCCTTTCTGCCGCCGTAATACTCTCCTTGATAAACAATGCCACACCCCCCCCCCCTCTTTTACCATCTAGTTCAAGAGTGAACTATACAGTAAATGGAAAAGTCCTGGGGAAAATTGATGTCCAGAGAGATTTGGGTGTTCAGGTCCACTGTTCCCTGAAGGTGGCAACGCAGGTAAATAGAGTGGTCAAGAAGGCATACGGCATGCTTTCCTTCATCGGACGGGGCATTGAGTACAAGAGTTGGCAGGTCATGTTACAGTTGTATAGGACTTTGGTTCGGCCACATTTGGAATACTGCGTACAGTTCTGGTCGCCACATTATCAAAAGGATGTGGATGCTTTGGAGAGGGTGCAGAGGAGGTTCACCAGGATGTTGCCTGGTATGGAGGGCGCTAGCTATGAAGAGAGGTTGAGCAGATTAGGATTATTTTCATTAGAAAGACGGAGGTTGAGGGGGAACCTGATTGAGGTGTACAAAATCATGAGAGGTATAGACAGGGTGGACAGCAAGAGGCTTTTTTCCCAGAGTGGGGGTTTCAATTACGAGAGGACACGAGTTCAAAGTGAAAGGGGAACTGTTTAGGGGGGATATGCGTGGAAAGTTCTTTACGCAGAGGGTGGTGGGCACCTGGAACGCATTGCCAGCGGAGGTGGTAGACGCGGGCACGATGGAGTCTTTTAAGATGTATCTATACAGATACATGAATGGGCAGGAAGAAAAGAGATACAGAACCTTAGAAAATAGGCGACATGTGTAGAGAGAGGATCTGGATCGGCGCAGGCTTGGAGGGCCGAAGGGCCTGTTCCTGTGCTGTAATTATCTTTGTTCTTTGTTCTATCTTCTCTGTTCTTACTGAAACATCTAAATCCCGGAACCTGCAACATCCATTCCTGTCTCTGCTCTACCTCTGTCTCCGAAATGGCCACAACATCGAGATCCCAGGTACCAACCCATGCTGCAAGCTCACCCACCTTATTCCGGATGCTCCAGGCGTTGAAGTAGACACACTTTAAGCCAAGTTCTTTTTGCCAGTGCCCTTTAAGAAATATTAAGAATGGCCCACGAACTTCCAAAGACTGGACATGTCAGTATATGAAAAATCGAAGCCCGCATAAGACAGCATCTTCACTGGCCACAATTCCACAAAGATGTGGTGGAGTTCTGTAAAACTGGTCACATGTGCCAGGTTGTGGAGAAGCCCCAAAATGCAATAAAACCTTCACCCCTAATTCCCATACCAGCTTTTGGGGAACCCTTCAGCAGAATGCTAGTGGATTGTGTGGGACACCTGCTGAAAACAAAACGGGATTACCAGTATATTCTCACCATTATGGATGTGGTGACCCGATTCCCAGAGGCCATTCTCCAGAAGAACTATCTCTGCCAAGGTAGTGGTGGAGGGGTTAACCCAATTCTTTACCCGATATGGGCTGCCTGCTGAGATCCAGATGGAACAGAGCACACATTTTATGTCCAGTATGTTTGACACGGTCATGGGTCATCTGGACATAACCCAGTGCAAGTCCTCAGCCTACCACCCACAGTCACAGGGGGCTTTGGAGCGGCACCACCGGACCCGAAAGACAATGATCAGGCCATACTGCTATGAGCAATCCCATGACTGGGACAAAGGGCTGGGATTTCTCCTGTTGGTTACCAGGGACTTATCCACTGAGTCCACTGGCTTTAGTCTCTTTGAATTAGTTTATGGACACGAGATGACAGGTCATCTTAAACTCATCAATGAGAAGTGTTTTGGGGCATAGGGATCAAACTTCCTTGCTAGACTACATTTCCTTGCTCTGGAAGTGGCTCACGTGAGCCTGTGCCTTGGCTCAGTAACACCTAAAGACCTCCCAGGCAGCTATGAAAAGGTAATCATACTGAAATGCCGAGGCTGGAACATTTCAGGACAGAGACCATGTATTGTTACTACTCCCACTGCAGGGTGAATCCCTAAAAGCCCAGTTCAGTGGTCCATATCGAGTGGCAAAAGGAATAGTCAGGTAAATTATTGAATTGACACCCCAGACCAAAGGAAAAAAGCAAAGGCTTTGGAGGGGACAGACATGGACAGATCTGTCTGACAGTCAAAAGGGGAGGATTAAAAAGAACAGTGAGTACAGGTTAGAAGAGAGCCATGAGGATTCTCAACTGGAATCCCCTAGTCTCCGATTAGCCAACACTGAAATGTTAGATAAATTAGACCACACGCTCTCCTCTTTAAATACAACCCCAAAAAGGCACCCTAAAAAGGCTGCTAACAGCATTTACAGAAAGCTGCAAGGGCAAGGTAAGTTCCAAAAAAGGCAAGCCGATGGTGAGGGAGATGCCTCACCTAGTCGAAGTGCCGCAGTGGAGTGAAGTGAAAGCTGGACAGACTCTTGCGAGCACTAATATCCCGAGGACATAGGGCAGATCAGAAAAAAATGATATTCCCTATAGAAAAGGGGAAAGTGAGGGCAAAACACCCTAAAATAAACAGCATTTGTGTACCTCACCAAAAGCTAAAAGTGAGGTCAGTGTGGATCTACCCACTGAAGAACCCAATGATCAGGTCCCAAACCGAAAGCTAAACAAACCCAATAAAAGAACCAATTTATTACACATTGTCAGTTTAGGGAGGAAGTTTAGACAGGAACCTGAATGGTGAAAGCTTCAGTGCAGGAGAGAAAAAAAAGGTCGAACCCGACACATCATCATCCCAGACAAAACACCAAAAAATTAAATCAGCAAAACTGTAATAGACAATGTCAGCTGCAGTAATTCTAAGATTAACGTTTGAATTTGAGAAGTGATTATTGAGAATGAATTTGTGTTTCTTTCTATTTCTTCTCACAATTCTGTCATAAAATGTTCCTATTATCACATTTCTTTCCATGTGCTGCAGCGGTGTCAAGATAACACAATATGCCCAATGAGGAATTTTAATTCATCGATTAGACACTTACAGTAATCTTTTAATGGAAAAAATCCTGCAGTTAACCTTGAAAAAACTGGCAGCCAAGATGGCCACCGCGATTGGCATCTGAAACACCTTTTCACATTCCAGATGCAACAGGAGACACATGTCTGATGAGCCTGGACCCAAAACATTGGCTTTCTCTAGTTACTGAATTACCTAAGATTACATTCATTAACATGGTATACAAGGGCATCCTGACAAATTGACTTTAAAAGAGCAAACTCCTCCAAGTTTAAATACTTGTATCCTGAAACCTGGGGAGATAGAAGTTCCTAACTTTGAATCTCTTAATAAGGGTCCAGCAAATACAGTGAGGCAGTCAGGAGACCTTCTGTCATCTATGTGAAAGCTGAGAGTTGCCCCTGGACAAAGACAGACAAGCCAGTGATTCAAACTGTGCAGAAGCATAAGGGCTGTGTCCCCCTCTCCCTCTCTCCATCTCTCTGTCCAGATAACTTCACAAGTTTGAAAACCACGTGCGGCTGTGGGCCCGCCATTTCTGCAGATTACTACAGACAAAGACACCGGGGCAAGAAGGCCACCCACAAGTCTGCCTCCAAGAAAACCCTGAGCCACGTGGGTAAGCCACAAAGGGCACTTTGGCCATCCAAAGACTTCAAGAATATAACTTCAGCCAGATGACTTCCCAATCATCCAACCTCACAGAATGAGTATTTTTTTAAAATGTATTTAGGACTCCAATCCAATCACAAATGTACTTCTCACTCTGTAATCTATTTGCATGTGATTCTCGTGTGAGTGTGTGCGTAAATGTGTGGTGTATTTTTTTCTGGTTTTATTTCGATACAGTTTAGATTGCTGAGTATAATAAACTCACCTCTTTCCTGTTTAAACTCTAGAGAACCAGTACGATTGGTCCCTTCACCATCACACCAACGGGAAAAGGGAAAATACTCACTGAGATGGTTACCACATCCGCTGTTTAGAAAGGACAAACCCTATTGCGGTCAAATAAGAGGAAGGACAAGAGGAGAGACTGTGACCCCTCTTCACCTGGCTATAACAATAGGCAGGGTTGGAGATGGAGAGAACACGGGTATGAAGTCAGCTCAGCATTAAAGAGCAGAGGTTGGTAACTTCTTGATTCAGCCTCAGACAATGGCCAGTGAGGGGGATGCAGATCGTGGATGGGGAATATATTTTGTGACAGAAACTGAAGACAATGGTTTCAGTCTGCTCACGTTATAAATTACGAGAACACTAAATCATTGAAATATGGCTTATGAATCTAATAGGTGGATACAGAGACTTACCAGGGACACCAATAATAGCGAGGATGGGATAATAAATCGATTGAATCATCTTCAGAGCACAAAAGATCCGCTCTTCTAATGTTATCCAGTAATAATCTGCAGTGAGCCAGTAAAACAAATAGGAGAAACTCCTGCTGTCCATTGCAGTAACATTCCAATCTATTGTTCTCAGATTCTGACCCATTGTTGTAACATTCCAATCTATTGTTCTCAGATTCTGACCCATTGTTGTAACATTCCAATCTGTTGTTCTCAGATTCTGACCCATTGTTGTAACATTCCAATCTATTGTTCTCAGATTCTGACCCATTGTTGTAACATTCCAATCTATTGTTCTCAGATTCTGATCTATCTTCTCCCTCTCTCTGGAGCTGCTGATCTCTGTTATGTTCCCGCTGACATTATGGGATAATACATTGAAAGGAGCCCCTTATTAATAGACGATGGAAACCCTCCCTGTGACACAATTAGGGAGACGGACATTAACTACAGTCACTGAACAAACAGGTTCAGTTAACTCATTTCAATCTACACGTTTTTGTACCACAATAAAGTAGAACATTTATTTGGTCTGGATAGGATATCTGAGATTTAATGAGGAAAGGAATTGTGGAAACACAGCGGCACTGGCCAGAATCTTCGAATCCTCCTTTGATATGGGATTGGTGACAGAGGACTGGAAGGCTGTAAATGTTACACCCTATTTAAAAAGAGGAGAGGTTGGACAAACCCTGTAACTACTGTCCAGTCAGTCTAATGTTGATAGTTGGAAACTTCTGGAGTCCGTAACCCAGCATAAAGTATTTCTTGCCTGTAAAATCATGGTTAATAAATGACAGGCAGCATAGATAGGTTAATGGAAAATCATTTTCTAATCTTGATCGAGTTCGTTGAGGACGTAACTGTGAGTGTTAATGAGAATAGCGTGTTTCGTGTAATGGAATCAGAGAATCATAGTAGGGTTAAGGCACAGAAAGAGGCCAGTTGGAACGTTATTCCTGTGCCAGCCGATAAACGATCCACTCTTCTAATCCCACCATCCAGCATTTGGCCAATAACCCTGCAGATTGTGGCACCTGAGCTGCATGTCCAGACTCCTTCTGAATGGGTTGAGTGTCCCTGCCTCAACTACCCTTTCAGGCAGTGAGTTTCAGACTCACACCAAAGCAGGGGACCCAGTCCTGACCCTTGCGGAACGCCACTGAAAACATCCCTCCTGACTCTAAAATACCCGTCAACAATTACCCTTTGTTTCCTGCCACTGAGCCAATTTCCTATTTCTGAGTGAACAGGTTTTTCCTCAACTCCCCTCTAATATTTCCATCAATCATTTCAAATCTAGGCCCCCTCATCACTGATCATTCTGCTAATGTGATTAGACCCTTCACCTCCACTCTATCCAGGCCCCTAAAAATATATACATTTCAATCAGATCTCCCCTCAGCCTTCTCTGTCCCAAGAAGAACAACCCCAGCCTATCCAATCATTCCACATAGCTGCATTTTTCCAGTCCTGGCAACATCCTCGGAAATCTCCTCTGTGCCCTCTCCAGTGCAATTACATCCTTTCTGTAATGAGGTGACAAGAACTGCACAAAATATTCAAGTTATGGTCCACCCAAAGAGTTATACAGTTCCAGCATAACCTCCCTGCTTTTGTATTCTATACCTCGGCTAATAAAGGAAAGGATTCCGTATGCCTTCTTAACCACCTAATCAACCTGTCCTGCTACTTCGGGGATCTGTGGAGATTGACTCCAAAGTTCCCTCACTTCCTCTACACTTCCCAGTATTTTCCCATTAATCGTGCATCCCTTTGCTTTGTTTGACCTCCTCAATTTGCATCGCCTCATTCTTAATCAGGTGGAATCCCATTTGCCACTTTTCTGCCATCGATATCTTCCTGCAAACTACAGCAATCCTCCTCGCTATCTACCACACGGCAAATCTGTGTGTCATCTACAAACCTCTTGATCATGCTTCTACATTTACGTCCAAGTCATTAATATATACCACAAAAAGCAGGGGACTCAGTCCTGAGCCCTGTGGAACACCATTGGAAACAGTCCGAAGGTCTGTCTGAAACAGTCCGGGGTTCCGAGGAAGGGTCACTGACCCGAAACGTTAACTCTGCTTCTCTTTCCACAGATGCTGCCAGACCTGCTGAGTGATTCCAGCATTTCTTGTTTTTGTTTCAGATTTCCAGCATCCGCAGTATTTTGCTTTTATTATATTGGAAACAGTCCTCCAGTCAATAAAACACCCATCAACAATTGCCCTTTGTTTCCTGCCAATGAGCCAATTTTGTATCAACCTTGCTTTATTTCCCTGGATTCCATGGGATTTTATTTTTTTTTAACCAGTCTGCTATGTGGGAACTTGTCAAAAGCCTTGCTTAAATCCATGTTGACCACATGATCTGCACTACCCTCATCTATCTTCCTTGTTACTTCTTCAAAAAATTCAATCAAGTTGGTCAAACGAGAGCGTCCCTTAACAAATCCATGCTGACTATCCTTGATTAGCCTGTGCCTTTCTAAGAGACAGTTTATCCTGTCTCTCAGAATAGATTCCAATAATTTGCCCACTACTGAGGTTAGACTGACTGGCCTGTAATTTTTCATTCTAACCCTGGGGTCCTTTATAAACAGAGGTTCAATGTTAACAGTACTCCAATCCTCTGGCAACACACCTGTACCCAGTGAGGACTGGAAAATTATGGTCAGACCCTCTGCTATTTCTTCTCTTGCTTGTTTTAACAGCATAGGATGCATTTTATCTGGAACTGGTGACTTATAAACTTTCAAGGATGCTAATCCCATTAATACCTCCTCTCTCCCTAAGTATATCACATCAAATACATCATATTCCTCCTCCTTAGCTACAATATCTGCATCATACCCCTCTTTTGTGACGTGAAACACGAAGTATTCATTAAGAACCATACCAACATCTTCCACCCCTGCACATGCATATGCAATTCTGTATATACACTTATGTGAACAGACTTTCAAAAGGCCTGTGATCAAATGGCATTTCATAGAACTGTTATGAAAATGGAAGACATGGATTAATGTGACAGTGATAGTTTGGATATGACACTGACTCAGGGACAGAAAGCTGTGAGAAGTAGTGAACAGTCATTATTCAGACTGGTGGAGGAGGGGGAGTATACAGTGCAATTTCTCAGGGGTCAGTATTAGAACCAGTACTCTTCCTGACATACAGATAAATAGATGCATGACAAAGACTTACGTGTGAAGAGCAGAGTCTCAACATTTGCATAAGGCAGGAAACTTATCAATGTAGTAACCAGTGTGAAGGATAGTAGCCACTTCAGGAGGACATGGACAGTCAGATGGTGAAATGAGAATACACATGGTGAATGAAATTTAACATATCGAATTGGGGAAGTGATTATTTTGTGAGGGAGAATAAGGGGAGTGAATAGAAACTAAACTGCACCATTTAAAATGTGGTACCGGAGAACAGAGACTGGGTGCACATGTACACAAATCTTCAATGGTGGCCGTATAAGTTCTGAAGATTTCAAAAAGGCATCCGGGATCCTTAGCTTTATAACTGGAAGCAAAGAATTTAAAAAACCACAAGAACATTCTGCTAAGACTAGAAATGAATGTTTGAGCCTCAGCTGAGATATTTTGTCCAATTCTGGACACCACACTTTATGAAGATTCCAAGGCCTTGGAGATGGTGCCTCGGTGATATACTAGAATGGTAACGGGGATGAGGGACTTCAGTTATGTGGAGAGAAGTTGGGATTGTTCTCCGTAGAGCAGAGAAGCTGAAAGGGAGAGTTAATAGAGGGGCTTAAAATGATGATGTGTTTTGCTGGAATAAATAAAGAGAAGCTGGTTTCACTGGATGAAGGGTAAGTAACCAGAGAAAACAGTTTAATGTTGATTAACAAACAGAGGAGAGATGAGCAGATTTTCATTTCTTTACACAGCTAGTGTTTATGATTTGGAATGCAGTTCCTGAAAGGGTTGTGGAAGCAGATTTAACAGAAACTTTCAAAAGGGAATTGGATCAATACCAACAGGATGATTTACTGGACTGGGAGAAAAGAACAGGGTAGAGGAATAATTCGAAATCTCCTTCAAACAGCTGGAACTGGTACGATATGTTAAATAGTCTCCTCCTGTGCTGTGTAATTCTCTGACTGTCTAATAACAGAAACCATTGAGTACGTATCTCATGTGTACAATTGACATTCAGCAGTTTTTAATCCCAAGATTAATTGTTACTTGTTTTCTGATGAAGACAACAGCAGAAAGACAAACACAAGGGGCTGGTGAGATAAATTGAGTTGATAATTTGTTTATTGGGTTCTGACGTCTCTCTCTGATCACAGACCTCGCCTAGTTTCAATCCGTCAATTACAAACTCATTGCTTTTATTCCTATTTTATTTCCTGTTTATTTGTTCTCAGGATATGGGTGATGCTGACAAGGCCAGCATTTCTTCCCCATCCCTGGTTACCATGAGAAAATAGCGAATCTTGAACCACTGCAGTCCCTGTGGTTCTAACAAACAAAATAACATTTAGTATTTTGATGAGGCAGTTTCATCACTGGGCATTTCAGAATGAGTTAGGTTTGAACATGAGGATGAGAGTTTTAAAATCAAGATGTTGCCAGAGCAGGGGCCAATGTAGGTCAACGAGCACTGGAGTGATGGATGAACGGCACTTGCTTTGAGTTTAGATACAGGCAGCAGTGTTTTAGATGAACAAATATTTGTGGCAGAGTCAGTGCAGGTTAGATGCAGAGTAAAGCTCACTCTACACTGTGCCCTTCAAACACTGCCATGAAAGGGACAGCACGGCTAAGATACAGAATAAAGCTCACTCTCCACAGTCCCCCATTAAATACTCCCAGGACAGGTACAGCACTGGGGTTGGCTGCTGCCTAATTGGGGGTGCTGAGTAGTTAACGATGTTCAGCTGCCAGTGGCTGTGTGAAGAGGCTGGAAGCTGTGTGACTGCTGCAAGAGGGAGAAACTGAGATTGAAGGAAAGGTTTTTCCACATTGGCAACAGGAGTCTGGGGAAAGAGGAGGGGAGAGCAGCTAATTAGATAGCTATTTCAAAGAGACAGTACTGACACAATGGGCCGAAAAGCCTCCTTCTGTACTGCACCAATCTCTAATTCTCTGAACAAGAGACAGAGAGTGAAGTGAGTGTGGGAGAGAGAGAAAAAACGTGAAAGAGGGAAAGGTCAATAGGAAGTGCGAATAAATCGTGTTTGCATGAATTTTTCAGCAGAGGAGTCATGATTTGCCCGTCCCCGTTCCTGTTGAGACAGGTGACACACAAACCTCCTGCTGCCTCCTCATTTCCATGCATTCTACGTACACCACAAAGCGACCCGCGCTGCTGTCTGTCTGCACGTTTAACAGGGGCCTAACTGTGTGTGAGGCTGGCTCGTGTTTCAGCCAGGCTTCAGCTCTTAAAGACAGTCTGTCCCTCTTAACGGGAAGTTGTACTGAATCACAGGAGGCTGCTGTTGCTGATTGGGAACGCTGCAATTGGAGACAAGGCAAATTGAATACTACGACAGAGAGAGGACTCTGTTGTTCACGGATGTGATGCTGGAGACCTTAGTCATGGTGGGTGACAGGAGGAGAGAGGCCATGTTTCCTTGGGGTGGGCTGGAGACCCTCAAGGAACGTCCTTCGAAAGGAATGGGAGCAGGTGGCCAGGGAGATCAATGCACGAAGTCTGGCCCCGAGGACTTGGCAGCAGAGCCAGAAGAAGTTTAATGAGCTTACACGGGTGGTCAATGTCAGTGAATTCATCTCCACATGGCATCTCCTACCTCCAACACAACCAACCTCTCACACTGCTCAATGTACCACACCCCCATCACTCACCCATCAGCTGTCCCTAACACTCAGGGCTCATACCTAATATTCACATACTCCACCTCACCCTCACACACCTTCCAATGATACCAGCCTCACACCCACCTCTCACTGCCAACACATAGCTCCAGCTATTCAGCTATGGCAGGCACATCACCCAAACACAGAGCAACACAATCACTGACATTCTGCCCTCTCTCTTACAGGACAAGGTGGTCCACAATCACAGGGAGCAGCAGTGATCCGGTGGGGGCCTGGCATACCTTCATCCCCTGAGCCTGAGGGAGGAGATGGTTCTCCATATCATGGGACCGGCTGTGACAGAGCCCGTGGCATCCGGCATCACCGAGAGCATTCAGGATGATGCTATGTTCCTGCCTTATGTCCCTTCTTAACTCCCAATTCCCCTTCATCCTGCTGGGATGGGATCATGTACAAGCTGCAGATGGTGAGACCATGGACCTCCTGCTTTCCATCCCACCCCCAATCCCTCAACCCAACCCTCCCCCTCTGATTTTATACTTTCCAATGATAACCCAAAACTGCCAGCTTCCCAGTCACAGCAGATCCAGGAGACAGAGAGAGAGAGAGAGAGAGCAGCAGCACAGCACTGATGGTGAAACCCCATCACTTGGTCTGATACTTATAGTCATCAGATCAAATACTTACACTGTGTGGACCTTAGAGGCTGGTATAGATTCTGAATCTGCACATGGTGAGTAACCGAGCACGAATGGTGTGCAGACAGGCCAGGGGGAAAGGATAGTTCATGTGTCAGATCACCGGAGGGTGAGGTCACAGACGAGTTATAATACACAGGACTCAGATAAGAACATTGCTGGAACTGCAGACAGGAGAATGCTGATGGACATGTACACTGATAGACTTTGTCCATTGACAGGCCTGTCAGAGAGTCTGTTATCACTGTCAAGGAACATGGAGGAGTCCGTCTCCAACATCACACAGGACATTGCACAGAGTTTGAAGCACATTCTTTCCCCTGTGGAAGTGGTCACTAACTCCATGACAGCACTAGCGGACTTAGCCCTGATACAGTGTCTGGTGATCATTGTCTTAGCTTCCACTGCAGCACAGACGGCAGACAGCCAACGTCTCAGTGCTGCAGTGGGAGCTCAGACTGAGGTCATGAGATCCATGTTTGCTGCCATGCAGGATCAGACTGCTGTCATCATAGCTGTGGATCTCAGTGTTCAAAGGGGTTTGCAGGCTCTCACAGCAGTCCAGCAATCTGTGATCCAGTAGATTACTAGGATTACTGAGGTGTCGCCCCGTGCAGAGACAGTGTCTCCGTGGAGCATGAACCTGCTGTCCTCTCTCAGGATGACAGTATTTGTTCTCCCTTCACTGTCACTCCACCAGTGTCCTTGCTGTTACCCATCAGCCAGCCCAGGCTGCTGCTGTCCATGTCGTGGTGGTGCAGTCTGAATCCGAGGCCTCAAGGCCCAGAGCTGCTCGAGGACGTCCTGCAAGGCCACCTGCAGTCTCCCCAGTGAAAGTCAGCAGCCTTCCACCAGCCGTGCTGCAGTCATTGGGGAAACACTGTGCAGGAGCACGAGGCAAGTCGAGGGAACCCACAAGACAGGCACTAAGGGAATACACAGGGGTGCATAGTTCAGTTTTGTTTGTATAATTGGATGTGTTGTTGGATAAAGATGTTAATGATAAAGTTTTTGCTGGTGGTTTTTGCTGTGATGGGGCGTCTCAGGTGGGTGTAATGGTGGAGAATGGGGATCCATGGAGGGAAAGGGAAGTTGTCCTATGGGAACCGGAATCTTAGCAGGGACTCTCCGAAAGCCTGTCCGGGTCGAAGGCATCCAGGAAATGTCCTCCCTGCCTCCTGCTCCTCCTCCTGAGGTGTCCTCCGGATTCCTGGTGCAAATGCCTGTGGCCTCATGATGGTGATGATATGAAGGGTGCAGCAGAACACCATGAACTTGGACACCTGCTCCAGTGTGTACTGGAGGGCTCCCCTCAGGCGGTTCGGATAGTGGAAGCATTGCTTCATCACACCGATGGTCTGTTCCACCTTGTTCCTGATGACTCCATTGCTCAGGTTATACACATGCTAATTGTGTGATGTTGGTTGGCGGTGGGAGGTGGTTTGGGGGAGTAGAAACATGAGCTGTGTCTGTGGGGGGTTTCCTTTGTCTCCGAGGTGTCACACCGTGCTTCTGCATGGAGACCCGATGTGTAGGGACCGGCTGACTGCTTCAGAATGAAGGTATGGTGGCTGCTGCCAGGTTAGTGGACATTCACCAACATGATGTACTGGGCGTGCTCACACACCAACTGCACATCAATGGAGTGAGATTTCTTTCAGTTCCTGAACCTCAACCCGTTGACATGGGGACAACACAGGCCACCTACACCATCAGGAATCCGCTATCCTGACAAAGCCATGGGATCTCTCATCCTGATTCTCCCTGCTGATGGAGAAAATGATGACATAGATGATCACCCTCACCTCCCAGAATTATCAATGGACAACAGACAGGCCTAGTAACTACTGGTCAGTTAGTTTATCATCTGCGGTGTGGAAGGTTTTAGAAATAATCAGGGATAAAACAGCATTCATTTGGACAGGTTTGAATTAATTAAGGATAGCCAGCACAGATTTACAAAAGGAAAGTCATGCTTGCCAAATCTATTTGGAATTTTTGATGATGTAACAGAGAAAGTTGATGATGGATGTCGTCTATATTGAGTTGAAGAATGTGTTTGATAAAATACCACATCAGAGATTAATTACCAAAAGAAAAGTCTCATGGAATGGGAGGGTCAGTGTCCAATTGGATAACCAATAAATGGCTTATGTACAGAAAACAGTGTGTCATAGTAAATGGCTGTTTTCCCTACTGCAGCATGTTGGACTGTGGGTGTTTCCCCAGGGTCAGTGCTCGGGCCACTGTTTTATGTTGCTGTGTATAATTGATTTGGATCTGGAATACAGAGTAGAATTTCAAAATCTGCCTCTGATATCAAACTTAGAGCTGTGGCAAACAGTGAGGATGTTGAGAACCAACTGCAACAGGACACAGATCGGTGAGTAGAATGGGCAGACAAGTGGCTGATGGAAGTGTGAGACAAGTGTGAGGTGTTGCATTGTGACTGTCGGGGTAGGAAAGCAATACACAATTAATAGCACAGTTCTAGTCGGTGTGCAGGAACAGAGAGACCTGTGGGTGCATGTGTATCCATCTTTAAAGGTGACAGGACATATTGAGAGAGTGGTTCGTAAAACACATATAATCTCGGATTTCATAAATAAAGGTATTGAGTACACAAGCAGAGAAGTTATGATGAATGTTTAAAAATGTCTCGTTAGGTCTCAGCTGGACTATTGTGTCCAATTCTGGTCACTACACTTCAGAAAGATTGTGAAGGTCCTTGAAATGGTGCAGAGGGGATTTAACAGAATGGTTCCAGGGATGGAGGATCTATGTTACTAGGTTAGGTTGCAAGATTATGTCAGGCTTAGATAATTTAGACAAGGAAAACCTGTTCCCATTAACTGATGGAAGAAGGATTAGTGACACAGATTGAAGGTTTTGGACAAGGAATGCAGGGGGAATATGTGGAAAAAATGTTTTTATGCAGCGGGTGTTAATGATCTGGAACACACTGCCCACAAGTTTAGTTTAGTTTAGAGATACAGCACTGAAACAGACCCTTCGGCACACCGAGTCTGTGCCGAACATCAACCACCCATTTATACTAATCCTACACTAATTCCATATTCCTACCACATCCCCACCTGTCCCTATATTTCCCTACCATCTACCTATATTAGGGTCAATTGCTAATGGCCAATTTACCTATCAACCAGCAAGTCTTTGGCATGTGGGAGGAAACCGGAGCACCCGGAGGAAACCCACGCAGACACAGGGAGAACTTGCAAACTCCACACAGGCAGTACCTAGAATTGAACCCGGGTGGTGGAAGCAGAGAAAATCAGTGATTTCAAAGGAAAGCTGATGGGCACTTGAAGGAAACTTATTTGCTGCCGGTATTGGGACATTGGGGCATTGGGACTGACTGGATTGCTCCATGCAGAGACAGCATGGAGATGATGGACCGAATGACCTCCTTCAGAGCCGTAAGTGACTGCATCACCCTCAATGACTCTTTGTTGGATATGTCTCCCGCTCCTGCCTTGAAAGATCCAAATACATAGAAGTTCAATGAAACTGTGACCTTAACAGCCACTGACAGCTCCGTCCTCACCCTGGTGTGAGGCTCCAGGTCGTGCTACAGGAGGTAACACAGCTCTGTGATCACCTCCTTATTGAATCAGAGTCACCTCACACACTGCTCCTGGGTTAGGTGTAGGTAGGAAAAGTGCTCTTGGAAAACCGGGGGCATTTATTTTTATTCTTTCATGGATGTGGGCATCGCAGGCCAGGCCAGCATTTATTGCCCATCACTAATTCGCCCTTGAACTGAGTGGCTTGCTAGGCCATTTCGAGGGCATGTAAGAGCCAACCACATTGCCGTGGATCTGGAGTCACATGTAGGCCAGACCAGGTAAGAACAGCAGATTTCCTTCTCTAAAGGTCATCAGTGAACCAGATGGGTTTTTAAAAACAATCGACAATGGTTTCGTGGCCGTCATTAGACTGGCTTTTAAATTTCAGATTTATTAATTTAATTCAAATTCCACCTTCTGCTGTGGTGGGATTCGAACCCATGTCCCCAGAGCAATGCCTCGGTCTCTGGGTTATTACTCCAGTGACAATACCAGTACGCCAACACCTCCCCTTCAGGGTAGGACAGAACCCTCTCCTCCTCCCTCTTTACAGAGCTTGCCCTCTCTGCAGCCTCTACTCCATGTGTTGGTCATGTTACAGACACAGAAACATTGGAACTACAATCCCCAGAACTCTTCCAGAGTTGGGTCACCATATCTTCTGTCCTCCATGAATGTCTGCAGCAGCTCACAACACAACCTGCAGAAAACCATCCACGACCCCTCCAATAACTTTGCAATAGCAGAACTAAGTCTAAAGTCCCTCACCTGTAAATTGGATGCCTGGTCCTTTTAAATAACACTAGAGGGGGTTCTACGTGCTGATGAATGTATGTTCAGCTGAGAGTGACTAACACAGGCGGTCAGTGGACAGGCACAGACCAAGTTTCAAAGACGTACATCAAAGCTGCTGGAATGGCTGATTGGTGTCACTTCAAACTCCTCCTCACACTAGCAGCACACGCTTGGGGAACTGGGGCAAGAGCTCGGACCAGCCTGGAGCACTGGAAGTGACAAGCAGCTCAGTTCGTACCATTTTATGGATCCAAGCTTCCATGTCATTGGGGTCAGTGGCGTTATATAGCTGAAAATTGTGGCCAAAGAAACCTACAGAGAAAAATTAATTTACTTTTAAAGTTAATAGAAAAGAGGAGAATGCCAAAAGGAACG
The DNA here is from genome assembly GCF_036365525.1 of Heterodontus francisci. Taxonomy (NCBI): domain Eukaryota; kingdom Metazoa; phylum Chordata; class Chondrichthyes; order Heterodontiformes; family Heterodontidae; genus Heterodontus; species Heterodontus francisci. Next base: position 10,717 of record NW_027140484.1, on the reverse strand, counting down.
TGAGAATGGTCAGGGGAATGGGACTAATCACAGCGGTGAGGTCATGGAGGGAGTCAAACACAAGAATGAGAATATTAAAATTAAGGTGTTGACAGACTGGGAACCAATGTAGATCAGTGAGCACAGGGGTGATGGGTGATCGGGATGTGGTGTGAGTTAGGATACAAGCAGCAGATTTCTGGATGGGCTTTGCTTTATGGAGGTTTATAACTGGGAGGGTAAACAGGATAGAATTGGAATAATCAAGTGCGGATTTAACAATGACATGCATGATGGTTTATGCAGCAGATTGGCTGAGGCAGAGCCGGAGACGGGTGATATTACAGAGGTGGTAGTCGGCAGGTGTGGTGATGGAGAGAATATGGAGATGAGCTCAGCTCAGGTTTCGAAGAATACAGATGTTGCAAACCATTTTGGGCGGCACAGTAGCGCAGTGGTTAGCACCGCAGACTCACAGCTCCAGGGACCCGGGTTCAATTCTGGGTACTGCCTGTGTGGAGTTTGCAAGTTCTCCCTGTGTCTGCGTGGGTTTTCTCCGGGTGCTCCGCTTTCCTCCCACAAGCCAAACGACTTGCAAGTTGATAGGTAAATTGGCCATTATAAATTGTCACGAGTGTAGGTAGGTGGTTGGGAAATATCGGGACAGGTGGGGACGTTTGGTAGGAATATGGGATTAGTGTAGGATTAGTATAAATGGGTGGTTGATGTTCGGCACTGACTCGGTGGGCCGAAGGGCCTGTTTCAGTGCTGTTTCTCTAATCTAATCTGGTGCAGCCTCAGTGATTGGCCAGTGAGGGGTATGGGTTCACAAATAGGGGTTGGAGTTTCCTATGGAGACCAATGTCACTGGCTTCAGTCTTCGAAAAAAATTAAGTTCCAGATCAGTATTTGTGAAACAGGGTTTACATACCTCATGGCTGGAACTAGAGTCTTACCTGGGCAGCAACAGAAGCAAAGTTGAGAGAGTAATTTACACAAACCCGAAAACAGTTAGCAATGGTTGATAAAGGTAATAGCTGGAGATAAATGTTTATAAGGGATACCAAAAGCAGCAAGGGCAGAGTAAATCACAAGTACAGTAATGCAGCTAACATGGTTTACAGAATGAAGATAAAAGCAAAATACTGTGGATGCTGAAAATCTGAAATAAAACAGGAAATACAGGAACCACTCAGCAGGTCTGGCAGCATCTGTGGAAAGAGAAGTAGAGTTAACGTTTCGGGTCAGTGACCCTTCTTTGTAACTAGCAAATATTAGAAATGTCAAAGGTTATAAGCAAGTGAGCCGGGGGTGGGGCAAGAGATAATAAAGGAGAAGTTGTCGATTGGACAAGGCTACGTAGCTGACCAAGAGGTCATGGAGAAAAGGCAAACAATATGTTAATGGTGTGTTGGAAGTTGATGTTCAGTGGAACACTGCAGCAAGCCCAGGATAGAGATGTGAGCATGAGAGTAGGGGGGAGTGTTGAAATGGCAAGCAACCGAACAGAGGAACAGCATCTCATTTACCAGTTGGGCACACTACAGCCTGCCGGACTGAACATTGAGTTCAATAATTTCAGAGCAGGTTGGGCCCCCCATTTTACTTTTATTTTTAGTTATTTTTTTCTTTTTTCTTTTTTAAATTTTTTTACAATTTTTTTCTTTTGTTTAACTCATTTCATCGTAGTTTGTTCAATTTGCTTATCCACTGTTTTTTTCATGTTTGTACTTGCTGCTGTTCAATCTCAGTCCGTGAACACCCTATCTGTACTAATGCTTAGTCTTTCAACACACCATTACCATATTGTTTGCCTTTGCTCCATGACCGCTTGGTCAGCTATGTGGCCTTGTCCAATCTACACCTTCTCCTTTGTTATCTCTTGCCCCACCCCCACCTCACTTGCTTATAACCTTTGACATTTCTAATATTTGCCAGTTCCGAAGAAGGGTCACAGACCCGAAACGTTAACTCTGCTTCTCTTTCCACAGATACTGCCTGACCTGCTGAGTGGTCCCAGCATTTCTTGTTTTTGTTTCAGATTTTCAGCATCCGCAGTATTTTGCTTTTATTTTAGAGTTTTATATCGTTCCATGATAACCTCCCTGTTCTTATATTCCATGCCTCGACTAATAAAGGCAAGCATCCCACATGCCTTCCTAACCACCATATCCACCAGTGCTGCTGCCTTCAGAGATCCATGGACAAGTATACCAAGGTCCCTCCGACCTGCTGTACTTCCGAGTGTACTATCCATTGCATATTCCCTTGCCTTGTTAGTCCTCCCGAAATGCATTACCTCACGCTTTTCAGGATTAAATTCCATTTATAGAATGAAGAGTTGGATATAGAGACTGACAAGGAGCACCAACAATAGCGAGGATGGGATCGTAAATGTATTGAATAATCCTCAGTGCACGATCGATCCTAGAGTCTAATGGTGGCAGATCATAATATATCGAAAGAATGTAAAGATACGAGGATAAACTCCTGCCCATTGTTGCAACATTCCAATCCTTTGTTCTCAGATTCTGATCTATCCTCTCCCTCTCTCTGGCGCCGCTGATACCTGTTAGTGACGGGGATGATGCTCCCGATGACACTATGGGATAATACATTGAATTGAGTCCCGTATTAATAGTAGATGGAAAACCTCCAGTGACACATTTAGGATCCACAGTGACTGACATTAATTATAGTTGCTGAACAAACAAGTTCAGTTAGCACCTTTCATTCCAACACATTTTACACCACATAAAAGTAGAAAATATACCCTGTCTGGATGGGATGTGTGAGGGTTGCTGAGGGAAGGAATGGTGGAAATAGCAGAGGCACTGTCCAGAATCTTCCAATCCCCCTTGGATATGGGAGTGATGACAGAGGACTGGAGGGCTGTAAATGTTACACCCTGATTAGAAACGGAAAGATGGAGTAAACCCTGTCATTACTGACCAGTCAGACAAGTATCACTACTGGGGAAATTTCTAGGGGTCACAACCCAGGAGAAAAATATTAGTTTCTTAGAAAATCATAGGATAACAAACAACAAGCAGCAGGGGTCTGGTAATGACACATCATGTTTGGTAAATTTCAACAACAATTTATATTCATATGGCACCTTTAACATAATGAAATTTCCCAAGGTTCTTCACGGAATCATTATGAAGCAAAGTATTGCACTATAACACAACAGGAGATATTCGGTTAAAGCTTGGTCGAAGAAGTATGTTTTAAGGGGTGTCTTCAAGGATGAAAGCGAGGTGGAGAAACAGAGAGGTGAACGGAGGGTATTTCAGAACTTGGAGCCTCATTAACTGAAGGTGCTAGTGGTGGAGCGATGAAAATCGGGGATGCACAAGAGGCAAGAATTAGAGGTGTGCAAGTATCTCGGTGGGTTGTGGGGCTGGAGGAACTTCCAGAGATAGGGAGGGGTGAGGCCCTGGAGTGTTCTGAAAACATGGATGAGAATTTTAAAACCAAGACATTGCTTGACTGGGAGCCAATGTCGGTCAGTGATAGATGAGGAGGACTTGGTGTGAGCTAGGACATGGACAGAAGAGTTTTGGATGACCTCAAGTTTACAGAGAGTAGAATGTGGGAGATCAGCCAGGAGTGAGTTGGAATAGTCACATCCAGAGTGACGAAGACATGACTCACAGAATTGTTACAGCACAGAAGGCCATTCAGTCCATCATGTTTGCATCAGCTGTCAGAAAGAGCAATTCACCTAGTGCCATTCCCCCGCCTTCTCCCCATAACCCAGAACATTCTTCCTTTTCATATAACAGTCTAATTCCTTTTTGAATCCTTCAATTGAACCTGTCTCCACCACATTCTCAAGCTGTGCATTCCAGAACTTAACCACTCGCTGTGTAAATAAGTGTTCCCTCATGTCACTTTTTCTTCTTTTGCCCATTACTTTAAATCTGTGCCCTCTCGTTCTTGATCCTTTCACGAGCGGGAACAGTTTATTTCTATCTATTCTGTCCAGACTCCTCATGATTTTGAACACCTGTATCAAATCAATTCACCTCTCAGCCTTCTCTTCTCCAAGCAGAATGATCCTAACTTCTCCAGTCTATCTTCATAACTGAAATTCCTCATGCCTGGAAGCATTCTCATGGATCTTTTCTGTACTCTCTCCAATGCCCTCACCACCTTCTTAAAGTGTGGTGCCCAGAATTGGTCGCAAAACTTCAGCTGAGGCTGAATCAGTGTCTTATATAAGTTCAACATAACTTCTTTGCTCTTGCACTCTATGCCCCTATTAATCAAGCCCAGGATACTGTATGCTTTATTAACAGCTCTCTCAACCTCTCCTGCAACATTCAATGGTTTATGCACATATACACCTCGGTCCCTCTGCTGCTGCACCTCCTTTAGAACGGTACCCTTTATTTTACATTATCCCTCAATATTCTTCCTACCAAAATGAATCACTTCACATTTCACTGCATTGAAATTCATCGACCATCTGCCTGCCCATTCCACCAAGTTGTCTAAGTCCTTTTGAAATTCAACACCATCCTCCTCACATTTCACAATGCTTCCAAGTTTGGTATCATCTGCAAACTTTGAAATTGAGCCCTGTACACCATGGTCTAGATCAGTAATCTTCTTTGGCCTCCTTGTCTCGAGAGACACTGGGTATGCGCCTAGAGGTGATCAGTGTTTTGTGGAGCTGCGCCTGAAGTGGCTATAAAGGCCAATTCGAGAGAGACAGACTCTTGCACAGGCGCTGCAGATAAAATTGGTTGTCGAGGCTGTTTCACAGTTGGTTCTCTCCTTGCACTTCTGTCTTTTTTCCTGCCAACTGCTAAGTCTCTTTGACTCGCCACTCTTTAGCCCCGCCTTTATGGCTATCGACCAGCTCTGGCGATCACTGACAACTAACTCCCACCACTTGTGGTCAATGTCACGGGACTTCATGTCGCGTCTGCAGATGTCTTTAAAGCGGAGGCACAGACAGACAGTGGGTCTGACACCAGTGACGAGCTCGCTGTACAATGCGTCCCTGGGGATCCGGCCATCTTCCATGCGGCTCACATGGCCAAGCCATTTCAAGCGCCACTGGCTCAGTAGGGTGTATATTCTGGGGATGTTTGGCCGCCTCGAGGACTTCCACATTGGAGATGCGGTCCTGCCACCTGATGTCAAGGATTCTCCAGAGGCAGCGAAGATGGCATGAGTTGAGATGTCGCTCTTGTAATATCAGGAAAATCAAGGGTCCCAACACTGATCCCTGAGGACCTCCAGCCTTTCCGCCAGCCTAAAAAACATCCACAAGCTACTTTCTTTCCTGTCACTCAGGCAAATCCGTATCCATGTTGTTACTGTCCCTTTTCATTCATGAACTATAAGTTTGCTCACAAGTCTGCTACGTGGCACAGTATCACGTGCCTTTTGACTGTCCATTACACCACATCAACAGCAGTGCCCACATCAACCCTCTCTGTTACCTCCTCAACATCTCCAGTAAGTCAGTTAAACAGGATTTTCCCTTATGGAATCCATGCCGTTTTCCTTAACTAACCCAAACTTGTCCATGTGACTGTTAATTTTATCCCGAATTATTACTACTAGATGTTTCCCCACCACTGAAGTTAAACTGACTGGCCTAGAGTTGTTGGGATTATTTTAATACACATTTTTGAACAAGGTTGCGACATTTGCAATTCTCCAGTCCTCCGGCATCACCCCCGAGTCTAAGGAAGATGACAAATTAAGGCCAGTGCCACTACGATTTCCACCCTCACTTCCCTCATTATCCTTGGATGCATCTCATCTGGCCCTGGTGCTTTATTCACTTTAAATACAGACAGCCTGTATAACAGATCCACTTTATTAATTTTAAACCCTTGTTGTTTCTGAATCACCTGCTCTTTCACCATTGCCTGTGTTGTACCTTCTTCCTTGCGTTATGACTGAGGCGAGAGGAGTGCACTGTTAATTCAGTCCAGCTTCTCCACAAGTCACAACATTTTTTTCTAATTTCCCCACTTGCTGAAACAGTCAACCAGATACACTATTTCCAACAGATTAGAACACACTTTACTGAATAAAAATATTAACAGTTTATTTGGCAAGTCATGTTGCAGCTATACAGAACCTTAGTTCGGCCACACTTAAAATATTGCGTGCAATTCTGGTCGCCACACTACCAGAAGGACGTGGAGGCTTTGGAGAGGGTACAGAGGAGATTTACCAGGATGTTGCCTGGTCTGGAGGGCATTACCTATGAGGAGAGGTTGGACAAACTCGGATTGTTTTCACTGGAACGACGGAGGTGGAGGGGCGACATGGTAGAGGTTTACAAAGTTATGAGCGGCATGGACAGAGTGGATAGTCAGAAGCTTTTTCCCAGTTTGGAAGAGTCAGTTACTAGGGGACATAGGTTTAAGGTGCGAGGGGCAAAGTTTAGAGGGGATGTGTGAGGCAAGTTTTTTTACACAGAGGGTGGTGAGTGCCTGGAACTTGCTGCCAGGGGAGGTGGTGAAAGCAGATACGATAGCGGCGTTTAAGAGACATTTTGACAAATAGATGACTAGGAAGGGAATAGAGGGATATGGGCCCGGGAAGTGAAGAAGGATTTAGTTTAGGCAGGCATCAAGATCGGCGCAGGCTTGGAGGGCCGAATGGTCTGTTTCTGTGCTGTACTGTTCTTTGTTCTTTGTTTTTGTTATTATAAAACAAGCTGGTGAAATGCTAGGAATCCTGCAACGAGCAACTCACCTCCTGACTCCCCAAAGAGTGTCCACCATCTACAAGGCACAGTCAGGAGTGTGATGGAATACTCTCCACTTGCCTGGATGGCTGCAGTTCCAACAACACTCAAGAAGCTTAACACCGTGTTGGACAAAGCCGCCCGCTTGATTGGGACCCCATCTACAAACATTCACTCCCCCAACCACCGATGCCCAGTGGCAACATTGTGTACCATCTACAAGATGCACTGCAGCAACGCACCAAGGCTCCTTAGACAGTACCTTCCAAACCCGTGAACTCTACCACCTAGAAGGACAAGGGGAGCAATTGCATGGGAACATCACCACCGGCAAGTTCCCCTCCAAGTCACACACCACCCTGACTTGGAACTATATCGCCGTTCCTTCACTGTCGCCGAGTCAAAAACCTGGGACTCCCTTCCTAACAGTACTGTGGATGTACCTAACCCACATGGACTGCAGCGGTTCAAGAAGGCAGCTCACCACCACCGTTTCAAGAAGGCAGCTCACCACCACCTTCTCCAGGGGCGTGGAGAAATGGACAATAAATGCTGGCTTGAACAGCGATATCCCAAGTATGAATAATAAAGCCTCAACTAGTGATGAAGTAAAATATCACACATATCATTTTTTTAAAAATGCAACAATTATTGTTTTCATTCCCTTTTGCACAGTGGTGCAGTGGTTAGCACCGCAGCCTCACAGCTCCAGCGACCCGCGTTCAGTTCTGGGTACTGCCTGTGTGGAGTTTGCAAGTTCTCCCTGTGTCTGCGTGGGTTTCCTCCAGGTACTCTGGTTTCCTCCCACAGCCAAAAGACTTGCAGGTTGATAGGCAAATTGGCCATTATAAATGGCCCCTAGTATCCGTAGGTGGTAGTGAAATATAGGGACAGGTGAGGATGTATAGGGACAGGTGAGGATGTGGTAGGAATATGGGATTAGTGTAGGATTAGTATAAATGGGTGGTTAATGGTCGGCACAGACTCGGTGGGCCGAAGTGCATGCTTCGGTGCTGTATCTCTAAATCTAAAAATCTAAATCCCACCTTAACCAAACTTCAGAGTCCCTTTTTACCTGAACCAATATTTACAGTTAATTTTTTACCTTAGTCCCTTCAAACTCACACACAAACATATACACTGGTTAACCGAAAACAAGATTTAAAAAAAAAGATTTTTCGATCAGAGCTCTGTTCCAGACAAAAAGCATTTGGGTTAACTAGTTGCTCATTTTTGAAGGAAACAGCAGATGAGATATATTGTTCCAAACTAGCATGCAGTCTCACTTCTGAGCACACACAGCCAGGTTACCAGACAACAGTTCTCTTCACGCGGCATTGAGAATTATTTTTTGCAGGCTTTCTTCAAATACAGGAAACAAGACGACTGGACACCGTGGACTTCATAGGGTCGGTTCTGGAATTTCTGGAAAATGAGCTGGGTTGTGGTCTTCTCTTCTTTCTTGACCTTTTCTTCAGACTTGACTTTACCTCCTTCCAGAAGGTAAAATCACACACACTGACAGACAACCAGAAAGCTTCTCAGTTTTTCTGCCCAGCCCAGGTGCTCTCTGCTACTAATGGGCTTGTCCAATCAAAGCAGCACTTATCACTTTTCTGCCCCCTACCAGGGTTTCGGCTTCATCACCAACCCGAGCCTTGTGATTACCAGCAACTCTGTTGCCAGTCCAGCTCCCTCTCAGTGTCCTCTTGGTGGTTCAATTTGTAATAAAAAACCGGTCTAACATTTATTCAGCTGAACCATAAATGCCTTCAAAAATATTATTTTTTACCAAAAAGGAATCACCTTTGTGGCACTTGGTAAAGACAGATGCAAAGTATTTATTTAATACCTCAACTGTGCCATCTGCGTCCATGTGCAAAACCTCTTTATGGCCCCTAATCGGTGCAGCTCCTCCTTTTGCCACCTTTTTCTACGTCTATAGAAAACGTAGGAACTCCATTTGCTTTTACACTTCCGCTCTGCCTAGTTCTCAATAATATTTTCTACCTGGCATCTGTCATAAGCACGCTTTTTCTTCGTTATCTTAATCTCTACCTCACCTCTTTTGTCATTCAGGGAGCTCTGGATTTGTTTTCCCTACCTTTCCCCTTCGAAAGAATATACCTTGACTGTGCCCAAACTGTCCCTTCTGTTTTTCCTGCCAACCTTTGACTCCAATTTATTTTCCCCAGCTGCATTCTTACCCCGCTGAAGTTGGCCTTGCCCAAGTTAATTATTCTTTCCCTTTATTATTCTTTGTCCTTTTATGTAGTCAGCCTAAACCTTATGATACAATGATCACTATCCTTTAAGTGCTTTCCTACTGATATGTGATCCACTTGGCCCACCTCATTCCCAAGTACCTGTTCCAGCAGCGCCTCTTTTCTTGAATGAGTGTTTCAGCTGCAGATGAGCTGAGGCAGGGATTTCGTCAGGTGATATTGCAGAGATGGAAATCGGCGATTGTGGTGATGTCACCAATATGAGGTTAGAAGCCTATTTTATGGTCCACTGTGACACCAAGGTTGTGAACAAGCTATAGTAATCTCAAACAGTTACCAGGAAGATGGAAGGAGTTGCTAGCTAGGTAAGGGAGATTGGAGCAGGAAGCAAAAACAATGGGCTGAATGTTATTCTCCCCAGCGGTGTGCGAAACATTGTTGGCCCATGTGTGCAGTCTGTGTCTGCTGTGCCAGAGTGATGGAGCAGGCGACGGCTCGTTTTAATACAGTGAACGGGCCGCCCACTCCACCCCCAATCACGTGACAAGGACGGCCTCAGCGACAGCAGCAGTGCTGTCAGCTGTCTCAGTACAGACACTGATGCCATTTTTAAAGGGCAACCACACCTGCTGCAAAAGTGCAAAGTTTAACCCCGCACAACCCACCTCCCGCCACTGCACTGCAAATAAAATGTTGCCCATTCCCCCCCCCCGCACAAAACACTTACATTGTATAGTTGCCTTTCCACCACCCCCTCCAAAGACTGAACCTGCCGAGTAACCTCACAACCCAACAACTGTCCAAAGTGTATAGTTTTCCCCTTCTCCCCTACACTATTAATGCAGAGTTGACCACAACCGCCCCGCCACATCCACCACCACCCCCCCTACTACTCTAAAAATCCTACTTTCCTCCCTTCCCCACCTCTGTAGCGCCAGCTTTCCCTGGAGGAGAAAGCGAATGTGTGTGAGAAGAAGGGTCACTGACTGGAAAAGTTAACTCTGCTTCTCTTTCCAAAGATGTTGCCAGACCTGCTGAGTGGTTCCAGCATTTCTTGTTTTTATTTCAGATTTCCAGCATCTGCAGTATTTTGCTTTTATTATGAAGGTGTGTGAGTGTCAGCCGCTGCATGGAAGATCCAGGGCTGTCAGTAAGATCAAAGGGAATTGGACTGAAATGTATGTATAAAGCTTATTGAAATATTTAAAGGTGGGTACCGCTGCCGAGCGGTTGAGGGGAGGGGGCGGGGAGCCACTAGCCTCTGCACAGCTGGGAGGATCAGGCCCAGCAATCCCGATGTGTGGCGCCATGGAGACCTACATCAGGAGCCCAACAAAGTCCAGCTCAATGGCTTCAGTCTTCCCAATATTTAATTAGAGGAAATATCTGCTCATCCAGTACTGGATGTCGGATAAGCAATCTAATAATTTAACAACAGTGGAGGAGTGGAGAGATGTGGTGCTGAGGTAAACTTGATGGAGTTCTTTGATAAAACAATGGAGAGGGTTGATGAGGGTGGTGTGATTGAAGTTATATATATGGACTTTCAAAAGGTGATTGATCAAGTGACATTCAATAGACAGGTTAGGAAAACTGAACCCTATGGATTAACGGGACAGTGACAGTGTGGATATAACATTGGCTAGGTAACAGTAAACAGAGAGAAATAGTGAAAGGTTGCTGTTCAGAATCGTTGGGAGCATACAATGGTGTTCCACAGGGCTCAGTATTAGGACAACTGCTCTTTTTGCTCTTGGAGAACCCGGGGTGGGTAGGACAGAGCCCCCTA